>NC_047113.1:57734398-58056898 GCF_902500255.1 Thalassophryne amazonica
CCATTCAGTTACGCTAAGACCATGCAAATCCAAGGACACTGGAGCAGTGGATATTGTTCACAACTGAATCCTTTGAACTTGAGGATGAGTGTAGAATAGTGGAGCGTTTGCTAAATGGTTGCTTAAAGAGCTTAGGGCCCCTTCACAACATAACACGATTGAAGCCGGCTAGCGCATGAATGAGGAATTGCATGCCATTTGTGAAAAATCAGAGCTGCCTCCAACGCCTTCTATACCTGTCGCTACAACCATTCACACACACAAGCGGCCGAAAGACAGTGTGTGCACTGTGACAGCCCATTCGATCCCTCTCACGGCATGTGTCGGCCAAATTCCAGGTCTCACACACAAACAGCTAATACTGCTGACAGAACACTTAGGAAATGTGTGGCCATTCGTGCTGTTAGCAAGAAAATAGTGAGCAGGCGATCACTTTTGAGCTGGCTGTGAAATTTGTCTAAGTGCCCTCAGGACTGTGATGTTGCCAAGTACACGTGGCGTGCCAGAGTGTTGGCTCCCCCCACAACACATGTGTGCGTGTGTTTCCCCCCACCACAGGTGCGGTGCTGCTCATTTGATCACAGAGTGACAGCTTGGTCTGAGCGCTGAATGGACAGGGGGTGTGGCTGGCTTTTCAACAGCAGCAGCTGTTGACATCTTTTGTCTTGGACATCACAGATGCAGAACACGGACCGGGTTTTGAATGACAGGACCTTTACAACTGTCCATCGTGATGCGCGTGCGTGTGCTTGCTGCCCTCACATGGAAATACATAAAAACATATACCACTTTTGCGACGGGCTAGAGAGCACGCACAGTGACAGGCTGTTCCAACTAAAACGGACCATCAGTTCATGTGGACATGCAGCAGGCGATCTGAATGTCACATCTGCCTGAGAGGACATGCATGTCAGGCTGGACACATGGGCCTAGCCTGACACGCGTGTCCTTTGAGCGGCGCGGCGCAGGACTATATGACAACAGTGTGACAAATACACCACTTTCATTCAAGTATAAGCATTTATTTTTTATTTAACCAGCGTTATTTAACCGCAGGGTTCTGTACTGCGTCCCCTTTTATTTATTATTCATATCAACCCAGTAATATAATTATATAGCTGGTTTTGATTTTATTTTTGTGGTGCAACACGTCCCAGCTGCTCACACTGTGTTCATGCATGTGCACGATGGTTCGTGGTTCCCCATTTTTTGTTTGGTTCACTGATTTTCTTCCGGTTTCTGTATCTTTCATGTTATGTGTGAAGGGGCCCGTAAGAGTGCACGTGTATATGAATGGATCTTGGTAGCTTGTATTCCCAATTTTGCACACTTCATTGGATCTATTTATTGTGCTGGTGTATAGAAATCCAACAAACCCTATTTTTTACTGTGCATCTCTGTAAAGGTATTATATCATACTGTTACAAAATAGCAACAACATGTATGGTGAACATTCTGCAATTTAACAAAATGCTGAAGAAATGGCAACAAACCTGGCAATAAATCAAAATTACCTTGGTCCAATTGACCCTCTTCATTACAGATTCAGGCTTGTAGGTCTTCTTGGGCTCTAGTCCATAAGGCAGTTTTTCAACAGGCTTCATTAGGGGTGGAGGGGGCATACCAGGTCCACCCATAAAAGGTGGAGGAGGTGGTGGTCCACACCCAGGAGGTGGTGGGGGAGGTGGAGGCCCTCCACCTGGAAGAGGAGGTGGTGGTGGAATGCTAGTCATGCCAGGAAGAGGAGGAGGAGGTGGAGGGGGTGGTGGGCCGCCACCTGGAGGAGGTGGGGGTGGAGGAGGAGGTGGAGGTGGAACCCCTGCTCCACCTGCGGCTGGGCCAGCAGCAATCTGCAAATACAGAACATTAATGTTAGTGATGGTCTACAGTCAACCAACCCTTCAGTACCACAATTACTCGAATGTACCATCCCCAGAAGTTGTCGTAAAGGTGCAATTTGTTGCTCTATGCAAACACAAAGGACACTGTAATTTGTATATTATGGCATTTTAGTGAGGTGTCGAGAATTTGACTGTGCTCATATGGTCAGATAGTAAGAACAACATCAATAACACTACACTAATTAAGGTTGTACACCGAGAATAACTTGGTGTCATGCATATTTTTTTTGCCCATTTTACGCCATGTAAGAGGACTGTGCAATAGAATTTCCTTTTAATAGTTTTACAAATCAAAATGATTATATGAGTGAGATAAACTTTTTTGTGCATGGTTTCTGACTCAACGTGGAGCTAGCAATCAAGACATTTCCAGCAGAGCCTATTACATTTAATCCATCCAGTGAGTAAGTGAGTTTGTAAGTGAAAGAAGCCTTGCTCCACTCTTCTGCAGCTAAAGCCCCTTTCACACCGGGGCTGCTCCCAGTTGTTCCCGGCTGTGTCGTGCGTCGTTATGACGATGCTGTGTGGAAGCAACCTAGTGCCGAGACGATGCAGCTCAGCGCCACAACAGCGCGAGGGGCACAAACAAAAATTAAATGTTTCATTTTTTTGCGTCCTCTGCTCGAGGCAGAATTAAGTGGTTTCAGCACAAGTCAGAGCAACAGGACGGTACTCAGCGTGACTGGAAGCCACACCCTCACAAGACGATGTTACCCGACGCCAATTTATGATTCCTGCTGTGTTCTATTGTTCCCGCAGTATAAATCACTCAGGATTGTTTTTATACCGTGTACACAATACAGTAAAACTACACGCTCAAAAAACACAGAAAAAAATGCTGATTGCAGCAGCTGCTCCTCCTTGCTGCTCCTTTTCATAATTTTAAACACTTTTGTGGGAAGACTCTCACAAAAGTGTTTAAATAAAATCCATAAGTCCTGCTCAAATACTGATTGCCAGAGACAGGAGATGTCCTCATTCAGTAAAAAGTCCGGACATCTCCAGTCCACTCATGGACGATTCGTTCACGCGCGCACATGTGAACTTAAAAAAAGAAGAAAAAAAAAACTGTCTGGCTGCAGGCAATTAGTTCCTTGTTCTCCGCTCAAACTCTCTCATCATAGTTAGAAAAAAAAAGGACAAAAAAGAACAAACTGTAAGTCCTGCTCAGAGACTGATTGCCAGAGACAGGATATGTCAACATCAAATATAACTCCAGACATCACATTTACTCACGGATGCTTCGTTCAAGCACGCACATGTGAACAATAAAGAAAGAAAAAAAACTGTCTGGTTGCAGGCATTAGTTCCTTGTTCTCCCCTCAAACTCTCATCACTGTGTTTAAAAAAGGACAAAAAAGGACAAAAAAGGACATAAGTCCTGCTCACAGACTGATTGCCAGAGACAGGACATGTCAACATCAAGTAGAACTCCAGACATCTTCACATTTGCTCACAGACGGTTCGTTCGCGCGCACGCACGCGCGCGCCTCTTGTAGTCAAAGGAGGAAAGATAAACTATAACAGAACTCAGAGCGCAGACCTGCAGCTCAGCACGAGAAGTCAGGGTGCATAGTCTGTCTGCAGCCAAACTGTGCACTCTGACTTCTAAGTGCAGAGAACCTGCAGGCTGCGTCCTCACCTCCTCTCTGCCCCCTGTTGCGTGCACCTGACACAGAAATTCCTGAGTTGTCATGATGCAACAGGAAGCAACTGGGAGCAGCCCCGGTGTGAAAGGGGCTTTCGTTAAAATCTGCATGGTCTTGACTGAATTAAATGCTCAACAAGTGGCCAGAGGGGCTTTCCAGTCCACTGGAATAGGTGTTTTTAGGGATGTAGTGCACACCCAGCAGTATGTTCCCAACTTGTACAGTTGGCAATAGTTTTCAGCAGTTTTCTTTCAGCAAACACAAGAGCTGCTGTCATTTTGGACTTTCAGTGTATAACCCCTGCAAAAATTATGAGCCAATCACACATAGATAACCTCTGACTCTGCACATGATGTAAAGGTGGGACAGGACGTAACCTACTAATATACGCTGTAGACAGGGTTTGATTCCAAGTGTGTGCTTCAGGCCGTTTGTCAGTGTATTTGAACAAGACAATTCCTGGGCATTGTCACAGTGTACCCAACTGTAAAATGGATTCTAGCCTTGGGTGGGGAAGAAAGATGCGATGGACTGGTGGATTCTTATACACGGACAGTGGTAGAATCTTGTGTGCTTCACACCACTATATTTTGGAATAAGCAACAGCTCGAAGGGCCTCAGGGCCTGTGTGGGACTAAGTGTTTCTTATACACATGGAATTCTAACTTAACGGCAAATTAACAAATTACAGACATGACACAAAACAATTTTTTTTCAAGACCTGATCATTCTGGCTATACCTCAAACAAATGAAATGTAATTCATTTAATTAATAGCATGCTGTTTTCCAGACAGAGAAAAAAACATTTATGGAGTTATTGTGTAGTTTGCATTTCTAGAATACAGGCACAAGCCTAAAAATGCAAATTAGTCTGCAATTAAAAGAGTGTGCTTACAGACCTTAACGAGCTGTTAGACTTGGCTAATTGAATGGAAACACGGCACCAAAAAGTTGTCAATTAAAACAATGGAAAGGATTCTAAAACTCTGACAAATGGGAAATCCTTTTCAAGTATAAACAACATTGGAAGGCTATAAAAGTAAAAACCAATGAAGATGATAAAGTGTCAGGATAAACAACACAAGCATGAGCAAACACGTACTGTGTACATTTGGTAAATTGTGGCACAATGTCAATCAATCAATCAATTTTGAAAATGCAAGTTGTGCAGAACAGCAATTCCTTAAAATCTATATATCTCCTGTATGCTAACAATTACAGTACATTTTTTTCACTGTTCGCTTCGTGGTATCTTTCAGGATACTTATAGATGTCTGCTGTATCTTAATTTCAATTTCAATTTATTTCATTTATATAGCGCCAAATCACAACAAAATTGCTTCAAGAGCCTTCACACAAGTAAGGTCTAACCTTACCAACCCCCAGAGCAAGCACACAGGTGACAGTGGTAAGAAAAAATTCCCTCTGAGGCAGAAGCCTCAAGCAGACCAGACTCAAAGGGGTGACCCTCTGCTTTGTCCATGCTACCGACACAAATTACAAAACAATTCACAAAACGAATATACAGGAAACAGGGTTCTCCCCAGAAATGTTTAGTATAGTGGTGCTGTTGGGAACTATCACCGCACGCGACACTTCCACTTGGTGTCCTATCCAACCTTGTGTCCTGAAGCCCAAAGACAAAAATTAAAATCTTTTAGTACTGTTTCTTGTCTGATTTTGTGCTGAATTGTTGATTAGTTAAATTAATCTAAAATGTTTGTGTTTTGTTGACACAATGTATGTAACAAATGTGCAATAAACTTATTTGGAAGAAAAAAATAATGTACAGAAAGACAATTTAAAATGTGAGAGATTCCAGATATTTTACACTTTTCCTCTGCATAACTTTCAATTTGAAAAGTTTGAATTCCCAAGTCACAACATCATCAGGCGGGGGGCAATCACTTCACAGGGTTAAAATCTCACCTTGTCCTTGTGATTCAGATTTTGACACCCCTCTATACTGTCAAAAAATGGAAAAACAAAAGGTCCAGCTTTCCTTCCCGAGTCAGCAGGTGCATTATTTATTACTAATTAGTCTTATTACTCTGCATTTTACTCTGCATTTGTCGGCATTTCTCAGCGTGTGATGTACCTTTTAGGAAAATCAGAAACATCCTGATGGCTGACACAGTCAAGAAATGAACACGGCTTTGTGCGATAATGAAGCTTCTAAGCTTTCATTTGAAAGTAAAGGTTTGGATTTACAGAGGCTGTACAGAGAGACAGCAGGCGACACACGGGTGGGTGTCCATTCGGCTGCTCCCGTTTGGTGTTCGGGGTCACCACAGCAGATACAGCCAGATCCACACAGGTAGTTGGCACAAGTTTTATGCCGGATGCCCTTCCTGATGCAACTCCAGTTTTACCTGGAGAAACACACACAGCCGCTGGTGTTCCAAAGAGGTCTCCCATCCAAGTACTAACCAGGTCCCGCATTGCTTAGCTTCTGAGATCTGACGGGATCAGGCTTACACAGAGCAGAGACAGAAGGCGACACACATCACCCCAAAACTCTTAATTTTTGGAGAGTCTGTCGGACTTTGGATTCTAACATGTGGTGACGCTGCTGTTTGTGTCGGTGGACACTATTTTAGTCCCGCCTTGAGCGTGCACACGGAGTGTCTCCATGACGCTGTTTTTTACAGGCTGGACACGCAGATGGATTTTTTTTTTTTTTACATTGGGAAAAAGTCAGAATATGTTATTTTCAGGAGATAATGGACTTTCTATCTAACTGTGAGAGAACTTTGTGAGGAGCTCCGCAACACCGGCTGGCGATCGCACGCGATCCGTGCGTGGGTACTCCATTGGTGGAGCGGACTTTGGAAATCACAAATGGATGACTGTTGAGGGTTTTTTTCTTCTTCTCAGTGGAGCAAGTAGGCTTTATTTTTATTTTACTTTGAGAGTCTGTCTTGACGTGAGACTGTTCTGTAACGGAGAAGCGTGCACCGCACTCGCGCAATGTACACATGCACTAAGTTTTTGCACAGTGGAAAGCGGTTCCTTTTACCGTGACTGCATGACAATTAACAGTTATCACGGTGCCATCATTACACCACATCACACTTACAATTGCAATTAATCTGTGGTTTTGTTTTTAATGTTAGCAGCATTCAAGTGCATGGTGTCCTCTAAGAAACGGTGTCGGAAACACTCTGAAATGTTAAGACTTCTGTGTGACATGTCCTTTAAAACATAGAAAAATGGAAATAATGCACGCCGCTGTCCAGCACCAAAATCTCAGTGTGTCTCGTACATGAATAATTTCAAATTCCATTCTGCCATTTTCTTCATAAAAGCATCCCTGTTCACTGTCACAGAGGCTGCAGTATTGTTCAGTATCGTTCGAACTGGCTGTGCACCTGCCTCTGTGATGCTCGACACCGGCGTACCTCCTCCCAAGACGGCCCGGTGATCGCTGCGTCCCCGCCAAGACGAAATAAAAAAATGCAGAGATCTGGCTTTGTGTAAGGCTTGTTTTGTCATGGTTTGTGTCATCTGTATGTAAACAGGATTAAAATAAAGAGCTGAAGTTGTTTATGTGAAATTTCCCGCAAAAGGGGGTTTGCCTGCCGTTAGATTCCCACCAAGTCTACTGTTAAAACATCATGAGATGACACTACAGTATAGCGGCACTAGATGGCAGTATGACAGCGTGGCACCATTGTTCCATTGTCTGGGGAGAACCATGGGAAATGTTGTTGGTGCACAGGAAACGGAGGGTTTCAGACAGACACACAGGGAGAAAAAACAGAATCAGGCATCAGAAAGACAACAAATACAGTATAATTTGTCAGCATTACTCAACAAGAAGAACAAAAGAAAAACTAAGGTGATCGTCGGCCACTAGCCTTAAGCTTCATTAAAAGACCCAGAATTTAGAGAAAGTTGAGGCCACAGCCCGCTCCGTTTCCTAATAAAATGAATTTAAAAGAGTAAAAAGCATAGTAATACACTATGCCAGTATGCTAGCCATACAAAAGGGAAAATAAGTACGTCTTAAGTCTGGCCTTAAAGTCTCTACAGAATCGGACTGTTTTATTGACATGGAGATCATTCCACAGAACAGGGGCACGATAAGAGAAAGCTCTATGACCCGCACACTTTTTGTTCACCATAGGGACACAAAGTAGTACTGCACCTGACAGTGCAAAGCCCTGGCCAGTACATAGGGTTTAATAAGGTCAACTAAGTAGGGAGGTGCCAGTCCGCGAACAATTTTATAGACTAGTAGCAGAACCTTAAAATCTGAACAGGAAGCCAGTAAAGAGATGCCAAAATGGGTGAATGTGGTCAAACTGTCTGCTTCATGCCAAAAGTCTGGCAGCAGTGACTGAAATGTAAGAAAGCGACAAACGAAACAGCATTTACAAAGTGCATAGTTAAGAGCAATGAAAACCAGCATTAACCCATAAACAGAAGAAAGCAAGGTTACAGTGGGATAAAAATAAGCATAATTGGATTAAAAAAAAAATTTGGTGATGAATCATGAATCTGTATCAGCCAGGAAGATGATGGTGGAACTTTTTTTTTTTTTGCTGCTGTTCTAATGGAACATATAAAGCAAACCACCTGATGAAAACAAATTCACCTCTCATTTATGAAGCTTGCACATCAGGTAAAGGACTGTGGGAGATGGCAGCCATTATCTCAACAGTCCATCGCATACAGTGAAAATCTAAACACTTTTCAAATTCCACTGACAGAATCCCTTAGAGATAGGGTGATAAGTCCAGTCATCCGTGGGAGGCTCTGAGTAGAGTTGCTGCTCCTTCGCGTTAAAAGGAGCCAGCTGAGGTGGTTTGGGCATCTGGTAAGGATGCCTTTAGATCCTGGGCGCCTCCCAAGGGAGGTGTTCCAGGCACGTCCATCTGGGAGGAGACCCCGGGGAAGACCCAGGACTAGGTGGGGTGATTATATCTCCACACTGGCTTGGGAACGTCTCGGGATCCTCCAGTCAGAGGTGGTCAATGTGGCATGGGAAAGGAAAGTCTGGGGTCCACTGCAGGAGCTGTTGCCCCCGCAACCCAAATCCCGGAAAAGCGGTTGAAGATGAGTGATGATGAGTGATGAGAAAATTGGTTTGATGATGATAAAGTCATTGTTTTGAAGTGACAAAGCATCTTGCAACAGAATAGTGTGTAAGCTCATAGTCAGGAAAGGTAAAACAACTCAAAGACATAGTCAGGAAACAGCCTGCATAGTATTCTGACTGAAAATTCACAACTGGATAAAAAAAAAATCGGTTCATGACAAGTTTCTATATAGCGAAATGGATGTATCAAAAGCTGTACCAAAAAGGTGGAACCATCTTGAATTTAAGCCACCATAAGAGCTCATGGAAAGAAACCATATACTAATTATGATGTTATTGTTGTTGTGGATGATTTGATTTTTTTTTTTTACCTCAACATGAAGTGATTCCATAATTTTCCCCCAACTTGATCTGAAAAACAACATACAATTAACTAGCTAAAAGATACATCCTAAGATGCACTGGGACACATCTTCAGTGATGTTCCGGAGCTCATCGGACATTTCAGGTCTTTCAACATCATACGCCCTCCCTCCGGCGACCCAGCCAGTGAAGATCAGACCCTGGCTTGTGTCCCAGTAGCATTTGCCCACAGATCGCTCCTCCTGATCCAAAGCCATCTGGAGGCTCTTTCTGCTGCCTCCATGGTGGACTTGATGGCTTTCCGTTTTGCAGCCCCTGTGATACCAAGCAGTAAGTACACCTTGCATACTGAGCGGCCAGCAAAACCCCTACACCCCACTTCAATGGGCTCGCAGCGTGCTTTCCAGCTTCTTCTTTGGCATTGCTCGACCAGCACCTGGTACTTTGTCGGCTTACGCTCATTTGCCTCCTCTATGCGATCCTCCCAGCGAACTGTCAGCTCAATCAATAGCACCTGCCTTGAGGAAACTGACAAGAGCACGATGTCTGGCCTCAAAGCAGTTATTGCGACATAGTCTGGGAACTTGAGCTGTTTGTCCAAATCCACTCGTACATCCCAGTCAACAGCTGAGGTGAGAAGGCTGGCTACAGGTTTGGGGTGTGACTGAGGCTGCTCTCCAGCCCTGACGAAGGTGATGCTCCTTCTGCCCAGTTGTTGCCTGGTGCTGTAGTTTTTATCCACTTTAGAGAGAGTCTCTGCAATAGACTTCAGCATCTGGTCGTGCCGCCAACGGTATCGGCCCTCTCCCAAGGCTATCGAGCAGCTGCTCAGAATATGTTCCAGGGAGCCTCTCCTAGAGCACAGTGCACAAGCCAGAGAGTCACCCATGGCCCAGAGTTGGAGATTAGATGGGCTGGGCAGAACATCATAAGCGGATCGAACCATGAAGCTAATGCGCTGGGGTACTGCCCGCCAGATCTCGGGCCAAGAAACCTTCCTCTCCAGCACACCCTCCCACCTTGTACATGGTCCTTGCTGCTGCATGCCCACCATCCTAATGGCCCGTTCCTCCTCAACCCCTGAGCGCACCTCCTTCAGGACTAGCAGGCGTTTGTCCTTGCCATGTACCTTCTCATAGAGTGGCTGAGGAAATGTTCCTAGCCCTGCACGTCCCCTAGTCACCATTCCCACCAAAGCCCTGTGCCTCAGCCGAGACTCTGCTGCCTCCAAACACTCCTGAGCCCTCCACTTCCTGCCCGTTCCTACCACAATGCCTGCTGCTGCCACTCTTGAGTCCTTGGAGTCCCGATAGAGCAAAGCCTCTCTTGTACGAGAGACCATGAACTCCTCGTCGAGGCTGCTGAACGGCAGCTGGAGTTTATTCATCCTCCCATACAGTGCGGCACTACAAAGGCTGCGTGGAAAGCCCATCCATCTATGGAGGTAGCCGCTTATAATTTTTTACCTCAACATGAAGTGATTCCATAATTTTCCCCCAACTTGATCTGAAAAACAACATACCATTAACTATATTTAATATGTGTGAGGTATGTTTCACAAAGCTGGACTTGTTATGCTGTTGATGGAAAATGGTTTTGTGTCATAAATGTGATGTTTGTTTGTGATGACATAAGAAGGCTGGGTGAATATCTTCTATGTGTGATTATTCCATCATTTTTTTGGCCAGAGGCTACATGTTAACTTCTTAAGGAGGCTCATGGACTTCAGAAAGACTCTCTTCTGAGCCTGACATCTTTCTTCACAGCTTGGGTCTACCAGTGGATTCTGGTTCCTACTACAATCTTCTGATACCTGTACCCCAATCTCCATCCAAAAATGTGACATGAAGAAAAAACATACAGTTGCACCAGTTTATACAGATTTATGTTGAAAATTTTGTATTGCTTCATGCAACAAGAAGTAAAATTAATTTAATATGCATATTCTTTATTTATGATGCAAATGTGTTAGTGAGCAGAAGCTAACGGGGTAGTTATTATTAAATAAGGCACAAAGAACTCAACAGTAAACTGCATGTCACCAGTGTACACAGTAAAACATTTGTTCACAGCCAAAAAGTGTGCATGTTTACCTTACTAAATGTAATTTAACACGCACACCGACACATTTTAAAATATTGTAGTTAAATATTGTTCTGGCTGTCCTATAAAGTGCAAACAAGTGGAGTGCCAAGTAGAATGAAGGTTAGGTTATATGCTCTCTTTATTCACAAGTGTAGCATTTCAGTTATGGCAGGATGAGTTATTAATTTCCTCATTCTCTAAAACCCAGCATGTCCTTCTCATTCAGGTCTTCTTGTTCTTGTTTGACGGTGACTGGCATCCAGCTTAATGGTGCCAGTCACATTCCTGCCAGCTGGCAGTAATGCACCATAGTACCTCTTTCAGATCAGTATACAGAAACATGTCATATATGCAGACAATGCCATCCTGTGGCCATCGACGTAATACAGTATTTTTTTTTCTTATGTATATAGTGTATCCGGAAAGTATTCACAGCACACAACAGATTTTATGTTACAGCACTATTCCAAAATTTTTTCCTCAAAATTCTACATATAATACCCCATCATGACAATGTGAAAAAAGTTTGGGGTTTTTTTGCAAATTTATTAAAAATTATAAAACTAAGAAATCACACGAACATAAGTATTCACAGCCTTTGCCATGAAGCTCAAAATTGAGCTCAGGTGCATCCTGTTTCCACTGATCATGCTTGAGATGTTTCTACAGTTTAATTCGAGTCCACCTGGGGTGAATTCAGTTGATTGGACATGATTTGGAAAGACACACAACTGTCTACATATAAGGTCCCACAGTTGACAGTGCATGTCAGAGCACAAACCAAGCATGAAGTCAAAGGAATTGTCTGTAGACCTCTGAGACAAGATTTTCTTGAGGCACAAATCTAGAGAACGGTAAAGAAACATTTCTGATCATCCGTAAAGGTCCCAATGAGCACAGTGGCCTCCATCATCTGTAAACGGAAGAAGTTCAGATCCACCAGGACTGGATTAATTTACTCCATTTTAGAATAAGGCTGTAACATAACAAAATGTGGAAAAAAGTGAAGCGCTGTGAATACTTTCTGGACGTATTGTAAGCCACTTTGAAATAAGTCGCAGGGCCAGCGAAACAAGTAACTCAGCCCAGAAAATAGGGCAAGTGGGGTGGAAAGGTCTGAGGTTCTTATCCTTGCTTACACTATAATGTAGGATGAAGCTATGGCAGCTATACTTTTATTTTATATGGAATAATCCCAAACAGGATTTTTGACCTTTTATTCTCATACTGACGCTCTTCCAAAAGAGTTTGATCTTTCATGTAAAGTCTTAACAACGGACAGAAAACCCTGTTAGGACTGGTAAATGGTATAGCGCTTTTCCATCTGCATCGGTTTTCAAAGCGCTTTACAAATAATGCCTCACATTCACCCTGATGTGATGCTGCTGCCATCACTACACACCAGGAGCAATAGGGGATTAAAGGGCCCTTAGTGATTTTTCCAGTCAGGCTGGGATTTGAACCAGGATCTTCTGGTCTCAATCCCAATGCCTTAACCACTAGACCAGGGGTGGGCAATCATGTGCCATGAAGGGCCGAAGCACTGCAGGTTTTCCTTGCTACCAATCATCTCAGCAGGTGATTTCATTAATGTTCAGGTGTTTCAGCAGGTGATTTCATTGACAACCAGGTGTTTATGTTCAAGGGAGAAGCTCATCAGCAACCCACCTGCTGAGGTGATTGGCTGCAAGGAAAACATGCAGTGTCTCGGCCCTCGTCGCCCACCCCTGCACTAGACCATCACTTCCCCATACGAGGGTCCAATAGGGAGTGTACTACTTGAACTGTTACATTCTTATGTATTATAGTTTATATAAATTTATATTTAAAAGGTACAACACCCATTAATTAACAGTCCGTCAAGTAAATGTGCCAGATTTAGCCATGTGGGCTATCTTTCATCTATCACTGTTAGAACTAGTTATTACTCAGGCTCAATGGGGAGAACAGCAACTTTTACAACATACAAGCTTTCATTCACCAAATACAGAGTGTGTGGAAGGGGTTCATATTATCCAATTAGGGCTGAGATGAATTACAGTAGCACAGGGTTTTCAAAGATTGTGACATTTTCCCACTGTGCATTTCCTCTTGCACAAGACAAGTTCAAATAGTCTTTCGTCAAAAGTGATCCTTAAAAAAAAACATAAACCATTTTTAAAATGAATGAATGGTCATTATCCAAATTATTTAGGATGGTATGCAGTTTGTCAACATTAGTAAATAATCCCGTTTTATTGATTATAGTGACGCTAATACGACCATGACAGACATACGAGGTCTGTTAGAAACATATCGGACCTTTTTATTGTTTTCAAAAACTATATGGATTTGAATCATGTGCGATTACATCAGACAAGCTTGAACCCTCGTGGGCATGCGAGAGTTTTTTCACGCCTGTCGGTTGCGTCATTCGCCTGTGGTCTGGCTTTGAGTGAGGAGTGGTCCACCCCTCCCGTCAGAATCTCTTTGTCTGAGAACTTCCTGAGAGACTGACGCTTTACTTGATCAAAATTTTTTCAAAAACTGTGAGGCACATCGAAGTGGACACCATTCGAGAAATTCAGCTGGTTTTCTGTGAAAATTTTAATGGCTGATGAGAGATTATGGACTGTTGCTGTCGCTTTAAGGACTGACCACGGAGCGGGACGTCGCGACGTGCCCTGAGCCACCGCTGTCTGCCTGTTTCGAGCTGAAAGCTTCCAAATTTAAGTCTCTGTTGACCCAGGACATCGTGAGAGAACAGAGAACTTTCAGAAGAGGTCGGGATCAGCAGTTTATCTGGACATTCCACTGTTAAAGGAGATTTTGTAATGAAAGAAAGTGCGGACAGGTCCGCGCGTCGGGACGCAGCCGGCGCCGCCACAGGAAAAACACCTCTGTTGGAAGCCTTAAGGACAAGTTGGAACATGTCCAGCTGTTAAACAATTTCTCAGATACCCACTCAACTGAAAGCCATCAAAAGCCGCCTGGTTTTTACAAATGGTTATCAACACGGAGGTGTTTTTCCTGTGCCGCCGCACCGCGCCGGCTGCGTCCCGACGCGCAGACCCTTCCGCACGTCTTTCATTCATAAAATCTCCTTTAACAGTGGAATGTCCGGATAAACTGCTGATCCCGACCTCTTCTGAAAGTTCTCTGTTCTCTCACGACGTCCTGGGTCAACAGAGGCTTAAATCTGGAAGCTTTCAGCTCGAAACAGGCAGACAGCGGCAGCTCAGGGCGCGTCGCGATGTCCTGCTCCGTGGGCAGTCCTTAAAGCGACAGCAACAGTCCATAATCTCTCATCAGCCGTTAAAATTTTCACAGAAAACCAGCTGAATTTCTCGAATGGTGTTGACTTCGATGTGCCTCACAGTTTTTGAAAAAATTTTGATCAAGCAAAGCGCCAGTCTCTCAGGAAGTTGTCAGACAAAGAGATTCCGATGGGAGGGGTAGACCACTCGTCACTCAAAGCCAGCCCACAGGTAAATGACGTAACCGACAGGCGTGAAAACTCACGCATGCGCACGAGGGCTCAAGGTTGTCTGATGTAATTGCACGTGATTCAAATCCATGTAGTTTTTGAAAAAAATAAAAAGGTACGTTAGTTTTATCACAGACCTTGTACATTTCCCTCCAAAAGTATTGGAACACTTGGTATTTTTTTTATTTTAATTTGTTTATTTATGCCATTTCAAAAATCAATTTGGAGGTCACTGTATCTGCTACAATTTGCTCGTTTTTACATCATATGTGTAAAATGTGAGCTGGTCATCAAATTTACCAGTTGGACAATCTGCAAATGAGTCAAAAAGCTACTGAAAAGCAACACAAATGTTGCTTCATATGGAGAGTTGTAAACTGGCCAAAAAGCAGGCCTGAAGAGGTGCTTCTATGCATTATACAAATATATGCGACAAATCAGAGAATGACTTTGGATCAATAATAATAATTTAGTGTTTAAGAATGTTGGATACTTGAAAAGTTTTCATCATCAAGTCAGGAGGAAAAAAATCAGACAGGGATGACATTACATCCTGCGTAGCCCTTCAATGCCTGTGCTAACAAACAGTGCATACTGCAAAGAACTGGCAGTTAGTCTGTAATAAAGCCAGTAGAAAAAAATCTCAGCATGGGGGTCAAAAAATGGCACAAATGCAACAATTACAGGCTCCCAAGATGAGATAGGGCTTGATCAGTGGAGTTGATTAGATGCCTAATCTCACCAAAAAAGCTTTTCCACAACAGCTGCACTTCTCATTTCCAAAACTAATTCGCCACTAGGTGCATTTGCCCCAGTCACTTGATTATGTGTCTCCATCGTGATTGGCTTTATATATAAAGAAAGCAGTGATTCATTACATAATGGTTCCAGTGGATTGTTTATAACAACAAAATTACGGTGTTCGGCAAGGAGCTTGTTCTACACACTCCTCGGATCCCTTCAGTGAATCCACATCTCATTATTATTTGTCTGTCAATCTTGAGACATTCATGGCCCATTTTCATTTTTAAGATTAATATGAGATGGAATCAAATTAGCTTCTAAAATAAGTGCTTATTTCCATTTTGAGGGGCCATCTGTGTCTCTCCTCTCTCTCTCTCTCTGTCACTCCTGCTTTCTCCGTCTCACTCTCGCTCTCTCTGCACTATAAAAAAGAGGACACGATGACACCATTTGAATCCGACTGTTATGTCAATACAAACTGTTAACATAACACTGCTGGAATGCTGACACCTGAATTGATACTTACTCAGACAAAGCAACAAGGTGGCTTAACTGAGTCTGTCTCCCTCTGGTGACACATGAAAGAGAAAAGATAGTGGGAGGACTAGGAGATGAAGATGGGGTTGCAGGACATGAGCTAATGCTTCACCTCAGGGGGCTGTGGTGGATTATATGTCTAGAATAAAACCCCTTTGTGGACTTTGCACCCTTTGTTGTACTTTGCACTCAGATTAGGTTCTGTGTAAATACTAAGGTACAGTTGGGCACGACCCAAATGCATTTACATTATGCACTTTAGATCGTCAAGGTAGAGACCTCCATATATTGTAAAATACACATAATGCTAAATGCTTTGTATTTAGTAATTCACATGGTACTTGTTCTAATATGTAGGTTGAAGCTAAACCAAGGTTTTGGTTGAATAGACCAATTTTCAAAGTCAATGTTTTCATTATTACCATGTTCATTCTCATTCTTTCCTTATGAAACAAACTTTGTGAAAAAGTTATTTTTCGTATACGACATTATTGCTGAGTAGAAAATGCAGAGGACTGATTGCTACCAACAGCCCGTTTCTGACACACATGTATCCTACGTAAATATTCCATTCTGATATGAAGTGTGATTAAAAGATGGGCTGACTGACACTTAGAAGTTGATCCATCTCAGCTTAGCAACAAATAAAGAACACATCTACAAATATTATTTCTGAAGATGCTAAAGATTTCCTGAGAGTTTGACACTGTAATGAACTAACTTCACAGGACGTTACACTGTATTTAGACAAACGTGGGGTTTCCAGAGTTTCATACATGGCATGAATACCTCTGTGTCTAGTCCCTCCACTGCGTTATGAAACAAATAACACACTGTGCAGTCCCGCTGACTTCTTAATTAATCTGTTGCCTAAATTAACATGCACCATCCGACAGTAATGGTTATTTGATTTTATTTATTGCTGCTTGCGCCCTATGCGTCCTGTCTTTGTGCCACAGGATAATGTGTAGTCCAAGACAGCGCAACACTCACACAGCACGATGCAATTCTGTTTCATCCCAGTGACATCTTATTTAATATGTCACATTATTTATTAATCAGTGCCATACCACAGAAGACACGCACAAGAGAGGCACTGACATGAACATGATCACGATTATGTGTGAACAAAGCGATGTTTATGTTCTACATATCAAAAGGAATCCTTCAGGTGCTGTGCTGCGTCGGGCCTCAACAGTCATACGGTTTCAGCTTCATCATCGGGAAGTGCCCATGTGCAATCATCACATAGCAGGATGTCAAATTAGGGAAATTAAATCAAACACATCAACCAACAACTGATCTGTTGCTTTAAAAATTAAGTTAGAAACCTTCCATGTATCTGATTTTTTTATGACTAATCTACAAGAAACAACGATATAACATATGGTAATTTACTCCAATTTAAGGGTTCTTAGACATATAAAGTTTTTTTTATATATATTAAGGCCTCCTTCTTATTGTGAAATGTCAGAATGCAAGAACAGTTTCCCTTGTGTTGTACAGTGGATGACTGTGAAAAACACAAAGTGCACAAAAACAAAATAGTCAGTTGTATGGAATTCATTCAGGCACAGAAAGCATGGTGTTGACCAAACCAAGTTATTCTGGTGCATTCCTCTATAAAATCACGTTAATCATTCTATCCAAATAAAGCGATTCAAGCTACTATGTGTTAAAATTAGTTTTGCTTTTTTTTTTTTTACATCAAAATATATACTGAAGGAAATAATAACACAGGAAAGTCAGTATTTTTCCAATATTGTGCAGCTAACTAGTTGCCAACTATTTCAAAACAAATGTTTTGAAACGCTCCAGTTGATTCCACCCTCTGGTGTTGAAGCCTAATGGAACACAAGTAAATAATCTAGGATAACTCTGCTTTTGTATTTCATATTTTATGGCTATAGTCGGTGCAGGCTCTTGATGTGCATGAGCATTTGTACTGCTTGTGATATGACTCAGGCTAAAAAGAAATTTATCACTTAAGTCATGCCAAAAGACATCCAGGTCAGCCATAAATGGAGAGAATGATGGAGCAACTTTGACATATAAGTGACACAGTCTTTTATTCATACAAAACATCACAACAGGACACTGAAGGAGGATTAATAACTTTTCGTGCAAATAGGAAAGGAGCTTTGTTTTGAAAACTGCACTGAAAATGGTGTTGTCTGATTCCCCTGTATGTTTCACTATAATTCCCTTTATTATATTCTTCAATGTTATGGAGTGAATGTCTTTTTTTTTAAACATTTTTAAGCATGTCATGTGTTTGTTTCTGGGCAATAAAATAATACATTGAATTAAATTTGGTTCTAATACAGTGAATAAGATTTATTTTCTTCTCAAACACAGAGTCACCTCCACCTGTGATCACCAGCATTTGTCTGTATTGGTAGGCCTTTCATCAACTAGAACTTAGCTTACTATTTTCCACTAGTCGCAAAGCAAGGCACACCACAACTAAAGCAGTGGTCGACCTTACACCCAGTGCCTACATGCTTTAAATCTCAAGCATATTTAGGCTCATCTGTGTGCACATGGGTGTTTTGGTCTAAAAATTAGGTCGTTGTGGTCAGGTTTACAAACCACAATAATGACACACACCTCACATAAGTGAGGTACACTCTATAGGTGCACACAGGGATGCT
The DNA here is from genome assembly GCF_902500255.1 of Thalassophryne amazonica. Classification (NCBI taxonomy): domain Eukaryota; kingdom Metazoa; phylum Chordata; class Actinopteri; order Batrachoidiformes; family Batrachoididae; genus Thalassophryne; species Thalassophryne amazonica. The sequence continues at coordinate 57,752,843 of NC_047113.1, forward strand.
AAATTGCACACCATACTACCAAGAAAGTGAACTGAAAGCAAAAATTATCAACTATGAGTACAAATAAATGTAAAAATACAAAACAAATACAAAACAGGTAACACATGCATGACAGCACCCTGATATTGGTGTGTGACTGTGTTTGTATGAATGGGTGAATGTGAGGCAAAATTGTAACGCACTGAGCGTCTGATTCAGATGGAAAAGTACTACGTAAATGCAGTCCATTTACCATTTAACACTCTGATTGGTTTATTTCATGTTATGCCCAAAACACACTCATGACTAATAGGTCAGTGCAGTCTCGTTTGGGGGAGTGCGCTAAAAGGGTAAAATATGACGCATATGATGCAATTTCTCTACTTCCGGGGTATAAACCACTGCATTTTCAATTGGGTTTTGGGCAAATTACATCCAAACAAAGTGAAAATGCAAGAAACAGTAACAATGCGGTGGGAAAGTGGACATGTGTTGCGGTTTGTTTATGATCCGAAGCACAAATGTGTTGAAGCAGGTTTGCAGGCGAGAGAACGGAGTTACTCTGGTTAGCTGTGTAGGCTAACACTTACCGACATGACATCTCTCACCTTCTCGCCTTTTCCTATCCACTGGGAACCAAAAAAAAAAAAAAAAAAAACTTTTTCACGACTGCTTCAGTGATTGAAGCCAAAAACAAAACGTACACCATATCTGTGTGAAGTGTGTATATACTGTGTATATATTAAATGGAGGTCCCCGTAAGTGGTCACATCCTGCAATATCACGGAGGGGTCAAACGAGACTATGGTCTCCTATTATTTGAATAAACAAACACCTTTGTACAATGTGCACTGCTTTCTGCAGATACAAGGTCTATTAGAAAAGTATCTGACCTTATTATTTTTTTCAAAAATCATATGGATTTGAATCACGTGTGTTTGCGTCAGACAACCTTGAACCCTCGTGCGCATGCGTGAGTTTTTCCACGCCTGTCGGCTGCGTCATTCACCTGTGAGCAGGCTTCGAGTGAGGAGTGGTCCAGCCCCTCGTCGGATTTTCATTGTCAGGAAATGGCGGAATGATTTGGGCTTTTTTTCCATCAGAATTTTTTCAGAAACTGTTAGAGACTGGCAGCTGGAAACCATTAGAAAAATTTATCTGGCTTTCGGTGAAAGTGTTACGGGCTTGGTAGAGAATAAGGAGTATTACTGTCGCTTTAAGAACGGCCCCCAGCGGCTGTGGGGCGCACCGCACTCCAAAGCCGCCATCGACAGGCTGAGCGACCATTTCATTTCTAAACGGATGGCTGTCTGGATCCGTGACCATCGTGTGCCATTTCTCTGGTTATCACAAGAGCTGGACATCAACCATTTTCCGGCAGATTTCACTTTTAACAAGAGATTTTGTCATGGAAAGCCGAGCGGAGGCTTCGTACATCACGATGGATTCGTTCCTGGAGCGAGACAAAACCACCTCCGTTTTGGTCTCACAGGACGGCTTTGAGATGGTGTTCAGACAGCTGTCGATGGTTTTTCCATCGAGTGATTATCCGAGAAATTGTGGATGTGCCTGGACATGCCAGAACATGTCCCGTGAGGCTTTATCACAGCGTTGCTGTGCGCCATGCTGTTGACAGATCAGCTTTGCAGGTTGGAGCCTTGTCATGGACCATTTTCTTCAACTTCCACCAAAGATTTTCAATTGGATTAAAATCCGAACTACAACCCCTGGCAAAAATTATGGAATCACCGGCCTCGGAGGATGTTCATTCAGTTGTTTAATTTTGTAGAAAAAATGCAGATCACAGACATGACAAAACTAAAGTCATTTCAAATGGCAACTTTCTGGCTTTAAGAAACACTATAAGAAATCAGGAAAAAAAAATTGTGGCAGTCAGTAACAGTTACTTTTTTAGACCAAGCAGAGGGAAAAAATATGGAATTGTGAAAAACAAAAGAAAGCTCCAACACATCACTAGTATTTTGTTGCACCACCTCTGGCTTTTAGAACAGCTTGCAGTCTCTGAGGCATGGACTTAATGAGTGACAAACAGTACTTTTCATCAATCTGGCTCCAACTTACTCTGATTGCTGTTGCCAGATCAGCTTTGCAGGTTGGAGCCTTGTCATGGACCATTTTTTTCAACTTCCACCAAAGATTTTCAATTGGATTAAGATATGACTATTTGCAGGCCATGACATTGACCCTATGTGTCTTTTTGCAAGGAATGTTTTCACAGTTTTTGCTCTATCGCAAGATGCATTATCATCTTGAAAAATGATTTCATCATCCCCAAACATCCTTTCAATTGATGGGATAAGAAAAGTGTCCAAAATATCAACGTAAACTTGTGCATTTATTGATGATGTAATGACAGCCATCTCCCCAGTGCCTTTACCTGACATGCAGCCCCATATCATCAATGACTGTGGAAATCTTTATAAATCTCACTGGAACGGCACCAAACAAAAGTTCCAGCATCATCACCTTGCCCAATGCAGATTCGAGATTCATCACTGAATATGACTTTCATCCAATCATCCACAGTCCATGACTGCTTTTCCTTAGCCCATTGTAACCTTGTTTTTTTCTGTTTAGGTGTTAATGATGGCTTTCGTTTAGCTTTTCTGTATGTAAATCCCATTTCCTTTAGGCGGTTTCTTACAGTTCGGTCACAGACGTTGACTAAAGTTTCCTCCCATTCGTTCCTCATTTGTTTTGTTGTGCATTTTCGATTTTTGAGACATATTGCTTTACGTTTTCTGCCTTGACGCTTTGATGTCTTCCTTGGTCTTCCAGTATGTTTGCCTTTAACAACCTTCCCATGTTGTTTGTATTTGGTCCAGAGTTTAGACACAGCTGACTGTGAACAACCAACATCTTTTGCAACATTGTGTGATGATTTACCCTCTTTTAAGAGTTTGATAATCCTCTCCTTTGTTTCAATTGACATCTCTCGTGTTGGAGCCATGATTCATGTCAGTTCACTTGGTGCAACAGCCTTCCAAGGTGTGATCACTCCTTTTTAGATGCAGACTAACGAGCAGATCTGATTTGATGCAGGTCTTAGTTTTGGGGATGAAAATTTACAGGGTGATTCCATAATTTATTCCTCAGAATTGAGTGAGTCCATATTTTTTTCCCTCTGCTTGGTCTAAAAAAGTAACCGTTACTGACTGCCACAATTTTTTTTCTTGATTTCTTATAGTGTTTCTTAAAGCCAGAAAGTTGCCATTTGAAATGACTTTAGTTTTGTGTCATGTCTGATCTGCTTTTTTTCTACAAAATTAAACAACTGAATGAACATCCTCCGAGGCCAGTGATTCCATAATTTTTGCCAGGGGTTTGCAGGCCATGACAATGACCCTATGTGTCTTTTTGCAAGGAATGTTTTCACAGTTTTTGCTCTATGGCAAGATGCATTATCATCTTGAAAAATGATTTCATCATCCCCAAACATCCTTTCAATTGATGGGATAAGAAAAGTGCCCAAAAAATCAATGTAAACTTGTGCATTTATTGATGATGTAATGACAGCCATCTCCCCAGTGCCTTTACCTGACATGCAGCCCCATATCATCAATGACTGTGGAAATTTACATGTTCTCTTCAGGCAGTCATCTTTATAAATCTCATTGGAACGGCACCAAACAAAATTTCCAGCATCATCACCTTGCCCAATGCAGATTCGAGATTCATCACTGAATATGACTTTCATCCAGTCATCCACAGTCCACAACTGCTTTTCCTTAGCCCATTGTAACCTTATTTTTTTCTTTTTAGGTGTTAATGATGGCTTTCGTTTAGCTTTTCTGTATGTAAATCCCATTTCCTTTAGGCGGTTTCTTACAGTTCGGTCACAGACGTTGACTCCAGTTTCCTCCCATTCGTTCCTCATTTGTTTTGTTGTGCATTTTCGATTTTTGAGACATATTGCTTTAAGTTTTCTGTCTTGACACTCTGATGTCTTCCTTGGTCTACCAGTATGTTTGCCTTTAACAACCTTCCCATGTTGTTTGTATTTGGTCCAGAGTTTAGACACAGCTGACTGTGAACAACCAACATCTTTTGCAACATTTCGTGATGATTTACCCTCTTTTAAGAGTTTGATAATCCTCTCCTTTGTTTCAATTGACATCTCTCGTGTTGGAGCCATGATTCATGTCAGTCCACTTGGTGCAACAGCTCTCCAAGTGTGATCACTCCTTTTTAGATGCAGACTAACGAGCAGATTTGACGCAGGTGTTAGTTTTGGGGATGAAAATTTACAGGGTGATTCCATAATTTATTTCTCAGAATTGAGTGAGTCCATATTTTTTCCCCTCTGCTTGGTCTAAAAAAGTAACCGTTACTGACTGCCACAATTTTTTTTCCTGATTTCTTATAGTGTTTTTTAAAGCCAGAAAGTTGCCATTTGAAATTACTTTAGTTTTGTGTCATGTCTGTGATCTGCTTTTTTCTACAAAATTAAACAACTAAATGAACATCCTCCGAGGCCGGTGATTCCATAATTATCGCCAGGGGTTGTAGACCTTGTATTTCACACCATTTAAGTAACAATGTGGAGTTGGACATGCCCAAAATGCACTTTAGATGATAGTTTATCAAAACAGGTCCCATAATCTGAATGAATTCCACAGCCAGTTTATGGTTTCTGGAAATCTGCTCACAATTTGTGAGATTCTGCTAGATAATAAGAGCAATGATGGGACTTGATGATATGCACACTCCTAGCGCCATGTAAATGAACAATATAATGGATAGTATAGTATTGCACATACAAACAGCCCAGACGAAAAGGCTGAAAACGGGGAGGGGGGAGTGGGTGTGTTGTTTTTGATTGACTGATTAAACATACATTCACACAGCATTAACTGGCTAATGCATGCAGAGAAGACACCCACCTTGGCATCAGATTCAGTGATGAGCCTCTGAGCCTCTTTGAGCTTGTATTTTTCAATAGTTAACTGTGCAGATACAACACACATTTACCCCAGATACACACCAGAAGGATACAGGTCACAACACAGACAGAAAGTAACAGAGAGGCACACTGTGGAAGGGGTTAGATAGGCAGAAATAAAAGGAACAGTGGTACAACAAAACAGCTACAGTAGTAACACCGAACCCTGACAAAGACAGAAGGAGGAGAAAGATGGTGTCCCAGCTTACAATCAGTGACAATGGTAACACACAGCTGGATTTCAATTTTGTCTGAATGCACTAGTTGATGTGAACTGAACATTTGCACCTGACAGTGTGTTCAAAAGAACATCAGTGTGCAGCACAAAGTGCATTACTAAAGCACAAGACAGCAATAGATGGTGCAATTCAAACACCACTATTTCACGCACCAACTTTTTTTTTTTTTTTTTTAGTTGACCCTCCCTGCCTTTTTAAACTTAACACTCTATGATGTTTTGATAGGCATTGACATACACTCAACAAAAATATAAATGCAACACTTTTGGTTTTGTTCCCATTTTGTACGAGATTAACTCAAAGATCTAAAACTTTTTCCACATACACAATATCACCATTTCCCTCAAATATTGTTCACAAACCAGTCTAAATCTGTGATAGTGAGCACTTCTCCTTTGCTGAGCTAATCCATCCCACATCACAGGTGTGCCATACCAAGATGCTGATTAGACACCATGATTAGTGCACAGGTGTGCCTTAGACTGTCCACAATAAAAGGCCACTCTGAAAGGTGCAGTTTTGTTTTATTGGGGGGGGGATACCAGTCAGTATCTGGTGTGACCACCATTTGCCTCATGCAGTGCAACACATCTCCTTCGCATAGAGTTGATCAGGTTGTCAATTGTGGCCTGTGGAATGTTGGTCCACTCCTCTTCAATGGCTGTGCGAAGTTGCTGGATATTGGCAGGAACTGGTACACGCTGTCGTATACGCCGGTCCAGAGCATCCCAAACATGCTCAATGGGTGACATGTCCGGTGAGTATGCCGGCCATACAAGAACTGGGACATTTTCAGCTTCCAAGAATTGTGTACAGATCCTTGCAACATGGGGCCGTGCATTATCCTGCTGCAACATGAGGTGATGTTCTTGGATGTATGGCACAACAATGGGCCTCAGGATCTCGTCACGGTATCTCTGTGCATTTAAAATGCACCTGTGTTCTTCGTCCATAACAGATGCCTGCCCATACCATAACCCCACCGCCACCTTGGGCCACTCGATCCACAACGCTGACATCAGAAAACCGCTCACCCACACGATGCCACACACGCTGTCTGCCATCTGCCCTGGACAGTGTGAACCGGGATTCATCCGTGAAGAGAACACCTCTTCAACGTGCCAAACACCAGCGAATGTGAGCATTTGCCCACTCAAGTAGGTTACGACGACGAACTGGAGTCAGGTCGAGACCCCGATGAGGACGACAAGCATGCAGATGAGCTTTCCTGAGATGGTTTCTGACAGTTTGTGCAGAAATTCTTTGGTTATGCAAACTGATTGTTTCAGCAGCTGTCCGAGTGGCTGGTCTCAGACGATCTTGGAGGTGAACATGCTGGATGTGGAGGTCCTGGGCTGGTGTGGTTACACGTGGTTTACGGTTGTGAGGCTGGTTGGATGTACTGCCAAATTCTCTGAAACGCCTTTGGAGACGGCTTATGGTAGAGAAATGAACATTCAATACACGAGCAACAGCTCTGGTTGACATTCCTGCTGTCAGCATGCCAATTGCACGCTCCCTCAAATCTTGCGCCATCTGTGGCATTGTGCTGTGTGATAAAACTGCACCTTTCACAGTGGCCTTTTATTGTGGACAGTCTAAGGCACACCTGTGCACTAATCATGGTGTCTAATCAGCATCTTGGTATGGCACACCTGTGAGGTGGGATGGATTATCTCAGCAAAGGAGAAGTGCTCACTATCACAGATTTAGACTGGTTTGTGAACAATATTTGAGGAAAATGGTGATATTGTGTATGTGGAAAAGGTTTTAGATCTTTGAGTTCATCTCATACAAAATGGGAGCAAAACCAAAAGTGTTGCGTTTATATTTTTGTTGAGTGTAATTCTACCATCTTTGTTTTATGGCTATGACAGACAGAAGTAACTGAAAGCCACCCTGCACAACATGGATTTATTTAACTTTGGTGAGACTCCAAATTGTATGTACCGTATTTTCCGGACTATAAGTCGCACTTTTTTACATGTTTTGGCCGGGGGTGCGACCTATACTCCGGTGCGACTTATAAATGAAAAATATACCGGTAGGATCTCAATTAATTTACTGTAACAAAACAATTTTACGTGACAGAGTTGATCTATGTTTTAAAATGGCCACCGGAAAAGGAAATGCAATGCATCATCAATCAATCAATCAATCAACTTTTTTCTTATATAGCGCCAAATCACAACAAACAGTTGCCCCAAGGCGCTCCACATTGCAAGGCAAGGCCATACAATAATTAATGGGCATCATGGGCACTGTAGTATGACGGCCATCCTATAGTTCACGCTGGTCGCGATAACCAATCAGAGAACAGAACTTTGGATGCGTATTCCTCATCTCACCCACAGCGTGTGAAGCTGACGAACACGGTGCTTGCTGTTATTCTGGCATGGCGAACAGAACAGCTTCAACCCTTGGATATCAATGTGAGCAGAGTGTTTAAGTTGACGCTGAGAGCTGCGTGGGAGCACCGGGTGAGCGATGGTGGAGGATTAGCGTGTGCACTTGGATGGAGCTGGCGTCGATGATTGTGAAAAGCGTTTGAAGCAGACGAACATGGTGTTTATTCCGGGACGGCTAACAAGACAGCTTCAACCCTTGGATATCAGTGTGAGCAGAGTTGACGCTGAGAGCTGCATGGGAGCACTGAGCGACGGCGGAGGATTAGCGTCTGCACTTGGAAGGAGCTGGATCGACACCGCTGGGCGGTCATGAGCTGCGCAGGTAGGCGCTGCATGGTTCGGCTCGCAATGTGGTCTGCAAAATACAAACATATCCGTAGGTAAAATGCAGCTCACGAGAGGGCACTCGAGGCTTGTGTGACTGTTCCTGCGACTTCTGACTACCATAGAAAAATAAAAATTTTAACGTTACTAACATAACAAGACAACGGAGAAGGCCCGAAAAAATGCCACCAAAAAGAAAATCATACTCTGCAGATTACAAGTTGCGACTGGTGAAATATGCATCTGAAAATGGTAGCCGTCACAATATTATCATCTGAACTTTTCATGTTAACATACCTGTATGTCCATGGGACTTATAGTCCAGTGGACCTTATTTATGGTTTATTTTTCTTTATAATGGATAAAGTGGCTGGTGCGACTTATACTCCGGTGCGACTTATTTATGGTTTATTTTTCTTTATAATGGATAAAGTGGCTGGTGGGACTTATACTCCGGTGCGACTTATAGTCCGGAAAATACGGTATGTATGTATAACATCTACACAACCATGAACATGATGCAAGTCAGTGTACAAGAATGAATCATCATCAATGTTCTAACTCCAAAGAAAAGGAGTAGGGCAGACACTGGTGGCTTCACCTCCACTGTACTTGTGTTTAGCAGCAGTGCCTTTTTAAGGAGTGTGTATTTGACTGGAGCTTGTCAGACAACCAATTAGATGGGGCAAATCCCATCACATCATCAATCAAGGAAATGTAAGAATACTGCATTTACCATCTCCTTCAGCTGATAGTGCACACAAAATCTGTCACAATATAAACAAAAAAAGCTCATTTATGGTCGCAGATTGGACATACTTTACGTCTATATGTTTCTGATGAGAGTGACTGCTTTTATCAGCTATTCATTGTTGTCACAGAAACAAAGGCAACATGCACTTTTTTGTCATTTTATGAAAACACAAGGTTGAAGTGCTCTTCCTTAGCACGTTGTCAGCACAGTGTTGCCAGAAAAAGAATAATATGGACATGGGCCCCATTGTGACCATTTCACACTGCATTTTTATTGGTTGGTTATATAGCCATAACTTAAAATAAATTAAACACTGTCTGATATTTGGACAGTGTATACCAGGAATAAGAGGGTTTTTTTTGACAGACATCATGCTTTTAGAATTAGACATTTTGCTATTTTGTGTGCATTTATTCAAGAAAAGACCACATGAAACTATACAACCAGCCACTGAAATGGAACATTATGGTAGTATCATTCATCCAAAAAAGAAACCTAAAAATGAAACACCTACTGTATGAATTAAATGGAGACTGCAGTGGTTCGTAACTGAAAATTTTGAATGCACAAGACTTTTAAGAAACTAATCCAGTTACATAAATGTTTTTTCTTTTGTTAGGTTTTAAATCTAGTGCTTTAACATATCTCAATTTAAAGGTGAGATTATTACGAGGTCTAGTCTTTCAGAGCAGTGTTTCCCAGGCCTTGAACCTCAGCTAATTACACCACATCACGCAGTCAGATGAGTTCCATTGCTCAATCAGCTGTTAATTAGCAGTATAGCAATAAAAGTACTCACCCTCAGCAAGAACCAAGCATTTTTTCAATATGCTATCATAAATGTGTTTTTGTCTCTAATATGATTTTGAGTGACAAATCAGCAAAAAATAACCCCCCGTTTGTTGAATAAGTGCTGTAGTAATGTCACAGCATTCATCTCGTAAAATGTGCAGAAAAGGTCCTAAATGCTGTTGTATGAACAAATTTTAGTATGCGTCTTAGTAAAAAATAAATTATATATATATATATATATATATATATATATATATATATATATATATATATATATATATATATATATATATATATATATATATATATATGAATCTATTTATGAATCTATTTATCAAACAGGTGCACACTGTCATACACACATCAGCAAGTATCAGCAGTTGATAAATCCCACATTTTAAAGCACCATGCTTGTGCACATTCATGTTATTTGCTATCAGAACTGCCCTTAATGAACCATAAGATTTGTCAGTGCAAATATTCCACAAAAACATTCATCTGCATTGCCATGACTACAGCACTGTTAATGAAGATGAAATGATCTCTGTAAGCACTTCAATGCAGAGTCAATGCAAGCTTAGGATACACTGTGTATATGCTGTGTCTCTAAATGTATGGGAGCATTATTGTAGCAAAAGTATTTGCAAATGTGTATTTCGATCCATAAATGTGTAACCAGATTTACAAATGTTTAAAAAAAATGTGTGCGTGTAACCAAGTCCACAAATGTGCAACTGGATCCACAAATGTGAAAAAAAAATCTGTGTGTGTAACCAAAACCACAAATGAGTAAAAAAAAAAAAAAAAAAAAAAAATCTGTGTGTAACCAGGTCCACAAATGTGTAACCAGATCCACACGTGTAAAAAAAAAAAAAAAAAAAAAAAAATCTGTGTGTGTATTTTGATCCACAAATGTGTAATCAGATCTCCAAATGTGTAAAAAAAAATCTGTGTGTGTGTGTGTGTGTGTAACAGTGTGTCTGTGAAAATCGGGCCACTTGATTGGATGTCTTCTTACACGTGACTTTTGCTAAACTTCTGCCACAGAAGATCCATAAACACTGCCATCTACTGGATGACAGTTGGCAGTGTGAATACCAATTGCCACACATTCACTAAAAGTGTTGAATCACTTAACAAACACAATTTTCAGTTTTCAAATTGCCGTATTTTTTACAAATGAAAAAAAGACATTTACAAATACAGATTTATTTGTAAAAACCAACATACATATTACAGTAACTTGTGTGTTGTTGTTGTTTTTTTTTTTTTTACATGTAGCGACCAACCACTGATGAAAGGAAACTAATTTTCCCATAACGCTTTTCGACATTAAAAAACCTTAAAAATTAGTGCATTACTTTAAAACTAAAACATATTGATATTTTCACTTTGTAAAATGACAGAGGTGATGTTAATTTCAATAACTTGTCTACAATTAGTTTGTTTAAAAGTTTTAACCATAAGTCCAAACTGTCTTGCTGTGCATGACTCTTGTGGTACATCTGCAAGTCTGTATGGTGTGAAAATAGATTCTTTTTTCTTCCCCTCTTTCTTTATCTCTGGTAGCCAGCTCTCCTCTGCTGGCAGAGGATTGAGCTCTACCTCTCATAGTTGTCTGTCTGCTACAAGACATGTAACAGGCAGGCACTAAAATTTAAGATTTCAGGGTTTACAAATGTGTTTAACTGTGAAGCTTTACTCACTCTACCCACAATAAGATGTTATCGTTCTAAAATTTCAAACTAAATTTAGCGGAAGTTAATTGGTCCACTGATGGTTTTCAAAGTTAGCTGAACAGCTAATCAGCTAACAAAAAAGGTAGCTTCCCTAATTAGCAGTTAGCGGATTTGCGAAACTGTGCCCACCACTGCATAGTATACAAATAATGAATCTTTATGAGTTCAATGGTACGAATATTTCATGAAGTGAAAGCTAGAATATACCATTCAATGAGGTGAACTGAGTTGAATGGTATGTTCCAGCTTTCACCAAATTAAATATTTGTTCCATTATAAAAACATTCATTATTTGTGTTATATAACAGCTAAAATAGATGCTTGTCATTTGATAATTTATTAATTTATAAACAGTAAAAGGACTTACATTTTGGTGTTCCACTGCTGCTAAAGTCCAACACAAACTTTAAATAGGAGTCCAAATTGCGATGTGTAGTTCTGGATCGTACTTCCCCAAAAAAAAAAACTTTGTGTAGTTCCTCAGTCCATCGAAAAATCCCGTCAGCTTTTCATGTGAACAACTCTTCATGCCTCCAGACAGCTTACAGCGAAGTGTATTTTGTGTGTGTGTTGCAAGAACTAGCACCGTCAATTAGCGCAATCAAATCGTAGTCCCACTTCTGTCATTGTCCCGCGTGAGCGTGCTCACACAACCGGGACAGCGCTTGTGCGCAAGTGTACTACCAAAAAAAAAAATTATAAATAAGACTGTGTACTTCTTCAGTGCAGCAAAAAAATCACATCAAAAATTAGTCTAGCTTTTTATTCTAACGTCCTGCTAACAGCCTCCAGACGGCTTACAGTGCAGTGGATTTGTTACGTGTGTGGGCACGTGCGCATTGTGTGTGTGTATGTGCGTGTGCTTGCAGAGTGCAATGGTACCAAACATATGGAACCAAATTTGCACTCTAAATGCATTGCAACATAAATGGGATGAATAAGCCATGTCATGTGACATACAAAGCACAAATCAAATGGAAGGATCCACTCAGCCATTATATAATACACGTTATATTCATAACCACTGTTCTATCACTATTAGCTTTGCCAAATTCTGCAATCACAAAGGCATCAGGCAAAGTGAACTGTAAAAAAGGAGAAAAGTGGTCTGCTATACCCCCGGGCTCCTCTTAGGGCCAAGATGGTAAAGCTGCGTGACTGTTTGTTTAAACCTATTAATGGGATGGTGCAAAGTGGTAGGAAGTAGCACTGTGGTGCTACACTATTTATCACATTCAATGAATACCTTTTTTTTTGGCTTGAATAGGTGCAAGCAACAGTGGGTATGGGGAGATGATTTCTACGTGTGATTTCAATGTCCTTTGTTGGTGTTTACATGCAAAAACCTCCTCTCAACTGGATAGGGAGATAATCAACATCAAACAAGCTGCTTGTTACAAAGTCAAAGTTCCCTGAGAAAGGATCTCATTAAATGTGTTGGTTCACAAACAAGATGAAGAAAAGAGACTCGAGTGAGCATGTTTCTAATATCTGACAGCAATTCTGTCTGGGAGATGAAAGGTTAGGGTTGGTTCCCACATTATTCATATTCAACAAAATACCACATAGCAGAGCGGCTTTGATGGACAAACTGTGTATCCTCACACTGCTATAAAGGTTCTGTGCTCCCACATGACTAATTTGTTTGAACAGTATTACAAGCAATGTGGATGAGGTTGCAAAACGTACTCTTTCAGCATAATGGTCCTGAAATTGGAGAATCAAAAGCTTCAGAAATGATACAATATTGTTTAATGCCCAAGGTAGCAACTGAATTGGTCTCACTGAAGAAGTAAAATACTGTAATTTAAGCTCTTGTGCCTTTCTCAGACATGCAATAAACACACATGATTTTTGGTTTTGTCTGCCTTAATTTCCAGTCAAAGTGCAAGAGGTTACTGTCCCATTCACGGTTATTGCAGAAACAAACTCAGGGTGTGTGACCAGGTCACCATGTGAATTGCATGTATAGGTGGATGCCATTCCTTGCAAAATTTGGACTTTTTTCATTGTTTCAGCTGCTCCAGTTCAGTGTCTCAATGGTGAATTTCTCCCCACCTCAGTGAAATTTGCTACAGAACTACTAGTTTTAGAATTTATATATTCCAGAGGACAAACTTACAAACTACAGTAGTTGGTGATGGCTGAGTGCGCCATGTGGAGGTCTATGTCATAAAGTGTGTATGTGTGCTTGTGTTTGTTCACCTTTGTGGCTTTATATAATAAGAGGCATATAACACTTTGTTGTATGCCCCATAATGAAACATGACACTGATTATACTATAGAAGTTATGATCATCTTTTACAGTAGCTACAAATCCACACATTGCAAGACTGTGTTTGTTTCTGTGTAAACCAGAGGTAACACAGTTAGCAGCCAAAGACAGCCACTGACGATGCAGCTAACGTGAATTGTTTGCAGTTTTTCAACAAATTTCTAACATTTATAAACACTTCAATCACCCAACACCTTAACATTAACATTCAGCAGCAACGTTTGGTTATTTGCATTATGTTTATCTCAAATACACAGACTTTTTGTCACAAATGAGAGGGGCTTTCCAGTTAATTTAAAATGAAAAAAAATGGATTTACAGCAGAAAAGAAAATACCATCAATTTACATGTTTAAGTCCATTATTTTCAATGTGGATATATATTAATTTAAAGGCAATCTTTTCCAAAAACATACAATTTGAACAGTGAATAAAAAAATGCATATAAACTATACCTACCTACTGAAAATTGTATTCTATGAACCCTAAAAGCATCAGGGAGGTGTTTTATTTCTCCTTGAACAGTTTGGGATTTCTTCACGTTTGCACGCACTTGCAAAAACGTTTGCATAATCATGCTAAATGCTTGCATTCCCTTATAGTACTTTACTGCATTTCTCTTGTCCATACTATTGTGGATGCTGTACAGCATGTGAACACAACATGAATCAAATGGCTGATTTTTGCTGTGAGCACCTGCTGTATTTTGTGACAAATGGATATCTGCAATAGTGAAAGGGAAACTCGACAAGATGGTAGTGAGGTCAGCTGTGTTGTATGGCTTAGAGGTGGTGGCGCTAACAAAAAGACAGGTGGCAGAGCTGGAGGTGCAGGTGGCACTGCTGAAGATTGATTTTCTTAGGGAGTGATGAGGATGGACTAGGTTAGAAATGAGCATATCAATGCGACAGCACAGGTAAGACTTTTTGGATACAAATTCAGAAGCAACACTGAGATGATTTATGTACAGATGAGGTACCCGGGGTATATAGGGAGAAGGATGCTGAGGATGGAGCCATCAGACTGGAGAAGAAGAGGGAGGTTTACGGCTGTGCAAAGGGAGGACATGCAGGTGGTTGGTGTGACTGAGGAAGCTGCAGAGGACAGGGTGAGAATTGTTGTGGCGGCCTCTAATGGGAGCAGCCGAAAGACTAATATGGATGAGGGCACATGAAGTTAATAACACCTCTTTTGTATCATTCAGGCTCAAATATGTAGAATGGCCAGTGTGATCCTTTAAATCTGAATGGATAAAATCTCATGAAATTACAGCAATGTTTACTCTGTGCAAACCTTCAAACCAGTGTTTGTTTATAAGCACCCAGCATCTGAAAGATACACAAAACATTTTTGGAATACTACTATTACCACACAACAGTTGTTCATTAATGTCAGTTTAGTTCTTTTTAGCTCTGCTCCTATGCACACTGGATTGTTTTAACTTAAATCATGTTCATGGGCAGCTGTGCCACACAAAATACATGTATCCCACCTGCAGTTAATGTCTGTTCATCTGGAGCTCTTGAGCAGCAACGATTCTTTGAAGGAGCACTCAGAAAAAAAAAGAGGTTTTACTCTCCAGGGCTTCTATTTTCAACACTACTGTTAATGCACCACATTCTGACATTCTTCAAAAGCCTGAGGTCTGCCATAGGAGGGCAACAGGAAGATGTGTTGCAGGGATGAAAACACTTAGAAAAACAACATAAAGCATTCCAACAAGGGAAAGAGGGCAAGCAAAGGCAGCAGGACCTGATGCAATAACCTTTGACAGAAGGTGGACAAAGGAAGAACTAAAGGATAAACTGCAGGAGCAGGCTGAGTGGGTGGAGAGACGCAACAGACGGTGAAGATTTCATTATAACGGGTGAGCAACAATCAGGTGCTTATTAATGAACAAATGTAGGTAAGTGTGGCACAGCACTCAGGTGTATGAAGTGAAAACTGAATAACTACACAGAAAACACTCACAGATGGAAAAAACATTGGTGAAAGAAAACTAGACAGTTGTACGTTTTGGGCTCCTACTCTTCCTGTGTATTACACCATTTGGACAAATTCTCTGAGGCTAAGTTAATTTCCAGTGTTTTGGTATCACAATTCACTTTATTTAACACTGGCGGACACCAATGAGTTCCCTAATATTTGATGACAATAACTTAGAAATCCTTATCACTGTCCCACTCCACTCAGGATGTTTTCCACATGTTCCCTCCACTTTGTAAGCTTTGAGTTATCCATGACCCCATTCTCTCTGTCTTCCTTTGTGTCAATCCAAACACCAAGATTGTCTTCTTTATTCGCCACTAAATTGTCTGTAATGTTTGTGTCTAAACATTCACTTACGACTGCTGAAGCACTCATGAACACATTCATCACATCCAGGGTAGAACACTGTAAGAGTGTCCTTTTTATCAACTAAATAAATGTCATTATGTTCAAATTACTGCTCTAGAGACCAAATTAGTAACATCAGTGGCCTCGTGGCCTGCTCTGGCCCTGGGAAATACAATTTGAATTTCAAGATCGTTCTGACCACCTACAGGGTCCTAAATAGCCTACCTTCTGGCCACCTCCCTGACCTTCTCCTCCACTCCCTCTCCTCATGATGTCTCAGATCAAACTGAAGCCATTACAGATCTTGACACAAACTGCCAATACCAAATGCAGGAACAGCCCTGCAAAACCCCACATTCTTCTCTCAGTCAGCTTACTTTTTATTTTGTGATACATTCTTATCTCGCAGTTGTTGTATTAGGGCTACTTGTATATAAAACAATTTGAGAGAGAATTGCTGCATTAATGTGAAGCAAGATTATCATTATTAAGACTGGAATAATGAGACTGTTTTCCACCAGAGAAACAGGATTCTGAGGACCAGGGACTGCTTCAGGTCGCAGTGTTCCTGCATTTGTATGAGGCCAGAAAAAAATACTAGTTGCAACATCACAGTGAAACTGTGATGCTGGAGTGACAAAACCACAGACAACATGTGTCTTCACTGGTCTGAGCTCCACTATAGACCCTTTTACATTATACAGGTGTAGCGCTACTCAGCTCGGCTTGGCTCGACTCAACGTGTTTTGTTTTGTTTTGTTGTTTTTACATTTGGGATGGTACCTGGTATCTTTTTTGGTATCTGTTCAGGCAAGGTTCCAAGCGTGCCAAGCCAATACTAAAATGTGACATCAATAGGCTACTGGCCACTGATTGGTGAGAGAGTGTCGTCACTGGAGGAGTCATGAGTGCAATGTCCGACATGAGAATCAAACCCCCCGCTTTTAAATAGTTGCAACAATGTTACAGATATCATGCTTTTCTTTCATTTCAGATGAGTATTTTTACTCATGTAAAACCACACTGTGGTCTGTCAACAAGTTCCAGATGTTTCTGTGGTTGGTGGCGGAGGACAGAATCCAGAGAGAGCTGGACGGAGTGACCCAAAATGAGAAAATATTTCAGGAGATCTCTCAGTTTTTGCCCACTTACGGGTACCAGCGGACATTCCAACAATGCTGAGAAAAGCTGAAAACGTTAAAAGTGATTACACGACCATCAAGGACCACAACAGCCAGAGTGGATCGGGCCGTGAGAGCTGGAAAAGGTTCGATCAGATGGACGTCATTTACGGACATAGACCAGCAACCAACGGTAGGCAGGGTGACCTCAACTCAGCCACGGTTTTGTTGGAGGCAAGGAGGGTAAGTGTTTTTTGTGACTTTATAGTCCGTAGTCTGCTTTAAAGCACCGATTACTGTTACTTATCCCATTGGTGGGAAGCACACTTAAACAAGGATATTTTGACTCTAAACTCATGCTAAAGTAACATCGTTGTCTCATGTTTGCATACACAGTGAGCTATCTAGTTAGCACTGATTGGGAATTAGCAAGCTAGCGAACTCTGTGCACTGCTTGAAAGTATTCGCTTCTGACAAAACAAAGAAATGAAACCACCTAAAAGTCAACATGTTAGCCATGAATTTGTACATTTGGCTAACCTTGTGCAATGTTTCTTTTTTTTTACATGATGCCATTTTGTGTTGTGCTTGTAATAAAGTTGTGTGTGTACTTTGTTCAAAAGTCCCTTTCCATAAGCAAGGAGGGTTTGGCCACTGCCCTCGGAGATGACTCCCAAAGCTCCCCTGCCTCACAAGCTTTGACACCGGCACAAGAGCTGAACTAGGTTCAGCGCGATCAACACATCTGATTGATCCTCGATGACGCCTGTGAAGCAAGGGAGGTGGAATCTGCGTTTAATCAGGCATTCCTTGGAGTGCTGAGCCAGCTTGTCTGTGACTTTTTAAGTCATACTACTGGATTATGCTTAAACAGCTTTTCAGTCTATTAGCATTTAATTTATGTCAGTAAATCTTGGTAACCTTTACAAATCAAACTTATTTTACACAAAAGTGGAGACATTTCTGCAAAAACTACAAAAATTACTGCTGTTCAAAATTTGCAGTGAAATACAATCAGTGTATAATTTAGGCACATGATGACAAAGGCGTCCCATTCCGCCTCATAACATTTTGCAGCAGTGACCCTGGGAAAAACCGTCTGAAACACATACAGCTAGCATACATATTTTAATTAGTGCTGTCAGGTGATTAAAAAAAAAAAAATCAAATTGATTACAAGATCTGTGATTAGTTAATCTCAATGAATCACATTTAATTGCATGTATACTTTTTCAAAAATAACACCCCTCATATCTGTGTGTGTTTGGGGAATTTTGCGGTAAAATTGCAGGATCTTGGTTATTTCTGTTACATTTGTCATGAAGGTGTTAAACAAGCTGTGACATAAACTGAACTTAAATCAAGAGAATGTCTGTAAAAACAGAACTGTGGGAATTTGGAGAAGTTAATAATAATCTGTTTTAATAATAAATTGTTTAAAGCTTGTTTGAGTCATGTGAGGATGTTAATTAAAGATCGTTAAAGCCAAACCTATGTTTTTTTTTGCATGGACATCGGTAAACCCACAAACAAACATTTCAGATTTAGCAATGTCAGTTATCAAAACACGTTACTTTGGTATGAAACATATTGACATTTAACCCAGTTACTGCTCTCAAAAATAAGTTTGTTTTTTTATGTACAGACCAAGTCACTGACATCAAAACAAAATGGAGCAAAGTGTGAATAAAGGTGTTATAGGTGCTGGAATTAATAGATCAAAATGAATGCTTTATTTTTAACAGCCACAACTTTAACATTAAATAACGATAACTTACAGTCATTGCAACATTGTACGCTGGACTTATTATTTACGAGGTACCTACAAAGCTAGCGATAGCTACAGTTAGTTTACCCAAATGCGTCTCTTAGCAGCTTGTGTCCTCTCGTCTTTGGCTTCATACTCTTGTATGGCTTCCCAAAGTCTCCTATACTTTTCAAGCGCGTGTCGTCTTGCAACCAGCAGCCTTCTCTTAAAAACCCACAGAATGAAGCACAACATCACCTAGATGTCCTCCACTGTTTATTCTTTGTGCCACGTATAAATCAACATCACGGCGGTTTCGCACATCCGTTCTCTAACAACCCCACCCATGTTGAGGAGGTCCTCAATTGTAATGGAAAACATGCCTGGTACCAAACTGAGTAGAATTGAGGCGAGTCGAGCCAAGCAGTGATAGAACTATATAATGAAAAAGGTCCATATCTGTCATTCTGTTCCTAACCATTGCTTACAACCTGTATTTTAGGTGTTCTACCATTGTAATACACTCACTAGACCAGTGATCCTCAACCGGGGTGCCGCGGCACCCTAGGGTGCCGTGATCGATCGTCAGGGGTGCCGTGGGTATTTTTCATATTCGCGATTATTTTTCATATTCGCGATTACCGTGAATTATTTATTTTATCCACAAAGCATAAAACGACTCAGAATCTGATGTCAAACATGCTGCAGCCTCGTTCTCGTCTTAAGGCGGGACAATAACAAGAAGGCTGACGGCCGATTAAAACAGTGCCGTCTCCTTCAAAAGCCGTCTAAAATGCGGAGCTGTTGGTGTGTGTGTCTGTGCCTGTGTGTGTGCGCGCGCGGAGTTAACAGGCTGCAGACTGCGAGGGAGGGGGTGGGTGAGGGAGATTCTTGAATGCAGGCGCGACACGTTCAGTGCGCAGCGAGCGTGGAGCAGAGAGAAGATTTTAACCCGAGTGAACGTTAACAAAACGGAAACGTGAAGTTGCCTTTACTTCTCTCTAAACTTTCTCTAAAGGTGTGATTCTGCCGTTACCATCCTGTTCACACCATGTGCGCGTCGTATGCTGAATTTATGAGATCATGAGATGAAATAAATGGTCAAATATCTTTAAAAACATATTTAAAAAATGAGAATATATGAATGAACGGAGCCACAAAAAAAAAACAATGTTCAGACAGAGATCACAAAAAGCAGGTGAGAACTCTGAACTTTAACAGCTGTTATTTTCCAAAGGTATTTATTTGTTCAATCTTGAGCTTAATGTAGTGTTTAAGCACAAAACTTGACTGATGAGGAGAAACAATTTCAGAAATGCAACAGAAACAACCACAAATCAGAAAAAGTTGGGAGTGTATGAAATGAAGATAAAAATAAAAATGGTGCACGTTCCCAGTTTCTCCACTCACAGAAACCAAACGTTCTTCCAGAGTTGTGTAATTATACTACAATAGTAGAATATAAAGAAGGGGGAAAAAAGAAAAAAAAATAGACAATATATTCGTCAATCGCAATTATTTGTCTGACAATTAATCGTCTCCAGAAATTCCTAATCGTGACAGCCCTACTTGAGATCAGAGCGCAAAATGCTTGAGGATTTTCGAAATGCGGTGTTTACTGTATCGATTTTCTATTGCGATAATTGGGTTTTGCGCAAAACCAGAGGTAATAGCATTATAATATTATTTTGGTTGCTGGTGTGCAGCAGGATTTTGTAAATATAAAAAGGGTGCCGCGGCTCAAAAAAGGTTGAAAATCACTGCACTAGACAGTACGTTACACTTTGCTTGCTACCAGGTTGAACCCACGTTTGCCTTCAGAACTGCCTTAATTCTTCGTGGCATAGATTCAACAAGATGATGGAAACATTCCTCAGAGATGTTGGTCCATATTGACATGACAGCACACACAGCTGTGCATTCAACCAGTCGGTCCCCTGACATCAACAAGACATTTTCATCCACCACACAATACCATTCACTGAATATCTTCTCTTTTTGAGACCATTTTCTGTAAACTCTAGAGATGGTTGAGCATGATAATCCCAGTAGATCAACTGTATCTGAAATACTCAGACCAGCCAGTCTGGCACCAACAACCATGAAACATTCAAAGTCAATTAAATCCCCTTATTTCCCAGTTCTGATGCTCGGTTTGAACTTTAGCAACTCATCTTCACCACGTCTAGATGTCTAAATGCATTGAGTTGCTGCCATGTGATTGGCTGTTTAGGTATTTGTGTTAACAAGCAATTGAACAGGTGTATCTAATAAAGTGGCCGGTGAGTGCATGTTACAATGAAATCAACCAAATAATTTTGGAAGAGCTGCACTCATGAGGTCAACATCATACACCAATCACTCAGTCTTCCCTTTAAGATGCTGGACCGAAATTATTTTTTTCTTAATGCACATCTTCAGAGTAAGTAGGTTAGTGGGATATGAGTTGGACTAATATATGTAGATCTGTGTTCATTCTCTGTCATACTAACTGTCTGATATAGGACTTACTTCTTTTCTATCTGCCATTAGGAATAACTGTCTAGTAGTTTTGCACAAACTAATAGCAGCGCCAGATAAAGTAAGATCACACTGTTTTATTACATGCTGCCATTTGCGTGTTGCGCATTTCGGCTACTTAGCTCATCGCCCACAGAAAGGTATTATTCATGAGGAAGTATCTAAAATAAAAGTCCCTGATACATCATAATACCTGAGGCTCTCTGGTGAAAAAAATGAAAGTTGTTAGACAGGATATGCCAAACAAAGCCAGAGAGATGAATGCTTGAAAGAAAAAGTAATCTGCAATATAGAGTGGAAATAGCTCCTCTCTTCCATTGCTGGTCTGTATTAAATTCGATAAGCAGAGACAAACTGCCCTGTTGTCCCAAGACAGTGCTAAAGTGTTAGAAATTGGGTTAAGGTAGAAAATGCAGTCATTTTCTATACTCAAAATGGAGGGTTTTGACTGGGAAGGAATGATGTGGAGGCCAGGAAACGAAATGCAATCCATCTCCGTGACGATAGAATTACACAGAGAAAGCTTCAAAGGGGTAATTTGCCCACATAAAGAGCTAGAACTTTAAATGAGGATTGACCCTTGATTAAATCAAATGTTCTTGCATGGGTGATACAGCAGTATCACAGCAGTAGTGCAACTGGAAAAAAATGAGAAAAAAAAAACTTTCTGACCAACTCAACATTTTTTCCATTCTGACCGCATGCACCTCTTGTTTCTGTGATCTTAAGACAACCACAGTTATTCATTATCAGATTGTCTGTTTTAGCAAACTTTTGTCAAACTTTGTGTGAAAGAAATGGATTACATATAAAAGACATCTCAGGGAGATGTGACACTGTTATGCAGAGCAGAGGGGGCCGTGCTCGTTATGGTTCTACCTGAGACTGCAGGGTCTGTATCTGTCCCTCCAACTCTTTGATTCGCTCTTCTTTCTTTTGAGACTCAGCCTGTGCCTCCTGCCGTGCGCTGAACTCCTCATCAAACTGCAGGAAAAGAGATATACAGTAGCATTCAGGTGCACATAAGGAATGTGTGCGCAGATGTAAACAGACACACATTTTTGGAGAATGGCGGGGTGCCTCTGGGGAATGGCCACAGAGCCACAAAAGCAAATGGTGAAATACCACAGCATACCAAATCATACTCTGTGGTGGGTTTCTACTTCTATCTCCTCTAGCTGTGGAGCCCGGATGTCCTTTGTTTTTGTATCAGTCCTGTCTTCACATGTGGTAATGGATCTAACCTTTGTAAAAACCGAGTAATGTCACTGCAATTATTTCACTTGCACAGCAGGGTGCATGTGCAGTGGCGTGGGGGGGTGGGGTGCTGAAGAAAAATCACATCCAGAACTTTGTGTTGTCAAGGAGTTAGTATGAATACAATACAAAAAAAACAAACAAACAAACATCATGGCAAGGTATTAATTTGTTTGTGACAGTGTGCCTACAACACATTTGAAGTGCCATCGCTTTTTCTCGTTCCGTCGAATCACAGCAACCACAACGATAAAATCAATAAATAAATAAATATTCCCTGCACATAACTTAAGTCTGCACCAACATTGTGCACAAATAAGTATACATCAAAATGCCGCCATTGATTGTTGTAATGCTGATACGGATCATGTAGTGTCACAGGCAGGTATTGATCAGGGCATGGAAAATCAATAGCTTGTCTAGAAGCTCTGAGGAAGAAAAAAAACCTTCCTGACAAGAGCGTGCAGTCCAAGGGGGGCTGCTGGAGTGATTAATGCCTCACCTTTTTGGAGTACTCGGTAGCCTTCTGCTCACTTTCTTCAACTTTGGCTTTGTCCACACACTGATCTGTAAGACAGGAGAATAACAGCCACTTCAAATGCTTTTCTCCAGCAATGACGGACACTGATTATCAGCTACACGAGACTCTTAAAAAGTAAAATGAAATAAAAGCTCCAGACAGAAGTAAAAGGGGAAAAAATACTGCCAATTGATGCAACTGCTGTCGTTGCACAACAGGGACATGATGATGAATTTATATTTGTCACTGAACTGTTAAAAAAATGCCATGAGGTATTTGAGGTGTTTGGGCTTGAGCCACTGCACTGGTCCCATAAAATCAGCTGCTCTAGATATCATGCTATGCTGGAACATAAAAAATAAGTACATTGCAAATTACAGAGTCAATGTACTTGTACGAGATCTATTAGAAAAGTATCCAACCTTATTATTTTTTTCAAAAACCATATGGATTTGAATCACGTGTGATTACATCAGACATGCTTGAACCCTCGTGGGCATGCGAGAGTTTTTTCACGCCTGTCGGTTACGTCATTCGCCTGTGGGCAGTCTTTGAGTGAGGAGTCGTCCACCCGCTCGTCGATTTTTTTCATTGTTTAGGAATGGCTCAGAGACTGTTGCTTTGTTTGATAAAAAATTTTTCAAAACTGTAAGGCACAACTGAGTGGACACCATTCAATAAATTCAGCTGGTTTTCGTTAAAAATTTTAACGGCTGATGAGAGATTTTGGTCTGGTAGTGTCGCTTTAAGGACGGTCCACGGCGCCTGACGGCGATCTGCGCTTCGAGGCGGCAGCGTCTCGCCGTTTCAAGTTGAAAACTTCCACATTTCAGGCTCTGCTGACCCAGTAAGTCGTCAGAGAACAGAGAATTTTCAGAAGAAGTCGGCATGAGGAGTTTATTCGGACATTCCATTGTTAACGGACATTTTGTAATGAAAGAACGTGTGGGCAGAGTCGCATGTCGGGCCGGACCCGACTGCGGGGGTCGCGACAGGAAAAACACCTCCGTGTTGGAAACCTTAACAGACAAGTTGGAACATGCCCAAGCTGTTAAACAATTTCTCAGTTACTCACTTGTTTAAAGCCATCAAAAGCCGCCTGAATTTTACAAATGGTTTTCAACACAGAGGTGTTTTTCCTGTCACGGCCACACAGATTTGCCGAGTCGTCACGGAAACGACTCAGCGAATTTGCGCGCACGTCTTTAATTAAAAAATGTCCTTAAACAGTGGAATGTCCGCATAAACTCCTCATGATGGCCTCTTCTGAATCTTCTCTGTTCTCTCACGACGTCCTGGGTCAACAGAGCCTTAAATTAGGATGATTTCAGCTTGAAACAGGCCGACGACGGCGCCTGGAAGTGCTGCAGGACGTCCCGCTCCGTGGGAAGTCCTTACAGCGACAGAAACACCCCATAATCTCTCATCAGCCGTTAAACTTTTCACCGAAAACCAGCTGAATTTCTCGAATAGTGTCCACTCGGATATTCCTCACAGGTCCAGAAAAAATTTTGATAAAGCAACGTGCGCCGTCTCGAGCAGGGTGTGAAACAAAGGAATTCAGCCGAGAGGGCGGGACCACATCTCACTCAAGGCCTGCCCACAGGGAAATGATGTCACCGACACGCGTGAAAAAACTCACGCATGCGCACAAGGGTTCAAGCATGATTGGTGTAATCGCATGTCAATCAAATCCATATAGTTTTTTTTTTTTTTTTTATAAAACTGCCGGTTAGTTTTATAAGATACCTCGTATTTGTATTTTCATTTTTTTTCCAATTTTACTGCAAATTAGTGTAAATTATATTCAAAGGGCACATTTCTAATTGGAGTCTTCACACCTTCATCTGTGGGTCTGAACTGTAGGTTGCGATGAAAGCAGTTGACATTAAGCAAACAAATAAACAACCATTAATCCTCAATATGGTAACTTGTTGAAACTAAAAAGTTGCCATCTGCCATCCATTCAACCAATAGCAGCACTTTCCTGGTCAGAATTATTAGCACTCCTGATTTTTAAGTAAATAATTTAAGCTATGTTCAAAAATGTAATGACCCAATTATATACAGTGCAATATACAATAATACTGACCACAACAACAAAATGCTTTGCTAATTTAAAAAAAAGGCATGTGTGACACAGTTATTATCACACTGACAAATTTACAGTCAGTCATCACTTCCACATCTAATTTTCATATCACAAAGTAGGGGATGGATACAGTTAGGTACATAAGTATTGATACTGTACCTCTGTGTACACAACCACAATGGATTCAAGATGACACAATCGGGATTGTCGTATAGTCTTTCAGCTTTTATTTGAAGGGTTTTAAAATGCTGCATTAACAATTTACAAAAAAAAAATGAATAAATGTCCAAATACTTGTGGACCAGAATGTGCATAAACATTTCCAAGCCACTGAAAATCTTGGTGACTTTATTTCAAGGCTTTGAACCAGTTCGTGGAATGAAAATGAAACCAGAAACATTATATTTTTTATGTTCCGGAACAGAACTGTTTATTTAAAATAATGGTAACCGGTTAATACAGTTATTATTTTTTTTATTATTACTGAAAATATTTCTGTTTACAGTGACCTGGTGAAGATGTCAGAGTCCATTAATGCTATGCACCTAAACACTTGGTGGTGGTAATGCACCATGTCGATTTGCAAACTGCCAATAAACTCAACAGAAGAAGGCCTGGTGCCTTTGCAGGAAACAGCTCTGCCATTTCATGATGAAAAACGCACCAGGAGCAGATAAACGTCTTTAAAAACGTCTTTAAATACACTGTATTTATTCAGCTCATTGTTATGCTTCTTTTTCTTTTGTCTTAGTGGATCAAATGAGATTATTTTCATTGCTAGCCAAATACTGAAGATACGTCAGATGGCTGAACACTGGTGGGAATATATTTCAACTTTTAAAATAACTTATTTTTCTTGTCGTTGATGGGACAAAGTGCTGGAGTTCTCTGGTTCAGAGAAACACAGCCACAGCAGACAAACACTGTGACTTCTTTAAAAATGCTGTGTTTCTTCACTAACTTCCACAATAAGCAATTAAAGTATTTACCAGACATCATCTTTAAAAACAAGGCTGTCTTCTTGTCAGGCTGTGATGAAGAATCCGACTAAAATGACGTAACGGGTGACGTTAAGACTTTATATTTATTTAGTGTGTGAATGGTTTCAGGAAATGGCAATTCGTACGTAGCCGCATTAATATCATTTATACGTAGCGCAGCCTTGTTATGGTTATGGTTTGGGGTTATTGTTATGGTTATGGTCATGTGAGGACTGTAGCTTCTGCTGCAGAGCCAATTGATAGGCAGCAGTGGGTTAGTGCTCGGTCCATTATTCCTCCGTTGTTCGTGAGAGCCTTACAACGCCACATACAGGTCTGGCGTCTACAGTGTTTTCAGTGTCTGACAGCTGACATGGAATGTTATTAACCAGTTCAAGAATTATATTTTTTGTTCTAACTGGTTCAGGAATGTCAATTTGATGTGGAATCCAAAACCGGAAATGTTAAAATACCATTTCTGTTTGGAACAAACCAGTTGGGGAAAAAAACAACTTTGGTTCAAAGCTCTGCATTATTTATGTTCATCATTTTAAAAGCCGAAACCCTATGGGACGGTACCCTTGTAGTAGACTGTTCATGAAAACTGAGTAACTGTAGAAGAAACAGACAAGTGGAGGAAGCCACCAAGACACCATGACAAGTCTGAAGCAGTTTAGGTTTATGTGCCTGTGGCTGGAGACACTGGCATAATGTTTTTGTTTATTGCATCACCAGTTGCACAGCTTCACGGTGGAGAGGAACAGTGATTTTCTTAATGACGCAGATTTTCAGTTACAAATGCAATACTCTGGCCTAGAATTGAACTACGTTCTCGTTGTGTATTTAAAAATCACAGGTGGCAATAATTTTGGATTTCAAGTATCTCATCAGCACATGCACATTTGAGTAATGTTTTTGAAAACTGCTAAAAACCTTTTCCACTTTGTATCTTTTTATCCAGACATCTATCAAAGGTATTGGTTTGCAGTCCAGAACAGATTCTACCCTTTCACCAAGTCTCAGTAAAATTCCTCCATTTGTTTCTTAATAACAACTGGTGTGCTCCATTTTCTGGAAAATAGTCACTAACATAAAATATTAATAATTCCTGGCATACAAACAAAACAAGAGCAGTCTTTTAGCACTATGGATGAATCTCTTGATTTTTGCATATAAACCCTTTATAAGACATGAAAGCAGTTCCAGTCTGTATTTTTTACAGTTACATTAGCATGACAACTAACAGCGTAAGCTCAAGGTTCAAGTGTAAATTATAGGATAACAAACAATCCAACACATTTTGTGTCACTGATTATTAGGAAATCACACTCAAATGTGAATATTTTGGGGAGAAGGCGGGGGGGGGGGGGGGGGGGGGGGATGTGTGAAAAAAGACACCTTTCAGGAGCTGATTTTACATGTTTTGTGTGAATTTAACAAACCAACTTCTCCAGAGTTTACCAGGCGATTAAAACACAGTGAGTTTGAAAAATTCAATACAAACTGTATCAGTCCCATGGACAGGTTCAGAAACTTTTGCTGGCAAGTCAAAGAACTGTGAGCAGCAAGACAAAATGAGAGAAACTGTTATTTTTCATTTCACTGTTTGAAGAAAAAACTTAATACAGCAAAATACAGCTTCCGCTCTGACTCATGGATCACAGCTGACAAACTAATGGACATGACATGGTTTCAGTCTGATTTGACTCAATTTATTTTTACCAGACATTCACCTTAGCCATCATGAATTATTCATAAATCATTAACTGACCCTATCTTACAGGCCAAGCCACTGCAGGCATTCGTCTGAAGAATCTCGTGTAGAAACGGGCAGATAATGAGGTATCAAAACATTTTTAGCAACATCAGTAATGTATCTCTTGCTGTGTATAATTTAAAAAGAAAAAATTGTCTCGAAGAAGCATTTTACCTCAATATTATCTTATTATGACTATATTTGGCATATGTTGGATTGTTGTAAATATAGAAAGTGATTATACAAAAAAGACTATAATGCATTCTTTTTTTCTTCTACAGTAAATAAAAATCACACACATATCAAGTAATTATAATCACGTGATTCAATATTGAGGCTTGCAAACTGTACCGATCAGATGGGTGAAGTCCACATCCAATCTTCTGCTGTAGCCAAAGTCTGGATCCATACCACTGCGGTGCAGCACCACCTGAGACACGCATTCTTCAATCACCTTGTAGTACTGAGGCCTGAGAGGTCAGGAAACATAAAACACCTCAATTAGATAAACCAAAAAAAAAAGGTATGAGTGACATAATCTCTACAAGGCTAACTGACCACAAATTATTCCCTTATCCAAGCTGGAGGTCACAAAATGCCATATCAAAAAGGGTGCTGCTGGAGAAAATAGCCAGCCTATTAAATTTGATCACTTCACTTCACCCTGATCTTGAAATGAGCAGATTAATAGGCACAACACAATCAAGTCTGTGCCACTCGCCTCGTGTCAAGGTGACACATGGTCGCCAAGGGCACGTTCACACTTGTGCCTAATTTGCAATCATCTTTGCCAATTAGAGCAACCATAAAAAACGAAATGTACATCTAATCAGTGTAATGTGTGTAATTGAAACCACAATGACGAGGAAAACATGTCAGTCATTTAAGCGAGTGACTGAGTACTTGGTGGAGTTGAGCAGAGCGTGTGAATCGACCCATTCCAGGTTGCAGGTTGGCATGTGACATTTCTCACTAACATTATCTACTTTAATTGCAAGTGACATTTAGCAAATACAATGAGTTCCATAGTGATAAATAATTGTTTTCTAAGGATGACACTGACCAGAAGAACATGTTCCAAACTGTTCCCCAATATTTAGGCAGATTCAGCCACTTGCACACACTCATCCATCATTATTTATTTATTTTTTTATTACATTTTTGCACGACGCCATCAAATATGGCCATAGGGTAATGTGAACGCTTTCGTCCATTTGTCTGTCCGTCTGTCTGTGCTCAGCATACGTCGAGTCCTATTACTTACAGAGCCTTCAAATTTACAGGGAACATTCTTGGGACACAGACCTTGGACAAGTTCAAAGATGGCTAACCTTGACATATTTGAAGAGGTATTTGAAGGGGTTAAATACTCACATTCTGCACCCAATTTTATGGTATGATATTGTGGCCGTTATCATGGTGACGTCACTAGCTGCTAACTTCACTTCATTTTTGGCTAGAAATAACACCTTTGTCATATATTGTGTAAAAGCTAGTGAGAAATATACAATGAGGAAAATAAGTATTTGACCCCCTGTCAGTTTTGCAGGTTTCCCCACCTACAAAGAATGGAGAGGTCTGTAATTTTTTATCGTCACTACCTCGACGCTACCTCTGACTTTAGGGGCATGAATTTCAGGGTTCGGCAGGGATCCGTTTTGGGTCCCCTGCTTTTTTCCCTGTATATGGCACCCCTTGGGAACATTTTGCGGCGTTTTGGGGTTGCTTTTCATTGCTATGCTGATGACACTCAGTTGTATATGACGATAGCTGCTGAAAATCCTGTCCACATAAAATCTTTACAGGACTGTCTTGCAGCAGTGAGAAGTTGGATGTCTAGCAACTTTCTACTTTTGAACTCTGATAAGACTGAAATGATGGTTCTTGGTACAGCAAGACAACGGCATAAATTTGATCAGCTAGCGCTTAGCCTAGGTTCATGTGTTATACATCATACTGACAAAGTGAGGAACCTTGGGGTCATTTTTAATCCTACGTTGTCCTTTGACCTCCACATTAGGGACACTACGAAGACTGCTTTCTTTCATCTAAGAAATATAGCAAAAATTGGTCCCATACTGTCTATGGCTGATGCTGAGACTCTGATTCATGTGTTTGTCTCTTCTAGATTGGACTATTGTAATGCTCTGTTTTCTGGTTTACCACAGTCCAGCATCAGGGGTCTTCAACTGGTTCAAAATGCTGCTGCCAGACTTCTGACACAAAGCAGAAGGTTTGATCATATTACGCCTGTTCTGGAATCCCTTCACTGGCTTCCGGTCTCCTTGAGATCGGACTTTAAGGTGTTACTATTGGGCTATAAAATTGTTCACGGACTGGCACCCCCCTATCTGGCAAGGCCTGGTTGAGTCCTATGTGCCGGCAAGGGCTCTGCATTCACAGGGTGCGGGATTATTGTGTGTCCCGAGGGTGAAGAAAAGGTCAGCGGGTTACAGAGCTTTTTATCACCGCGCCCCAGCTCTGTGGAATGATCTGCCTGCGCTGATACGACAGTCGGACTCTGTGGAGACTTTTAAAGCCAGGTTGAAGACACATCTGTTCTCCCTGTTTTATCATTAGTATTTTATATGATTGTGTGTCTTTTTTAATTCGTTTTATTTATTTTACTTCTTTTACCTTTTATGGTTAATTTTTTTTTTTTTTAATTGTGTTTTAATCTTATTTCATTTAATTCTGCTTTTAAATGTTTGTGAAGTGCCTTGAGGCGATTACTCATGATTTGGCGCTATATAAATTAATAAATTATTATTATTATTATTATATCGTAGGTACACTTCAACTGTGAGAGACAGAATCTAAAAAAAAAATCCAGTAAATCACATTGTATGATTTTTAAATAATTAATTTGCATTTTATTGCATAAAATAAATATTTGACCCCCCAGATAAACAGAGCTTAACAACTGATACAGAAACATTTGTCTGACATTACAGAGGTCAGACGTTTCCTGTAGTTCTTGACCAAGTTTTCACACACTGCAACAGGGATTTTGGTCCACTCCTCCATACAGATCTTCTCCAAATCTTTCAGGTTTGGAGTTTCAGCTCCCTCCAAAGATTTTCTATTGAGTTCAGGTCTGGAGACTGGCCAGGCCACTCCAGGACCTTGAAATGCTTCTTACAGAGCCCCTCCTTAGTTGCCCTGGCTGTGTGTTTGGGATCATTGTCATGCTGGAAGACCCAGCCATGACCCATCTTTAATGCTCTTACTGAGGGAAGGAGGTTGTTTGCCAAAATCTCACAATACATGACCCCATCCATCCTCCCTTCAATAAGGTGCAGTCGGCCCAATCCATAAACAGTGCAGTCTACCAATGAACCAATACACCATAATTTTAATTTGGTCCAACCAAAAATAGAATTGTAAATTACATCTGAGTGTTCCACCAACTTCCACTGATTTGAGGAGTTTAAGGAAATTCACTCATGCATGATACTTATTCCAAATAAATCAAGAAGTGTGAGAATATATTGCAAGTACGACTGAAATGTCAAAAACACTTTAGGGGAGTGATATTAAGAATAGTCATATGCTTTTGAAGAATACTACCCGTGATAAGAGCTCTTGTCACTGGGTCCTTCATTTTATGATTAAAAAAAAAAGTTTTTTATTCATAAGAACGGCTGCTCTCCTCTTTATTCTGTGTATGACCAAAAAAAAAAAATCCATTTGGCCTACTCAGTTTTTCTTGAGTTTTAAATGACATATATCAGAAAATTTTGTGCCTCAAAGCAATAAAAAATAAAAGCAATAAATAGCTTTCAAATGATGCCCCCCCCCCCCCTTTTTTTAACATGAACCATACCTTGGCCAGTGATCAAGATATAAGTGTCATAGGTTTGACAAATTGATGGTGAACAGATGATTTACAGAAAGAAAACTGATTAACAAAAACACAGCAAAACAACACGTGGTAATAATTAAAATATCAGGGGTGTGGGCAAAAAAAAATAGATTCTTAGATGCATTGTGATGTGGACTTGAACGATTCTGAATCCATTTACAAATATATAAAAAAAAATCAATTTTAAAAATGTTAAGTGACCCTTCCACATATGGTGGAAGGTAACTGCTGGCGACTGTTAACGAGCACTTCTCACGTTGCTTATGTAAACCTGTCTTTTTACTTTAACTAAGATCTTTTCTTTCTTCCTTTTTTTGAGCCAGTAATGTACTTGTTATTTCAATCCATTTGCCGTATGGTTTTGTTACAACCACTTCTGCTCCAAATCTAACAGAGACAGCGCATGCAGAGGCGGCTGTGGTGCACCATGTGACGAAACAGAAAAACCACCTGTTTTTGGGGTATGATAAATCCAATAAACCACAGAACAAGAAATACCTAGTGACAAATTCTGGCAAAATC
Source organism: Thalassophryne amazonica (assembly GCF_902500255.1). Lineage (NCBI taxonomy): Eukaryota > Metazoa > Chordata > Actinopteri > Batrachoidiformes > Batrachoididae > Thalassophryne > Thalassophryne amazonica. The sequence goes on from NC_047113.1 coordinate 57,785,033, forward strand.
TGAACACAGGTTTTGCTACATAATCTTAATAACAGCTATGCAATGCAGCAAGTGTTGCACCTAGCAATGGGCCAATCCATATTTTTTTTTTCAGTTCTGATCTGATTCCAATACAGAACTACTGATACTGATAGAGATTCTGATACAAGAGCTCTTGTTGAACTTGCTGAACAACATGTGCCTTCTTGTGCCTGACGAGCACAGGATGCAAGCTGGCTCTTTCTTCCTAGGTTAAAAAGAAGTGAGCAGGTTTGCAGAATCAGTGAATGAGAGGCACACTGATTCTTAATTTGTACCCAAAGTTAGATTTGGTTTACAGCAAAGTGAGTTGGCTTTATATGCATTACAATAAATTCACTATGGATCATTACAAATACTTTACTTTGAAAAATAACAAGGAGTGACACCGCAAGGAAAAAGAAAACGTGATTAAAAAAATGCACCAAGATACAGTGAGAGTTATTTTATAATCACATTGGAGCCCTGTGAATCATAATCAAACCCCTATAAAACATAACATAAAATCTAAACTGCAGTGTTTGCCTCCCATCTCCTGCCCTCAAATAACAGTGTAAAAAAGCAACTCAAGTTCAAACAAATGTGCTGACCACAGTAACAACTAGCACTCCTGAGACGATACAGAAGGATTCAAGGATTCAAAAGAATTTTATTGTCATATGCACAAAGGAACATGTTCCCTGCACAATGAAATGTGTTTACTGCATTTAACCCATCCTATTTGCCAGTTAGGAGCAGAAGTTGCCTTTAGACGCCCGGGGACCAGCTCCAGATGTATGTCCTGCCTTAGGTCAACAGCAGGGCTGAGCGAACCATGACCGGCCTCATGACGACAAACGACACACACAAACAACACACATAAGCCGGCCCGGTACATGAACACATATAAAAAGCACACACATGGTAAGTCTTGGGAAAGAAAAACCTTCACTGCTGCTGCATTGAATCATGCAGCAGCAATGCAGGAAAAAACCCATCAGCACAATGAACAATGATCACACACAACAACAGGACGAGAGACGACGACCGAGATTTGTAAGAGTCCAGTTATAAGACAGAACACCCGGAGGCCGCCTTTAGGCGCCATCAACGGCCTTGCTCATCCGTTCTGGAGGGAGGAAGGGCTCAGCCCTGAACAGTCCACTATCCACAGTCAACGTCAGAGCTGGAGAAGCTGAGGGCGGGGGAAGACCGGGGGGGTGAGGCATGAGCGTTGTTCTTCTCCAGGAGGTTTTTATCACAGCGGCCTTGAAGTGCAGCTGTGTTTTGGGAAGCCGAATGAAAATCCAGATTAGCAGACGCCTGAAAGATTCCACAGTCTGAGACAGAGTGGCTTCCAATACATCTGAATTAGGAGAGGAGATGTGGTCATTACTGACGATCAATGCGGTTTTCCAGTGCAGCGATCGTACCAGAGATGGTTTCCAACGCGCGGTTAACACCCGCCGACTGAGCTGATACTGCCCTTCCAATCGAATCAATCATGTGGGGCAGCCTGGACGGGCCAATTATTGCCGCTTCCACTTTCTGAATTTTCCAGTAAACCAGCGCTATGCCCGCTCCACACAGCAGGAACCCGGTCACCACCATGCCAAATATATACACATCTTCGACATCCTCCACAGACAGCGTGTAAAGGCACATGACCTGCCATTTCCTCCAACTGTCCATCACGTAACCCATCACGTGTCCCGGCAGGACAGGTCGGGTCCTCCGCTCCCGAATGTCTTGTAGAAAAAAATAGTGTCAATTGCGTTCAGAGACCACTTTAACAGATCCATTTTTGCTGTTTCCAGAAGAGCAAAGCTGGCAGCCTCACAGACAACACGCCACAGAAGCAGGAAAGATAAGGAGGGCGGGAGAAGAGAAAAATGCGACCGTCTCGGCCGAGAACAAGGAGGCAAAAAAAAAAAAAAACAAAAAAAAAAACAAACAAAAAAAAACTACAGGCTAAAGAACTACAGGCTAATTGACTATCACTGCAAACCATCCATTTCCATTTTCTATCCACGTTCTACACCCGCTGACTCTAAATAAGGGTCACGGAGGGCCGGGAACCTATCACAGCAGTCACAGGACGTGAAGAGAGGTACACCCTGGACAGGACTCAGTCTATCGCAGGGCCACATGTAGACAGACAAACACATTCACACCTGCATGCACACCTACGGACAATTTAAAGTATCCAATATACCAAACCGACTTTTTTTGGATGTGGGAGGAAGCCAGAACACCCAGAGTGAAGCCACACAAACACAGGAAGAACATGCAAACTCTACAGAGAAAATCCACAGGTGGGAATCGATCCCATGCCTTTCTTGCTGTGAGGGAACAGTGCTAACCACTAATCCACCATGCTGCCCCACTGTAAACAACATATTTATAATATGCATCTCATAATAAATTATATTGTACTTACAACTCCAATTCCAATGAAGTTGGGACATTGTGTAAAATGTAAATAAAAACAGAATACAATGCTTTGCAAATCCTCTTCAACCTACATTCAATTGAATACACCACAAAGGCAAGATATTTAATGTTCAAAATGATAAACTTTGTTGTTTTTGTGCAAATATTTGCTTATTTTGAAATGGATGCCTGCAACATGTTTCAAAAAAGTTGGGACAGTGGCAACAAAACACTGGGAAAGTTGATGAATGCTCAAAGAACACCTTATTGGAAATAGGTGAGTGTTATGATTAGGAATAAAAGGCGCATCGCCAAAAGTCTCAGCCATTCACAAGCAAAGGTGGGACGAGGATCACCACTTTGTGAACAACTGCATGAAAACATAGTCCAACAGTTTAAGAACAATGTTTCTCAATGTTCAATTGCAAGGAATTTAGGAATTCCATCATTTACAGTCCATAATATAATCAGAAGATTCAGAGAATCTGGAGAACTTTCTACACGTAAGTGGTTAGGCCGAAAACCAACACTGAATGCTCATGACCTTCAATCCCTCAGGCGGCACTGCATTAAAAATCAACATCATTGTGTAAAGGATCTTACACAATGATGTGGGCTCAGCAACACTTCAGAAAACCATTGTCAGTTAACACAGTACGTCGCTACATCTACAAGTGCAAGTAAAATCCCTACCATGCAAAGCGAAAGCCATACATCAACAACATATAGCAATGCCGTTGCCTTCTCTGGGCCCGAGCTCATTTGAAATGGACAGATGGAAAGTGGAAAAGTGTGCTGTGGTCTGATGAGTCCACATTTCAAATTGTTTTTGGAAATCATGGACATTGTGTCCTCCAGACAAAAGAGGAAAATGACCATCCAAATTGTTACCAGTGCAAAGTTCAAAAGCCAGCATCTGTGATGGAATGGGGGTGCGTTAGTGCCCATGGCATGGGCAACTTACACATCTGTGATGGCACCATCAATGCTGAAAGGTACATCCAGGTTTTGGAGCAACACATGCTGCCATCCAAACAACGTCTTTTTCAAGGCCGTCCCTGCTTATTTCAACAAGACAATGCTAAGCCACATTCTGCACGTGTTACAACAGTGTTGCTTCGTAATAAATGAGTGCGGGTACTAAGTGGTCTGCCTGCAGTCCAGACCTGTCACTCATTGAAAATGTGTGGCACATTATGAAGCACAAAAAACGACAACGGAGACTCCGGACTGTTGAACAACTGAAGCTGTGCATCAAGCAAGAATGGGAACAAATTCCACATACCAAGCTTCAACAGTTAGTGTCCTCAGGTCCCAAACGCTTATTGAGTGTTGTTAGAAGGAAAGGTGATGTAACACAATGGTAAACATACCACTGTCCCAGGTGTTGCAGGCATCCATTTCAAAATGAGCAAATATTTGCACAAAAACAATAAAGTTTATCAGTTTAAACATTAAATATTTTGTCTTTGTGGTGTATTCAATTGACTATAAGTTGAAGAAGATTTGCAAATCATTGTATTCTGTTTTTATTTACATTTTACACAACGTCAGAGGGGAAATGGGCCTTGCATATTAAAGCTTTAGATGTTAACATCAACTATTAGATGAGGTTTTCTGATCACTGGAGATGCTTAAAAGCAACATAAGAAATGACCAGCTCTATTTTTTAAAAACTGGGCACAACTAAACTTACAAGAACAAAATCCAGGCACAAGTACAAGTACTATATTTGGAACCAAGCAATTTTGGGTGGAGATTGGGCCAAGCATAATCCTGGCACAGTGTGGCATGATCTGGAAAACAGGCTGGAACAAGATGAATACATTATTAGTGTGAAAATATAGCATCATTAACTGAAGCTGGGATGTGTATCTGAGTGAATAATCACAACGACCCTTTTTATCCCCTTTTTAGCAGACGGTTTATCAGTGAACCTACACTCTGTTATTCACCAGAAAAGCAGACGCAAAGCACAAACATACAACTTGCCAGCTCTGCCTTCACTGATAGCTGGTGATCTGGATTAAATTAAATTTATCATTCGGAAATCATGGAAGTTATTTTAGAAAACAACGTGTGCATGGTACAAATACAAGAATAGAAGATTGTATATTTAAATGAGGAGAACTGCTAATGCATACAAATAAATGAACAAATACATAATTCCTCCATCTGTCATCACAGAAGTTCCCCTTTGATGCAAACAATGATTTTTGCTGCTGTACGATGACGGCAGTAAAAATCATACAGTCTGTTGAATCCCATAAAAAGAAATTTACTTTACATTGTACAGAGTAAAACACACATAAACCATAATAGGGGATTATAATAGTAGAAAATATGGCCAAAAATGCACATACTTTAAACAAATGGAGGTACAACATTATATCAATATTTCTAAAAAATAAATTCTGTCATCTGCTGTGCTGCACATAGGTACATTCTTGACTGACATGCACAAATGGTTGCACATCCGTTTGTCTTGTCTTTGCCAGTGGGACACCATTCCCATAACTAGCAAAACATTATGCAAGATGGCGGCGCGCACAGGTGCAGCGGCTTTTAGCTCTCCAATTTGGTCCTTGTTTTTCTTACTTTTTGCGCGTATATCCTTCGAGTTTTGTAAAACGACCTACAGCTTCAGCCGCCAGAACCTTATCGACCTCGGTCTGAGGTACAAACTGTCGGAATTCCACCAGTACCACAGCATCCCGGAGGACATAGCAAGAACACCGGGCTCTCCGTGGATTACCAGCCTGCCCAGCAGGTGGAAAAGGCGGTGTAGAGACAGGAAGCAGAAGCGAGGATGTCGGCCCGGCTCCGATGCTAGGCTACCTAAAAAACCTCAAGGGCCAGCATTACCGAGCCTCTTCCTCTCAAACATCAGATCCATCACCCACAAAATGACGAATTGGAGCTACAGATGGCCACAAACAGCTTTGTGCGGAACTGCAGCGTTATTTTCATCACAGAGATGTGGCTTCACCCGCTGATCCCCGACGCTGCAGTCGAGCTAGCAGGCCAAGGCCACACGCTACACCGGCAAGACAGAACCAGTGATTCGGGTAAGTGCAGAGGTGGGGGGGCTCTGTGTTTATGTGAACCGCGAGTGGTGCTATAGCAGCAGGGTCATTAACTCTCACTGTTCTCCTGATTTAGAGGTGCTGGCAGTCTCGTGCAGACCTTTTTATCTCCCAAGGGAGTTCACAGTAGTTGTTGTGTTTGCTGTTTACATCCCACCCAATGCTAACATTAGCACGGCCCTTAGCCTCTTGCTTGCCTGTGTAAATAAACAGCAGCTAGCCCACACGGATGGCGTTTGTATTGTTGTTGGTGACTTCAACCAAGCGTGTTTAAAGACTGTGCTTCCTAAGTTCATCCAGTACGTGACGTGTGCCACCAGAGGGGAAAATACTTGGGACCATGTCTATTCAAACATAAAACATGCGTACAAAGTCACTCCCCTCCCCAATCTCGCTGGATCAGACCATCTCTGCCTGTCCCTCACCCTCACCTACACCCCCCTACTGAGGCGAACAAAGCCATAACGAAAGACTATCCAAACCTGGCCTGAGGGAGTGCTCTCCCAGCTACAGGACTGCTTCTCACGAACTGTATGGGATTTATTTTCCAGCCACAACCTGCAGGAGTACACCGACACCATACTCTCCTACATTAAGAACTGTGCTGACAGTGTCACTGTCAACAAAAGGGTCAGGGTTTTTCCAAACCAGAAGCCCTGGATGAACAGTGCAGTCCAGTCCCTATTAAAAAGCTGCAACACCACCTGTAAATTAGGGGACAGGGCCCTGTATAGCGCGGCCAGGTCCGATCTGAAAAGAGGCATCAGAGAGGCCAAGGCTTACTAGAAGTAAAAGATAGAGGACCACTTCACTGTAAATGACGACAGAAGGATGTGGCAGGGAATAAATCATATAACCAACTACAGAAGCAGCAACCCAGGAAATGTTAGATCTGACGCCTTGCTGGCAGAGGAGATGAACCGCTTCTTGCCTGCTTTGAAGCAGACAGACCAGCAGCAACTCCACATCCACCACCCTCCAGCACTAGCATGCTAACACTTCAGGAACACGAAGTGAGACGCATGCTGAAGGTGGTGAACCCCAGGAAGGTGGCCGGCCCCGATGATGTACCTGGAAAGGTACTCAAAGCGTGTGCTGACCAATTGGCTGGAGTTTTCACCTGCATCTTCAACCTGTCCCTTCATTCCAGTCCCAAAGAAGTCAGCAGTGGAGAGCATAAATGACTACAGGCCCGTTGCACTTATGCCTGTGGTCATGAAGTGCTTTAAAAGACTGGTCTCTCAACACATCAGAGCCTGTCTGCCTCTCACTCTGGAACCTCACCAGTTTGCCTACAGGGCAAACCGCTCAACAGAGGACGCTATCACCACAGCTCTCCACACCACGCTGAGACACATGGAGCACCAGGGGAGCTATGTGAGGATGCTCTTCCTTCAACCACATCATCCCGGAGATCCTGGTCCAGAAACGACACATCTGGGCATCTCCACCCCCATTTGCCAGTGGATCAAGGACTTCCTCACAAACCGCCCACAGTCCGTGAAACTTGGCCCTCACCTTTCCTCCACGATCACACTCAGCACTGGTTCCCCTCAAGGCTGTGTGATGAGCCCCTTCCTGTTCACCCTTTACACGCACGACTGCTCTCCGACCCATCCCACAAACACCTTCATAAATTTTGCGGATGATACCACTGTGATTGGGCTCATCTCAGGGGGGTATGAGTCTGATTACAGAGACGAAGTAAATCAACTGACAGCGTGGTGTTCAGCTAACAACCTGCCACTGAACACCACAAAAACAAAAGAAATAATCCTGGACTTCAGGAAGAACAGGGCTGTACCAGCCCCACTCTCCATCCAAGGGGACTGTGTGGAAAGGGTCAGCTCCATCAGGTTCCTGGGAGTGCAGCTCTCTGACAGCCTCTCCTGGACAGCCAACACCACAGTGGTGGTGAAGAAAGCCCAGCAGCGACTCCACTTCCTGAGGGTGCTCAGGAGAAACAACCTGGAGGAGAAGCTGCTGGTGTTGTTCTACAGAGACACCATCGAGATCATCCTGACGTACCGCATCACAGCGTGGTACAGGGGGTGCTCAGCAGCAGACAGGAGAGTGCTGCAGAGGGTGATCAAAACGGCCCAGGGGATCACTGGCTGCTCTCTGCCCAACCTGGAGGACATTGCCAGCTCTCGCTACCTCAGCAGAGCTGCCAGAATCAGCAAAGACACATCCCACCCCAGCAACCACCTGTTTGACCTACTAATCTGTTGTGAGAGCTTCTCATATTTGTGTGCTGACGTTCATCTGCACATCTTGATGTTTATTGTGGTTCAAGCTCATAGTTGAGCAGAGATGACGCACTCGTATGAAGCGATGCTGCATGTCAAGGCATTAAAAAGCCTCTTCCTTGTTTGAGCCGACAATTGCTCTTATTTGCATAGGCCAGCAGAAGAAAAGCAACCCCAGTATATCCCCAAGTGCAACTGTACCCATGCAATGTAATTTCACAAAGTTTTCTGACCCTCAAGGAACGAGTGCGAGAACCACAGTTACACACACACATTATGAACGGAAGTGGGACAGGAGCCACATCATAAAAAGATCCAGGATATATGAGGATAGTCTTCTAAGAGATTCACATCCAGTTTAGCACAGTAACCATCAAGTGTGTTCCATGCAAACTGAATTATAGGAGGTTTGGATATGTCATGTCACAGGACTGTAACAGCATGAGGATAGCTGGGATGATTAGCGAAGAGCTCCCTCCCCATCCCTGTAAGATATGTGCTCCTTCAAGCTGAGGAAACCGGCAGCAAAAGACCTCTTTGACCTATCTCACCCTGCCGACTGTTCCAGCTTCTCTCCTCAGGCAGGCGCCACAGGTAACTGAGTGCATAAAATCCTGACAGGGGAGCAGCTTCTTGTTTCTTGATCAGTGAATCTGAATGTATTTCTATTCATACAGCTACAAGCCCCAAACAGTCTGGGAAAATGGGAAAGAGTGTAGAAACTGCATTGGAGCTGTGTGTTGTGTAAATTCCTACATACATATGTAGTTTTTTTAATAGCTTCTTTAGAGCCACAGTGTGTAGGATTTAGCATTGTCTCATGGTGTATCCCTTCACATTTTTTTTCTTTTATGGTTGAGGGGTTCATTCTGCCTTGCTTTCTCTTGTAACAGGCAATATGTACAGTACAAGCTTCCATTTCACACACACAAAAAAATGAAAGTTCTAAAACTTGTTAGCTTTCACGGGAGCACAGTAGGTGTGACCCTTTTGGGGTACAGCTTCAACATGGTGCTGCTACATGGCCGCCTCCATGAGGGGGCGCACTCCCATGCTGAAAAGAAGGGCTCCTATCAAGCTTAAGAAAACACTTTGATTCATTTTAACTGTACATGAGTGAACAGATGGTTATGAATGCTATATTTAATTTATGTTAATAAACAAAGTTAAATCCTAGACACTGTAGCTTTTAGGATATCCGGGCTCGCCACAGTATATAGACACAGAGTATGTTTAATGACAGGAGGAGACAAGAATACCAAGAGAAATCCACGCAGACAAGGGGAGGACATGCAAAACTTCACATAGAAACAACCTGAGCACTGCTGGAATTGAACCCATACCATATCCATAAACTCTGCTAACAGGGTGTGTGTGTGTATATGTATGTATGTAAGCATTAAACAACTCGAAGCCATGCATTATAGGGTTTGAATGCACGACGTGGAGTCTGAAACACCATGACGCGAAGCGGAGTGGTGTTACTCCGCGAAGTGCATTCAAACCGTATAATGCACGGCTTTGAGTTGTTTAATCCGCTTATACCATGGTCCCACACAGTGAGCTAACACACAAATATTTAAGTTAACAGAACTTGATAAAAATGTGTGAGTATTTGGGATTATATGTTTTGTCTCTGATGCGCTTACCGAGTCTGCGGGCTCGAGCCACAGCGGGCCACTCACACTGCAACCCCCCCAGAAACATGAAAGAACACAAAATTCCAACTAAAAATAAATCAGCATTTAGGTGCAGTGGTTTTAAAGCAGGAAATGCCATACATTAAGCTGGTGGATTTGCCCACTCGTGACTCGAACGAGCTTCAGAAAGCTCATCGCACATCGCCCTGCATGGCTTAAGCACCGCACCACTCGGCTTACAACTGTCACCAATGTACACCACATTATTATCTCAATAAGCCACCTATTTTCCGTTCATCCTCCATCCTCCGCCACCACCGAGCCAATAGGGGCTGGGTGGAGATAACTGGAGAGAGTGAGGATGACCCAGAACTGTCAGGCCCCTCCACAGCGGGCAGGGCTGGGATCCAGAAGCGAGCATATGTCCCCTGAATCATTTCCCACCTCTTCTTTTACTTTGGCACCTTCAATTCTTTCAATGATAGCTTGCAGATCCACACTGCCTCAGCCACTTGATCCAGCTCTGCTCCACATCACCACTGTAATCCCCATACCACAAGGCTCCAAAAGAGCAGATCTGCTCTATATTTACTGGCTTGGTTTGATGTGCTCCTATTTATTATGCTTGCAGTGAGAGATTAATTATCAAAAATAAACCAAGCCCTAGAGGGGAGAGCAACAACTATGTTGTGTTTGAAGAAATGACACTTGATACTTTGGGCTCTGCCTTCAACCAGACTCAAAGCAGCATACGGCACAGTGCAAGTGTTGTTATTATGATGATAAAAGCGTACAACCGATGCAGCTGTGGGTTTTGCATCCAGCCACAAGCTTCTATAAATTAGAAGTCCTGAACAATGGCACTAATTGCTCTAACTTCTGTCACCAAGCCTAACTTTGAACTTAAAAAAAGATATACAGGAAGGAAAGACGAATTGTTACACTAGTGACAATATGTGCAAAGAACACTCGCATATATTGCCTCCAGCATACAGGGTGTACATGTGTTGTGAACTTGCTTGTGTAATGTGTGTCTGATTATTAATATGTTTTCATTCGTCATTGTGTAAATGCTTTCTGGAGCCACATAGTAGTCATAAATGAGTTTCCACCTGTAAACGATGTAAGTATGTAAGTGTTAATGTATGTAAGTGTCAATGTAAGGGTTATTATAATAACCCTTACATTGCACTGTGTTCCATGTGGAAGATATAACTTCTATCCACAACATGCCCGTGATGAGTTATTTGAATGTAGCCAACTGCTCAGCACCCTGTGAACTAGTTTGTTGGGAGATTTAACAATTTGTAGGTGGGCATGCTAATTCCCTTATGCCATGCACCTATTCCACAGAGCGCCATTTCTTCCCGTTTCATCCCGAATAGCAAATTGGGGCTTGTTTTGAAGCATCACAGTAACTCCTTGATCCATCTTTTGTCAATCTTGAACAAACGTAATATATGGAGTAGCGTACGTACCAGTTTTAAAATCGAGGTGAAATTTTCAAGCTGTTCAAAAATTTCATCCTGAGTCGTCAAATCTGTGTCATTATATGGTCATTTCCGGGTGTTCGTGGTCTAAACAGCGTCAATCATGTTCAAACATCTTTAAACAGGGTAGTCCTAGTGAGTACAGCTTGAAAGGTGTTTGATTATGCTCCACTGGGGTAAACGTTTGAAGCAAAAGCAGTGTTTGTTGCGGTTCTGGCTGAGAAATCAGTCAGGGGTAAAAATTTGAAGCCAAAGCAGTGTTTGTTGCGGTTCTGGCTGAGAAGGCAGTCAGGGGTAAAAATTTGAAGCCAAAGCAGCATTTGCTGCAGTTCTGGCTGAGAAGGCAGTCAGGTGCAGCTTTAATTTAGTTTCTGAGTGGGTTGCCAGGTCTGCATTTTATAAGCCAGCCTGATCGGAGGCATGCCAGAGTATGCCGTTTCATCCTATTTTTGTACGTTTTCAGGATCATGGGGGGATTGTAATAGAACGGTGTCCTGTGAAATAGGGGCATAATGGGATTATTCCACAGAGCACTATTCCTCCCTGTTAAACTCCGAATAGCAAATCAAGGTCACTTCTTGATCCACCTTTGCCAATCTTGAACAAATTTGATATATGTAGTCGTTACGGCTATCATTGGCACCAGTTTTTAAATCGAGGTAAAATTTTAAAACTATTCAGAAAATGTCATCCCAATTCCCCAAAATGCTGATATTATGTGGTAACTTCCAGGTATTCATAATCTTAATGGCTTCAATTATGTTGGAACTTCTTTAAACAGCGAATTTGTAGTGACTATGGCTTGAAACGTGTTTGGTTGTGCTCCACTGGGGTAAGAATTTGAAGCTGAAGCAACTTTTTTGGTGGTTTATGTTCAGAGTTGTACAGTTTGAGCATGTCTGGCCGAGGGTGCAGATCCTTAACTTCGTTTTGAGTGGGTTTCTAGGTCTGCACTTTATAAACCAGCCAGTTGTAAGGTCTGCACTTCATGTGAGCAGTTAGGAGGCAAGCTGGATTAAACCGTTTCATCCCGATTTTGGACGTTTTTGGATCGTGGGTGATCGTAGTAGAACAGCACCCTGTGGAATAGCCCTGTTACACCATGGACCATAAATCATCAAAATAAGGCCATCAAACCTTGCCACCTGTAGCCACTAAAATACATAGCTACATTTTACAATATATATATATATATATATATCCCGGGCAGTCGGGAAAGCAGGCTGACTGGGTGACTGTGAGGAGGAAGCGTAGCCCTAAACAGAAGCCCCGTGTACACCGTCAACCCGTTCACATCTCTAACCGTTTTTCCCCACTCGACCATACACTCGCCGAGGATCAAACTCTGGTTATTGGCGACTCTGTTTTGAGAAATGTGAAGTTAGCGACACCAGCAACCATTGTCAATTGTCTTCCGGGGACCAGAGCAGGCGACATTGAAGGACATTTGAAATTGCTGGCTAAGGCTAAGCGTAAATTTGGTAAGATTGTAATTCACGTCTGCAGTAATGACACTCGGTTACGCCAATCGGAGGTCACTAAAATTAACATTAAATCGGTGTGTAACTTTGCAAAAACAATGTCGGACTCTGTTGTTTTCTCTGGGCCCCTCCCCAATCAGACCGGGAGTGACATGTTTAGCCGCATGTTCTCCTTGAATTGCTGGCTGTCTGAGTGGTGTCCAAAAAATGAGGTGGGCTTCATTGATAATTGGCAAAGCTTCTGGGGAAAACCTGGTCTTGTTAGGAGAGACGGCATCCATCCCACTTTAGATGGAGCAGCTCTCATTTCTAGAAATCTGGCCAATTTTCTTGGATCCTCCAAACTGTGACTGTCCAGCGTTGGGACCAGGAGGCAGAGCTGTGGTCTTATACACCTCTCTGCAGCTTCTCTCCCCCTGCCATCCCCTCATTACCCCATCCCCGTAGAGACGGTGCCTGCTCCCAGACCACCAATAACCAGCAAAAATCTATTTAAGCATAAAAATTCAAAAAGAAAAAATAATATAGCACCTTCAATTGCACCACAGACTAAAACAGTTAAATGTGGTCTATTAAACATTAGGTCTCTCTCTTCTAAGTCCCTGTTGGTAAATGATATAATAATTGATCAACGTATTGATTTATTCTGCCTAACAGAAACCTGGTTACAGCAGGATGAATATGTTAGTTTAAATGAGTCAACACCCCCGAGTCACACTAACTGTCAGAATGCTCGTAGCACGGGCCGTGGCGGAGGATTAGCAGCAATCTTCCATTCCAGCTTATTAATTAATCAAAAACCTAGACAGAGCTTTAATTCATTTGAAAGCTTGTCTCTTAGTCTTGTCCATCCAAATTGGAAGTCCCAAAAACCAGTTTTATTTGTTATTATCTATCGTCCACCTGGTCGTTACTGTGAGTTTCTCTGTGAATTTTCAGACCTTTTGTCTGACTTAGTGCTTAGCTCAGATAAGATAATTATAGTGGGCGATTTTAACATCCACACAGATGCTGAGAATGACAGCCTCAACACTGCATTTAATCTATTATTAGACTCTATCGGCTTTGCTCAAAAAGTAAATGAGTCCACCCACCACTTTAATCATATCTTAGATCTTGTTCTGACTTATGGTATGGAAATAGAAGACTTAACAGTATTCCCTGAAAACTCCCTTCTGTCTGATCATTTTTTAATAACATTTACATTTACCCTGATGGACTACCCTGCAGTGGGGAATAAGTTTCATTACACTAGAATTCTTTCAGAAAGCGCTGTAACTAGGTTTAAGGATATGATTCCTTCTTTATGTTCTCTAATGTCATATACCAACACAGAGCAGAGTAGCTACCTAAACTCTGTAAGGGAGTTAGAGTATCTCGTCAATAGTTTTACATCCTCTTTGAAGACAACTTTGGATGCTGTAGCTCCTCTGAAAAAGAGAGCTTTAAATCAGAAGTGTCTGACTCCGTGGTATAACTCACAAACTCGTAGCTTAAAGCAGATAACCCGTAAGTTGGAGAGGAAATGGCGTCTCACTAATTTAGAAGATCTTCACTTAGCCTGGAAAAAGAGTTTGTTGCTCTATAAAAAAGCCCTCCGTAAAGCTAGGACATCTTTCTACTCATCACTAATTGAAGAAAATAAGAATAACCTCAGGTTTCTTTTCAGCACTGTAGCCAGGCTGACAAAGAGTCAGAGCTCTATTGAGCTGAGTATTCCATTAACTTTAACTAGTAATGACTTCATGACTTTCTTTGCTAACAAAATTTTGACTATTAGAGAAAAAATTACTCATAACCATCCCAAAGATATATCGTTATCTTTGGCTGCTTTCAGTGATGCCGGTATTTGGTTAGACTCTTTCTCTCCGATTGTTCTGTCTGAGTTATTTTCATTAGTTACTTCATCCAAACCATCAACATGTTTATTAGACCCCATTCCTGCCAGGCTGCTCAAGAAAGTCCTACCATTATTTAATGCTTCAATCTTAAATATGATCAATCTATCTTTGTTAGTTGGTTATGTACCACAGGCCTTTAAGGTGGCAGTAATTAAACCATTACTTAAAAAGCCATCACTTGACCCAGCTATCTTAGCTAATTATAGGCCAATCTCCAACCTTCCTTTTCTCTCAAAGATTCTTGAGAGGGTAGTTGTAAAACAGCTAACTGATCACCTGCAGAGGAATGGTCTATTTGAAGAGTTTCAGTCAGGTTTTAGAATTCATCATAGTACAGAAACAGCATTAGTGAAGGTTACAAATGATCTTCTTATGGCTTCGGACAGTGGACTTATCTCTGTGCTTGTTCTGTTGGACCTCAGTGCTGCTTTTGATACTGTTGACCATAAAATTTTATTACAGAGATTAGAGCATGTCATAGGTATTAAAGGCACTGCGCTGCGGTGGTTTGAATCATATTTGTCTAATAGATTACAGTTTGTTCATGTAAATGGGGAATCTTCTTCACAGACTAAAGTTAATTATGGAGTTCCACAAGGTTCTGTGCTAGGACCAATTTTATTCACTTTATACATGCTTCCCTTAGGCAGTATTATTAGACGGTATTGCTTAAATTTTCATTGTTACGCAGATGATACCCAGCTTTATCTATCCATGAAGCCAGAGGATACACACCAATTAGCTAAACTGCAGGATTGTCTTACAGACATAAAGACATGGATGACCTCTAATTTCCTGCTTTTAAACTCAGATAAAACTGAAGTTATTGTACTTGGCCCCACAAATCTTAGAAACATGGTGTCTAACCAGATCGTTACTCTGGATGGCATTTCCCTGATCTCTAGTAATACTGTGAGAAATCTTGGAGTCACTTTTGATCAGGATATGTCATTCAAAGCGCATATTAAACAAATATGTAGGACTGCCTTTTTGCATTTACGCAATATCTCTAAAATCAGAAAGGTCTTGTCTCAGAGTGATGCTGAAAAACTAATTCATGCATTTATTTCCTCTAGGCTGGACTATTGTAATTCATTATTATCAGGTTGTCCTAAAAGTTCCCTAAAAAGCCTTCAGTTGGTTCAGAATGCTGCAGCTAGAGTACTGACGGGGACTAGCAGGAGAGAGCATATCTCACCCGTGTTGGCCTCTCTTCATTGGCTTCCTGTTAATTCTAGAATAGAATTTAAAATTCTTCTTCTTACTTATAAGGTTTTGAATAATCAGGTCCCATCTTATCTTAGGGACCTCGTAGTACCATATTACCCCATTAGAGCGCTTCGCTCTCAGACTGCGGGCTTACTTGTAGTTCCTAGGGTTTGTAAGAGTAGAATGGGAGGCAGAGCCTTCAGCTTTCAGGCTCCTCTCCTGTGGAACCAGCTCCCAATTCAGATCAGGGAGACAGATACCCTCTCTACTTTTAAGATTAGGCTTAAAACTTTCCTTTTCGCTAAGGCTTATAGTTAGGGCTGGATCGGGTGACCCTGGACCATCCCTTGGTTATGCTGCTTCAGACGTAGATTGTGGGGGGGTTCCCATGATGCACTGTTTCTTTCTCTTTTTGCTCTGTATGCATCACTCTGCATTTAATCATTAGTGATCGATCTCTGCCCTCCTTCACGGCATGTCTTTTTCCTGGTTTTTTCCCTCAGCCCCAACCAGTCTCAGCAGAAGACTGCCCCTCCCTGAGCCTGGTTCTGCTGGAGGTTTCTTCCTGTTAAAAGGGAGTTTTTCCTTCCCACTGTGGCCAAGTGCTTGCTTATAGGGGGTCGTTTTGACCGTTGGGGTTTTTCATAATTATTGTATGGCCTTGCCTTACAATATGGAGCGCCTTGGGGCAACTGTTTGTTGTGATTTGGCGCTATATAAGAAAAAAGTTGATTGAGTTGATATATATATATATATATATATATATATATATATATATATATATATATATATATATATATATATATATATTACCTTTTACTGCAGACTAATTAGTACAAAGCATGCAATCAAAGAAAACATACAACCTTTATTAAACCATTTAATCCAGACTGCAAGCACTAAATTATTTAAAATGGAATAATGGATTGCTACAGTCATTCATTTGACCTCTCTCAATCCATTTAGGTTTCATGTTTTACAAATAAACATTCACATTAAACCAAACTTAGCCAAAGCCAGAAAAGATGCTGGGGAAGAATGCACTGAGATACATAAATAGTATCAATTGGAAGAAGCTGTGTGTAGTGCTGCATCTTTCATTGCCCCCACTCACATAGCAGTGATGCATGGGGAAAAAGAAAGCCTCAGTAAGAATGTATTGCTTGTGTTAATACGTGGGTTTGTGTGTGTGCCACGTGGTAGTTTGTCCCTACAGTTTCTTCGACAAGAGCAAGGAAATATATTTTTAAAAACATATTTTTTAAATGAGCCATCACTTTTTATGAGCATTAATACTGATCCCTTCTTGGTGCTGGCTTGTAGTGTGGTACACAGACCTTGGTGCTGGGGCTGCATGTGGCTGTACTCACTGGTTAATGTGAATTCTATTTCTCGCTTCCTCTCAATAGATGAGGAATGCATTATTCATAACTCCAAGGGAATAGCAACTTCTCTATTGTAAATTCATCTCCGTCTTCTCATCCTCACGACTCCCAACTTTCTGTTTTTAGGCAAAAACATCTGACACAGCAAAGATCATATCAGTGTCACGCCACATAGAGTGGCAGCCTTATGACCAAGGTCCAACCTCCACCATCCAAAATGGGGTGCAGATTTCTATAGAAGTCTACTTTACAATGTCCAACATTAGAGCAGAAATAAACATGTTTACAGTCTGGTACAAAAAAAAGAAATAAAAAAAAACGTTTAATATGTTTCAAGCCATAAAGTTATGCAGAATTAGGGGTGCGTTTTGAGTGACAACTTTTGTGGTGCTGCTGTGGGCAGAGGTCAGAGAAAAAAGTGCTATCTGTGGCTGCTGTGGAGGATCATGTCTGTGTTTTCTGGGCATTTTATTACAAATATCTGTAAGGCAGCCATCCTAATAGACAACACAGTCCAACTCCACCTCTCAAAAGTAGCCAAATATCTGCTGCAGTCAGATGAAGCATGGGCATCTCCATGGCCTTCTAAAGCTGCTGGCAACTTTGACCTGTGTGCTGGATCATGTACAGAAACACACCACATGGCCAAAATAGCACAGCTGACATTCCCTAACAATGCAAGTACTCATCCTAAGGGTCATACAAAGTAACTTTCATTACACACAAAGTTATTCCACCAGTACCTAAGTATCATCTGAAGAGCCTTAGTACCACAGATAACCAGTTATCACCTTGTACAAGTGGTTAGCATGCAAGTCTCACAACCATACAGGAAGCATCAGGACTTAAAAGACTTGGACCTTCGTTCTCCTGCAAATGTGTCAGCATTGCCAAACACCGCTGTCCACCAACATTTTGACTCCAAGAACTCTTCAGAGGCATCTTTTGATGTCAAATGACAAAAGTAAAAAAAACAAAAAGTAAAAGAACAAGGCTTACTGCAACATTGACAGGAAACTTAAACTCAGAACACAATTTATTCTGTTTTGCTTTTGACTGACATTTTCTTCATCAACATCATCCACTTTTAACTCCTTGCCGCAAAATCTGCCCATCTTGTGTTATTCAGAATTAATCTTGTTTGCCGATTTAACCATGATACCAACAAACTGGTTTTCTTAACTGTTTAAATAAATAAATATTTTTACACCATCTGTTCCCATTTCCTCTGGAAAGTTTTCACACTTTGGAAAGCACTGATGTGAATAACAAATGAAGTTATGAGTGATATGAGGTGCATCACAACAAAAATAAAGCAGAAAATAACGGCTATAACTGTCAGAACATACTGGCTACGAGGTTCACACAGACTTAAGGCTTAGTCCTCAAGAGAACCTGTAGTTGTGTGTGTGTGAGGGAGGGGATCTGACAGATCCTACCTGATGTAATAGTCATTCCGGATGAGCAAGAGGTGCTGAAGGACTGACAGAAAGTAGGGCTCTGATCCGGTGTCTTTCACCATGTTGGACAGGAGATGGTAAACCTCATTCATATCAGTACAGCAGCAAAGTTAAGGGACACAACAGTGACATTACTTCTTAGATTAGAAAATTAATTCATGAATGAACTGTTTGTTGTGATTTGGCGCTATATAAAAAAATTGATTGATTGATATATCAAAATAGGACTAGATACGTGTCATTCTAAAGAATAGGGGCTCCTAATTAGGAGGGGCGAGGGTCTGAAATTTATAAAAAAAAGTTCCCCAGTTCCAAAGTAAGAATGATGAGAAACCCATCACTGATATGATACAAATTCTTCAAAGTTCAATTTGAGATTGAAGTCGAAATTCACTCACCAGTGTAAAATGATGCTGTTAAATTTACAAATGTTAAAGTGATGGCTGTGACACTGTAAACAGGTCTTTAAACACAGCATTCTTTTTTTTCCCAACATATGTTTGTTGAAGATTCTGTGCAGGATTTGAGTTTATAATTTGTTGACAAGGATACTTCTTGTCAAAATTATAAAATCAAAAGCAACATCAGGGTTATATACTAATTGCCCCATGGGGGACACAAATAAAGTGAAGTGAAGTGAAGGGTTGACTTTCCTCACACTGCGGGAGCAGCTTCTATTCCTCTCACTTCTCCTTTTAGATACACAAAATGAGGTAAATGCAGATGGACAAACAGATTTCTAAATGTCTTTTTGGTCGAACAGCTCAGCCCCTGATTTCATAAATTAGATTTAATCAGAGCAGAACTGAACTTAGAGGAATGAAAGCCATCAGAAGGCTGATTCAAATGCTGCACGCTCAGCACACTGAGATGTAAGAAACAGATATATCAAAAATGTGTTTTCTGGGCTGTGAGGTCACTTTATGACCTACTGTTGACTTCATTAGTATAGTGAATATGAGCTGCTATAATCTCGAGCTGCACTGGTTGTATGGCACTATATGACTTCATATTATGACTTCTCTGTGAAGTCATCAAAATATCACTTATGAGGTCTGTGAGAAAAGTATCATACATTTTTATTTTTTTCAAAAACTATATGGATTTGATTCATATGTTTTTCCGTCAGCCAAGCATGAACCTTCGTGCGCATGCGTGAGTTTTTCCACGCCTGTTGGTTGCGTCATTCGCCTGTGAGCACGCCTTGTGGGAGGAGTGGTCCACCCCTCTCGTCGTTGTTTCATTGCGAGGAAATGGCGGAATGATTTGGGCTTTTTTTCCGTCAGAATTTTTTCAGAAACTGTTAGAGACAAGCAGCTGGAAACCATTCGAAAAATTTATCTGGCTTTCGGTGAAAATTTTACGGGCTTCACAGAGAATAAGGACTGTTACTACAGCTTTAAGGATGCCCCACAATGGCACACGGCGCGCCGCGCTCCGAGCCGCCATCGAGATGCAGAAAACACCACATCATTTCTAAACGGATGGCTGTGTGGAGCCGGGACCATCGTGTGAAATTTCTGTGGTTATCACAAGAGCTGGACATCAGCCATTTTCCGGCAGATTTCACTTTTAACAAGAGATTTTGTCATGGAAAGCCGCGCGGAGGATTCGCGCGTCACGACCGATTTGCTGATCGAGCGAGACAAAGGAACACCTCCGTTTCAGAGTGCCAGGGGACAAGTTGGGACATGCCCAGCTCTCCACAATTTCTCTTATACTCACTGGGCTGGTAAGCATTGAAAGCCGAGATAGAAAAATTAAAATTTTCACCGAAAGCCAGATAAATTTTTCGAATGGTTTCCAGCTGCTTGTCTCTAACAGTTTCTGAAAAAATTCTGATGGAAAAAAAGCCCAAATAATTCCGCCATTTCCTGACAATGAAAATCCGATGAGGGGGCTGGACCACTCCTCCCACAAGGCGTGCTCACAGGCGAATGACGCAACCGACAGGCGTGGAAAAACTCACGCATGCGCACGAAGGTTCAAGCTTGGCTGAAGTAAAAACATATGAATCAAATCCATATAGTTTTTGAAAAAAATAAAAAATGTATGATACTTTTCTCACAGACCTCGTATACCAATTGATCAAAAACAGTTTAGTGATCAATATACGCTTTTGATCAAATTTCTAGCTCCATTGGAAGAAAAGATATTTTGTTCAATGTGTTTTTAGGCTACTGTTTTGCTCAACCTTGATGTGTGACCACATCATTTTAAAAGTTAGTTATCAGAAGAAACTAGCCAACGTAATATTCCCACCAAGTTTGGTAAGCATGTGTCTAGCTTTTTTTTCTGTTTGTCCTTTCTGTCTCTCTCCCACACACATGCACAAGTGTACACACACACACACGCGCAGAACCAATTATATTACACAGCTTGCATTACACAGCTCATGGTAAACATAATTTTTTCATGTGCATGCAATTAAAGTGGGAATAATACATTAGTGTTCAGAATAATAGTAGTGCCATGTGACTAAAAAGATTCATCCAGGTTTTGAGTATATTTCTTATTGTTACATGGGAAACAAGGTACCAGAAGATTCAGTAGATTCTCACAAATCCACCAAGACTAAGCATTCATGATATTCACACTCTTAAGGCTATGAAATTGGGCTATTAGTAAAAAAAAAGCAGAAAAGGGGGTGTTCACAATAATAGTAGCATCTGCTGTTGACACTACAAACTCAAAACTATTATGTTCAAACTGCTTTTTTAGCATAAGGCAACATGACCTCTTGAAGTATTCTGACATATCCAAACTGATCCATGATACCTGGTATGCCATATATAGGCCTAACACCATAGTAGGAGAAACATGCCCATATCATGATGCTTGCACCACCATGCTTCACTGTCTTCACTGTGAACTGTGGCTTGAATTCAGAGTTTGGGGGTCGTCTCACAAACTGTCTGCGGCCCTTGGACCCAAAAAGAACAATTTTACTCTCATCAGTCCACAAAATATTCCTCCATTTCTCTTTAGGCCAGTTGATGTGTTCTTTGGCAAATTGTAA
Organism: Thalassophryne amazonica; assembly: GCF_902500255.1. Classification (NCBI taxonomy): domain Eukaryota; kingdom Metazoa; phylum Chordata; class Actinopteri; order Batrachoidiformes; family Batrachoididae; genus Thalassophryne; species Thalassophryne amazonica. The sequence goes on from NC_047113.1 coordinate 57,806,383, forward strand.
CCTCTTCTGCACATGTCTTTTATTTAACAGAGGGACTTTGCGGGGGATTCTTGCAAATAAATTAGCTTCACACAGGTGTCTTCTAACTGTCACAGCACTTACAGGTAACTCCAGACTGTCTTTGATCATCCTGGAGCTGATCAATGGGTGAGCCGTTGCCATTCTGGTTATTCTTCTATCCATTTTTATGGCTGTTTTCCATTTTCTACCATGTGTCTCTGGTTTTTTTGGTCCATTTTAAAGCACTGGAGATCATTGTAGATGAACAGCCTATAATTTTTTGCACCTGTATATACGTTTTCCCCTCTCCAATCAACTTTTTAATCAAACTATGCTGTTCTTCAGAACAATGTCTTGAACGTCCCATTTTCCTCAGGCTTTCAAAGAGAAAAGCATGTTCAACAGGTGCTGGCTTCATCTTTAAATAGGGGACACCTGATTCACACCTGTTTGTTCCACAAAATTGACAAACTCACTGACTGAATGCCACACTACTATTATTGTGAACACCCTCTTTTCTACTTTTTTTTAATAATAGCCCAATTTCATAGCCTTAAGAGAGTGCATATCATGAATGCTTGGTCTTGTTGGATTTGTGAGAATCTACTGAATCTACTGGTACCTTGTTTCCCATGTAACAATAAGAAATATACTCAAAACCTGGATTAATCTTTTTAGTCACATAGCACTACTATTATTCTGAACACTACTGTATAACACCTAACTTGTTAGATACATTAGCGAGACGCCTCTCGATCCAATCAAAACAATAGATTTTGAAGTATTCATGTGATGATTGAATAACATCTTTTTTTGTTCTGTTTCTCCCCATGTATACAGATTTCATCTGCACATAATTTATTATAATATCCAACAACTCAAACAGGGCATTTCCGCTATAACACACTAAACTACGTTCACAATCTTCCATGCTGTCATGCACACAAAACAATCCCTAGCTGCAGAAACTGGAGCAGATCAATTCTTTTAAATACTGTTTGACACTTTTCCTATTAATTTCCACAATGCCTGTAATTAAACTTCAATCCCATATCAAATTTTACAGCGAGAGAGGGCCGGATGGGAATATGGGCTCCTCTGAAGTATCATTTCCGTCCCTTGTATTAGCTGAGCCTGTGAGAATTACCAATCCTGTGAGATTCAATTATAGCCTCAACACAGCAGCATTTGAGAGGACACGAGAAGGAGCTCAGACTGGGAAAGTATCCAGCTAGCTTCATCTATCACTAAGCTGCAGACATAAACCTAATGTGCAATGCCAATCCGTTCGATGACGCCCCCTTAACACACACACACACGCACGCACGCACGCACGCACGCACGCACGCACGCACGCACGCACGCACGCACGCACACACACACACACACACACACACACACACACACACACACACACTTTCTTTCTGCAAATAATGAATAAACATGAGCAGCAGTCAAGTGTGATGTAGGCCAGTCAGTGGTGGGGTCAATCAATCACCGTTCCACAGCTCATTAATATTTATTAGCAGCCTGGAGTCACCTCCTTGGCACCTGGACCTGGGCCGGACACAGAGGAGACGAGTCCCGCCAGGTTAATATTCATGAAACTGCTACAAGAAACAAGACATGTGTAACACTCCAGTCGCAGAAGCACTGACAAATTACGTGATGTTATGCCTATACAGTATGTGTAAGTGTGTGAGCATGTGTGCGCCACAGAGGATAAGGCAGCATTCAAATCCTGCTGAGAGCTCACAGATCAATAGTGCATTGTCCTTGGAAACAACCATTGGGGTTCTCATTTGTGAACCTGCTCAAGCGCATCATTAATCCAGGTGAAAAACGTTTTTCTCTCGCCTTTGCTCACCTACATGTGGCAACAGAGAGTGTCACTCATGGCAGTACTTTGTGTGGGTACAAGAACTACAGGATTTAGCAGAAGAAAAGGGTTATGAGAATGAACATTTGCATAACAATGTCAGTGTGTCGTACGTCTGCTCATTCATAGACAGCCGAAGAGAACATTTGTCAATTATTGAAAGATTCTTTCCTGCAAGAAGTTTCAAACTTGAGACAAAAAATAACATTAATGACCACTTTTCATCTGTTTCTGCCTAACTACCAAACCAATATACTGTTTTTCCATACTACAAATTGCACTTTTTTTTTTAACTTGTTTGTCTCGTCCTGGAACTTTATGCTGGAATATTATGAAATGACTTGTATGACAAAAACATAATGCATATTTATTCCAGCTGCAAGATGGTACTGACGACACGTGACAACACAGTGCTGCTGCTGTACACCGATCTGAATGATCAGGCTGAGCTGGAGAATGAGACCCTACTTGGCACTTGACTTTTTTGCACATTGTGGGAAAGCCACAATGTAGGATGACAGCTAACATTAGGTAAGGCTAACAGTACAATCCATTATTTAAAAAAGTTTATTTACATTTAGTGAGTTTGATGTGCACATGTTTAGCTCCACATTGAATAGGTCCATGTATCCAAACCCTTCTAATGACATTTTCATTCATTCACTGGCAACAAAAAGCATTTTGTAACAAAGACAGAGGTTATGTTGTTTGGAAGTGCCCTCGTTGACAAGGGACCTCTCAAGGATTTTGTATGTCCCAAAATCACCAGCCTTGGCATCACCATAGACAGCGATTTTAAATTTGATAAACAAATCAATGGTGTTTTGAAATCGTGCTTTTATCATCTTCGTCTTTTATCAAAGGTAAAACCGTTTTTATCTTTTAACCTTTTTGAACAAGTTGTGCACTCTTTTATTATAAGTCGTCTGGACTACTGTAACACACTTTATTTCAGCATCAGCCAACGGGCTCTTTTCCGTTTGCAGTTAGTTCAGAACGCTGCAGCGCGACTTTTAACAGGAGCCTGGAAGCGTGATCACATAACCCCAATTCTTGCATCTTTGCACTGGCTTCCGATTAATTTTAGAATTGATTTTAAGATTTTGTTTGTTTTTAAAGCTTTGAAGGCAATGGCCCCTCAATACATCACTGACCTCCTAAAAATTTACACTCCGGCGCGTGCTCTGAGGTCTGAGGGCCATTTCCAGCTTGTGGTACCTAAGACGACACTTAAAACCAGGGGGGACAGGGCTTTCTCTGTGGCTGGCCCCAGACTTTGGAACACTCTGCCCCTCCATGTCCGAACAGGCCCCACAGTGGAGTGTTTTAAGTCTCGTCGGAAGACCCACTTTTATTCTCTGGTTTTTAACACTGTGTGAGTTGTGTGGTCCTCTGTTTTATTGCTTTTGTTTTTATTTTGGTAGATTTTATTGGTTTTATCTTTTGTATGCTGTGTGTATTTATTTATTTATCTTGCATATTCTACTTATTTTTATTCTTAATTTTCTTATTTTTAATTTATTTCCCGACTATTGGGGTTTTATCTATCGTGATACTATGTGCAGCACTTTGGAACGTCTTTGTTGTTAAATGTGCTATATAAACAAAGTGGACTGGATTGATTGGATTTTCCTTTGACTTATTTTGCCTCATACAGTAACATGAATGGGCCCGTTAGCTTCTGCCTACTAACATGGCATTTGGATGATGAATAAATAATGCACCAAATAAATTCATATTGCTTCTTGCTGCAGGAAGCAGTACCACCATGTTAAAATAAATGTGACATAGATCGATGTGACTAATGTATTTTTTTTTCTCGAGATGGCACATTTTTGACTTATGTGATTAAAACTCTGGTGCGACATACAGTCTGGAAAATATGGTAGACAAAGGAGCCTGATGATTGCCAAAGACAAGAGGAAAAGCTTAAAACAGTGTTGCAATCACGACGTTAAGTGTGACCTGACTTGGTTTTAAACACCTATTTCACCTATCTCGTTTATTTAAAATTAAAAAGTTGAATGTAGTGTTTTAACTGTAATGATAATTTGTGGTCGGGAATCATAATTTTTTTCAGTGTATAAGTCGCACTGGACTATAAGTCGCACAACTTCTCTTCTTCTTTGTCTTTTGGCTGTTCCCGTTAGGGGTCACCATAGCAGATCAATCGTTTCCATCTCACCCTGTCCTCTGCACATGTCCAAACCATCTCAATCTCGCCTCTCTGAATTTGTCTCCAAACCGTCCCACCTGAGCTATCCCTCTGATATGTTCATTCCTAATCTTGTCCATTCTTGTCACTCCCAAAGAGAATCTCAACATCTTCAGCTCTCCCACCTCCAGCTTTGCCTCCTGTCTTTTTGTTAGTGCCACCGTCTCTAAGCTGTACAACATAGCTGGTCTCACAACTGTCTTATAAACTTTCCCCTTCACTCTTGCTGATATTCTTCGGGCACGAATCACTCCTGCCACCTTTCTCCACCCACTCCACCCTGCCTGCACTCTCTTCTTCACCTCTCTACCACACTATCCATTACATTGAACAGTTGACCCCAAATATTTAAACTCATCTACTTTCACCACTTCTACTCCTTGTAACTGCACTATTCCACTGGGCTCCCTCCCATTCACACACGTACTCAGTCTTGCTTCTACTGACTTTCATCCCCATTCTCTCCAAACCATATCTCCACCTCTCCAGACTAGACTCAACTTGCTTTCTACTCTCACTACAGATCACAATGTCATGTGCAGACAACATAGTCCATGGGGACTCCTGTCTGATTTCATCTGTCAACCTGTCCATCACCACTGCAAACAAGAAAGGACTCAGAGCTGATCCTTGGTGTAATCCCACCTCCACCTTAAATGAGTCTGTCATTCCGACTGCACATTTCACTGCTGTCACACTATTCTTTTACATGTCCTGCACTACCCTAACATACTTCTCTCTCACTCCAGACTTCCTCATACAATACCACAGCTCTTCTCTTGGCACCCTATGATAAGCTTTTTCTAAGTCCACAAACACACAATGTAACTCTTTCTGGCCTTCTCTGTACTTCTCCAACAGTATTCTCAGAGCAAACATTACATCTGTAGTGCTCTTTCTTGTCATGAAACCATATTGCTGCTCACAGATCTTCACCTGTTTTCTAAGCCTAGCTTCTACTACTCTTTCCCATAACTTCATGCTGTGGCTGATCAACTTTATGCCTCTGTAGTTACTGCAGCTCTGCACATCACCCTTGTTCCTGAAAATAAGAACCAGCACACTTCGTCTCCACTCCTCAGGCATCCTCTCACTTTCCAAGATTTTATTAAACAATCTGGTTAGAAACTCTACTGCATCTCTCCTTGACATTTCCATGCCTCCACTGGAATGTCACGTGGACCAACTGCCTTTCCACTCTTCATCCTCTTCATAGCAGCCCTCACGTCTTCCTTACTAATCTCTTGTACTTCCTGATTTACTCTCACCACATCATCCAGCCTTTTCTCTCGCTCATTTCTTTATTCATCAGCTCTTCAAAATATTCCCTCCACCTTCTCAGCACACACTCCTCACTTGTCAGCACATTACCATGTACATCTTTTACCACCCTAACCTGCTGCACATCCTTTCCAGCTCTGTCCCTTTGTCTGGCCAATCGGCACTTTTCTCCTTCCTTACTATTCAACTTCTTGTACAGCTCGCAATATGCCTTTTCCTTCACTTTTGCCACTTCTCTTTTCGACTTACGCCGCCTCTCCTTGTACTCCTGTCTACTTTCTTCATCTCTCTGACTATCCCAAAACTTTTTCAACAACCTCTTTCTCTTTATGCTTTCCTGGACCTCTCCATTCCACCACCAAGTCTCCTTGTCTTCCTTCCACTGAACATATGTTATACCCAGTACTGTCCTAGCTGTCTCCCTCATCACATCTGCAGTACTTTTCCAGCTGTCCAAAATTGCTTCCCCTCCTGCTGATCCTCCAACCTGCTCGCTAAATTTCACACAACAGTTTTCCTCGTTCAGCTTCCACCATCTGATCCTTTGTTGAGCTCTCACTCTCTTCTTCTTCTTTACCTCTAACGTCATCTTACAAACAACCATCCTATGCTGTCTAACGACACTCTCTCCTGCCACCACCTTACAGTCTCTGATTTCTTTTAGCTTGCATCTCCTATCAAGAATGTAGTCCACCTGTGTGCACCTTCCTCCACTCTTATATGTTACCCTGTGCTCCTCTCTTTTCTTAAAGTAGGTATTCACCACAGCCATTTCCATCCTTTTTGCAAAATCAACTACTATCTGTCCTTCCCCATTCCTATCCTTGATACCATATCTACCCATTACTTCCTCATCACCTCTGTTCCCTTCACCAACATGCCCATTGAAGTCCGCTCCTATCACCACTCTTTCATGCTTGGGCACACTCTCCACCACCTCATCTAACACACTCCAGAAATCATCATTCTCCTTCATCTCACAACCTACCTGTGGGGCATATGCACTGATGATATTCATCATCACAGCTTCAATTTCCAACTTCATACTCATCACCCTGTCAGACACTCGTTTAACCTCCAACACACTTTTAACATACTCTTCTTTAAAATGACCCCAACACCATTTCTCTTCCTGTCCTCACCATGGTACAACAACTTGTACCCACCGCCGATGCTCCTGCTCTTACTTCCCTTCCACTTGGTCTCTTACACACACAATATGTCTACCTTTCTCCTCTCCATCATATCAGCCAGTTCTCTCCCTTTACCAGTCATACTACCAACATTCAAAGTCCCCACTCTCATGTCCACCCTTCTAGTTTTCTTCTCCCGCTGTTTATTGAAACGTTCTCCTCCTCCTCTTTGTCGTCTTCACCCAGCAGTAGCCCAATTTCAACCGGCACCCTGTTGGGCAACAGCACCGGTGGCAGACGTTGTTAACCCGGGCCGTGACCGATCCGGTATGAAAATTCGATTCTTAGTCTGTATAGTTGGGTTAGCTTGTTTTACGCCGGATGCCCTTCCTGACGCAACCCTCCTCATTTATCCGGGCTTGGGACCGGCACTCAGAATGTACTGGCTGCACACCCCATGTGGCTGAGTTCGCACAACCTCTCAAACGAGTAAAAAAAAAAAAAAAATTCAACTTATAATGAAATGCAGAAAATACAGTACATCTATTGGATGTCTTCTTCCAGAATCTTAAGGTTACGAGATACTTTATTTGAGCAAAGTTGCATAAGCCCAATCTGGCAACATCAGAAAAATATAAATTATACTTATTTTGGCCGGCCACAGTCATAAGTGTGTGTTTCTTTGTGGTCTCAGCTGGCTTAATCATGCAAACTAGTAGTAATAGTGAAGAATTTTAGCAGAGTTCTCTCCATTGTGATTATTATTTATGTATTTATTTATTGTTGGTTACATTGCTGGGTAAAATAATGTTCAATATGGGCCTGGAAAGAAATGTGCTACCATACTAATGCCAACATAGTTCTAACCAATCACTACCCATAACACTATGTAACAAATTTTTATTTTTTTTTTGTTCCTGGGTACACACTGTGTTTTCCTAACCTGTTATGCCTTAAATAAATAGAAAATAGATTCCACAGAAACTTTGCTTCTGTGATCAGGACAATGATATTTTGAAATTTGTCTGTTTTCAAGAATATTCTCAATTCGCCTTCACTACTACTGAGTAGTCTTCTAGAATTTTCTTTAACTGATAGAACTGTCCAGAATTTTCTAGAAGTTTCCAGAATTATCGAGAAATTTCAAGAAACTTTTAGAACTTTCTAGAACGTAAAAAAAAAAAAAAAATCAAAGTTTGTGCTGAATGTAGTCATTTTTCCATAGACTTTAGACATAAGCAGTTGAAATATACAACCCCTGGCAAAAATTATGGAATCACCGGCCTCTGAGGATGTTCATTCAGTTGTTTAATTTTGTAGAAAAAAAGCAGATCACAGGCATGACACAAAACTAAAGTCATTTCAAATGGCAACTTTCTGGCTTTAAGAAACAGTATAAGAAATCAGGAAAAAAAAAATTGTGGCAGTCAGTAACGGTTACTTTTTAGACCAAGCAGAGGGAAAAAAATATGGAATCACTCAATTCTGAGGAAAAAGTTATGGAATCATGAAAAACAAAAGAACGCTCCAACACATCACTAGTATTTTCTTGCACCACCTCTGGCTTTTATAACAGCTTGCAGTCTGAGGCATGGACTTAATGAGTGACAAACAGTACTCTTCATCAATCTGGCTCCAACTTTCTCTGATTGCTGTTGCCAGATCAGCTTTGCAGGTTGGAGCCTTGTCATGGACCATTTTCTTCAACTTCCATTAAAGATTTTCAATTGGATTAAGATCCAGACTATTTGCAGGCCATGACACTGACGCTATGTGTCTTTTTGCAAGGAATGTTTTCACAGTTTTTGCTCTATCGCAAGATGCATTATCATCTTGAAAAATGATTTCATCATCCCCAAACATCCTTTCAATTGATGGGATAAGAAAAGTGTCCAAAATATCAACGTAAACTTGTGCATTTATTGATGATGTAATGACAGCCATCTCCCCAGTGCCTTTACCTGACATGCAGCCCCATATCATCAATGACTGTGGAAATTTACATGTTCTCTTCAGGCAGTCATCTTTATAAATCTCATTGGAACAGCACCAAACAAAAGTTCCAGCATCATCACCTTGTCCAATGCAGATTCGAGATGCATCACTGAATATGACTTTCATCCAGTCATCCACAGTCCACGATTGCTTTTCCTTAGCCCATTGTAACCTTGTTGTTTTTCTGTTTAGGTGTTAATGATGGCTTTCGTTTAGCTTTTCTGTATGTAAATCCCATTTCCTTTACGCGGTTTCTTACAGTTCGATCACAGACATTGACTACAGTTTCCTCCCATTTGTTCCTCATTTGTTGTGCATTTTCAATTTTTGAGACATATTGCTTTAAGTTTTCTGTCTTGACGCTTTGATGTCTTCCTTGGTCTTCCAGTATGTTTGCCTTTAACCACCTTCCCATGTTGTTTGTATTTGGTCCAGAGTTTAGACACAGCTGACTGTGAACAACCAACATCTTTTGCAACATTGCGTGATGATTTACCCTCTTTTAAGAGTTTGATAATCCTCTCCTTTGTTTCATTTGACATCTCTCGTGTTGGAGCCATGATTCATGTCAGTCCACTTGGTGCAACAGCTCTCCAAGGTGTGATCACTCTTTTTTAGATGCAGACTAACGAGCAGATCTGATATGATGCAGGTGTTAGTTTTGGGGATGAAAATTTACAAGGTGATTCCATAATTTATTCCTCAGAATTGAGTGATTCCATATTTTTTTCCCTCTGCTTGGTCTAAAAAAGTAACCGTTACTGACTGCCACAATTTTTTTTTCCTGATTTCTTATACTGTTTCTTAAAGCCAGAAAGTTGCCATTTGAAATTACTTTAGTTTTGTGTCATGTCTGTGATCTGCTTTTTTTCTACAAAATTAAACAACTGAATGAACATCCTCCGAGGCTGGTGATTCCATAATTTTTGCCAGGGGTTGCAACACTTAGAAGCCAGGAACAAAAATTGTGTTACATAGTGTAATGGGGAAAACGCATTGCATTGTTGGACTCAGACAGCCCCAAGATTTGTCTGATCTACCTTTTGGTTCTCTGATACATGAGTTTGTCTCTTTTCAAGAAACCTATCATGCTGCTGATGAAGAATGCAACCAACTTTATGAAAGTCAACACAACCCTGTAATAACAAACTAAGACCAGAACCTGGAGATTAGAGCAGAGTGTAGACTAAATAAGAGAAGAATAGGAGAAATGGACGTTGGGATGACAGTTATTTACCAAGTAGTTCTAGTGAGAATTGGTGTTGGATATTTTGCTCTGAACCATAAATCCTTTCGTAATAATCTCAGCCACAAGGGGCTTTACCTTGTAAAGCTGGACTGAAGCCAAAATATATGCTCATTTCTTGCAGCTATTGCTGCATGCCCAAGCTTTGTGTGCATATATATTCGCACAGGGGGAGGCAAAAGGATATTCCATCTCAGCACGAATGTCATCGAGACGATGAGAGAGTTCGATAGAGTCCTCCTCCTTGTTCTCATTGAACACTTTCAGCTGGATGTCAAGCTCCTCTGTCTCTTTTAGCTCCTACAACAGAAGAAAAGAGAGTTAAGTATGTGAATCTATACAAAAGGTCATAGAACACTGACCTACAAGGAAGGAAATCACACCATGCATTTCACAAATCAAAGTGAAATCCTGTTCTGCAAAACAGTAATACCTGAATTTTACTTTCCTTGTACAGCTGTATATAGAGTCCATGTTTATATTCCAGACTGTGACTATTCCTGCACACCTGTTCCTGCCACGAGGGGCTACGCTAGTGCTCTTTACCACGTCTCTATGAATCACCAGCAGCGGACATTACAGATGGAGACAGGACCAAATGCAACCTAATTTCTGCATGTATCAATCACATTGCACCATTTTTGGGGTATGCCATCTGTCTTAAGCAACACAGGTTCGAAGGAGGTGCGCAGCTCCATTAAAAGGAGGGTGAGGAGGAGGAGAAGGGCCAAATACATGCATCTAGGACTATAAGAACAAATGAATTGTGCTCTCCTTTTCAGTGGAGCTCATTTTCTCTTTGGCAACTGACTCCTGAACATAATTCATAATTAGATGAAAGCGTGTCACTTTAAATGTGGTGTTCATAAATGACTGTACACTGAGACTCTTTTCATATCAGGGGGCAGAACTGAAGATAATTAAAGTAATGACAGTAATAATCAACAGGAGCAGCTGGAATGACTTATTAACAACTGGCTCTGTGACACATTCACCCCACTTGCTCCAAATAAGAGCTTGAGTGATGTGTTCAAGATCGTTTGCCGTCGTCTCGTGTGAAGATGGAGGGGCTTATTGGTAATGATGCCAGGCCAACCTAATGTTGTCCTACATACATGCATAGCACTCAACACAAACCTGATAAGCAGTAACATGCATATTTCTACAACTTATTCTATTTCTGCTGTTACTAATACAATTATTATTATTAATAATAATAATCATCATCATCATCATGAGCTAGACTGCACTCAGAAATTGCAGGCATCTGTTAGAAGCCCAGTAGCACTCGGTTTATCTGTCCTGAACTGTGCCTAAGTGCTGGATGGGGCATTGATCACGATATTACCAATTAAATCCAAATTAATGGCATGATTAAAGAAATGATAAGAACAAAAATTAACGCATGTGTCAGATGGAAAAGCACAGTGTAAATGCAGTCCATTTATCACTTCAGGGATCACAGGAGCATTAGTGTGAATCAGTTTGGCCCCCAAATCCATTTCTTGGATTGTCGGTTAGGTTATTCACAAATTACTCATATTTGAGGACAAGACAAACTGTTGCCTGGCAGAAAATTTGTAATATTGCAGTGCCTAAAAATTTCACTAGAATTTTGGAGAACATGGCATATTACTGTATAAGAACAAATTTTGTAGGTCTTCTGTATTTTGTGGATACGTGTAGAAATGGAATGATGAGATAAATTTTATACTAATTTCTAAGCTCTCCAAGTTTCATTGTTTATGCTTAAACTTTCAAGCTTTCTTTTGTAACTTGCATGTATTCAAGATGTGTCTGCATAAATTTGCTTAGTGTTGTCAATTGTAATTTAACAGTTTTGTGTTTATGACTAAAAAGTTAAATGACTATGAAAATTTACTGAAATAACTCAGCTGCATTAGAATGACAATGATAAAAGGGAAATACAATTTCATAATGAACAGTAGTGGGGCCACCACACATCGGTACTGCAGATAAAAGAAACTGATGAATGAAGCTAACAGTTAACCTTATTTCATAATAATAATACTAAGAAGAAGAAGAAGAAGATGAAAGAAGCTAACAGTTAACCTCATTTCATAATAATAATAACAATAATAATAAGATAATGAACGAAGCTAACAATTAACCTCATTTCACAATAATAACAACAAGAAGAAGAATATAAAAGAAGCTAACAGTTAACCTCATTTCATAATAATAACAATAATAATAAGATGATGAACGAAGCTAACAGTTAACTTCATTTCATAATAATAATAATAATAATAATCATAATAATAATATGATGATGAATGAAGCTAACAGTTAACCTCATTTCATAATAATAATAATAATAATAATAATAAGATGAAAGAAGCTAACAGTTAACCTAATTTCATAATAATAATAATAATAATAATAATAATAAGATGATGAACGAAGCTAACAGTTAACCTCATTTCACAATAATAATAATAACAAGAGGAATATAAAAGAAGCTAACAGTTAACCTCATTTCATAATAATAATAATAATAATAATAATAATAATAACACTGGAGATGCTCAGGCTGAGGAGTGTGCTCTGTGACACCCTGATAACTCACAGGCAGAGTCTTCTTGAGGCCACATCTGAGAAACTCATTGCGCAGGTGTATCCGGAAATCCAGGTCATCAGGTGAAGTAACAAGGGCGTTAATCAGCTGCATACAAGCAACCTGTAGTGTGCACAACCAGACAAACACACAGATTTCTTTTTACAAAATAATATAATATAAAATGATGTCAAATTTTTGTAACAGTAATATAGTGTAAATACTTTTTTCTTTACATTTATCTGCTCCATTATTCAAGCACTGTTTCTTTACCAATTGTTTATTTGCTTTATTTCTTTTTCATAACAGAGGAGATGTAAAGATAATGGGGGTAAATTATAGGCAGACAGACAGACAGTACAAAGTGCAGGTCCAGTGACTCCACTGTTTTACATTGTGAATCCACTTCTGGGTAAAGAAAAAGGGAGAAAGTGTGGGTGCATGTGCTGGTGTACAGGAGGAAATCAGTGATGGACAGGAGTGAGCCGTAAGGTGTTTTGGGGAAACAAGCCTCCTTGGACAGACAATTGATAGCAAGCTGGAAGATTTCCGTGGATGGATGTGTCTGTTTGAAACCTTAACCTTGGTCTAGTACTACTGTAGTCTTGTGTATTTTAATAACAGTAATAATGAACCTGACTGTGTGATTTTCATCAGAATTATTTTTCTAGTCGCATTGTTTATTGACAAACAAGCAGAAAATAGACAGATTTAGTGTCACTTACTACTCTACAGTTGTATGCAAAGGTTTGGGCACCCCAGATGATTTCCATGATTTTCCTTTACAAATCATTGGTTGTCTGGATCAGAAATTTCAGTTAAATATATCATATAGCAGATGAACACACAGATATTTGAGAAGTAAAATGAAGTTTCTAGGATTTACAAAAAGTGTGCAATAATTATTTAAACAAAACTGGGCATGTGCATAAATTTGGGCACACTTGTCATTTTATTTATCTGAATACATTTAACACTAATTACTGGAACACAGAATTGGTCTGGTAAGCTCATTGACCCTTGACCTTCTTACACAGGTGAGTCCAATCATGAGAAAGGGTATTTAAGGTGGCCATTTGCAAATGTTTCCCCTCTTTGCATCTCTTCTAATGAGTGACAACATGGGAGCCTCTAAACACCTCTCAAATGACATGAAAACAAAGATTGTTCAACATCATGGTTTAGGGGAAGGATAAAAAAAACTATCTCAGAGATTTCAGCTGTCAGTGTCCACTGCGAGGAACATAGTGAGGAAATGGAAAACAGCAGGCACAGTACTAGTTAAGGCCCAAAGTGGCAGGACAAGAAAAATCTCAGATAAGATGAAGCAAAGGATGGTGAGAACACTCATAGTCAACCCACAGACCTGCTCCAAAGACCTATAACATGATATTGCTGCAGATAGTGTCTCTGTGCATCATTCAACTATACAGCGCACTTTGCACAAGGAGATGCTGGATGAGAGAGTAATGCAGAGGAAGCCTGTTCTGTGTACACACCACAAACAGAGTCACCTGAGGTATGCTAAAGCACATTTGGACAATCCAGCTTCATTTTGGAATAAGGTGCTGTGGACTGATGAAACTAAAATTGAGTTATTTTTACATAACAAGGGGCAGTATGCATGGCAGAAAAAGAACACAGCATTCCAAGAAAAACGCTTACTACCTGCAGTAAAATTTGGAGGTGGTTCCATCATGCTGTGTGGCTGTGTGGCCAGTGCAGGTACTGGGAATCTTGTTAATGTTGAGGGTAAAATGGATTCCAGTCAATATCAGCAGATTCTTGAGAGCAATGTTCATGAATCAGTGACAAAGGTGAAGTTGCGCCGGGGCTGGAACTTTCAACAAGATAACGACCCTAAACACTGCTCAAAATCTACTAAGGCATCCATGCAAAGGAACAAGTACAACATTCTGGAACGGACATCTGAGTCCCCAGACCTGAATATTATTGAAAATCTGTGGTGTGATTTTAAGCAGGCTGTCCATGCTCGGAAACCAACAAACCTGAGATGTTTTGTAAAGAAGAATGGTCCAAAATACCTTCAACCAGAATCCAGACTCTCACTGGAAGCTACAGGAAGCGTTTAGAGGCTGTTATTTCTGCAAAGGGAGGATCTAATAAATATTGATGTTTTTTTTTCTGTTGGGGTGCCAAATTTATGCACCTGCCTAATTTTGATTAAACAATTATTGCACATTTTCTGTAAATCCTATAGACTTCATTTCACTTCTCAAATATCACTGTGTTTGTCTGCTATATGATATGTTTAACTGAAACTGCTGATCCAAACAACCAATGATTTATAAAGGAAACTCATGGAAATCATCAGGGGTGCCCAAACGTTTACATACAACTGTAATACAGTAAATAATAAAGTATTAAAATCATCTGCATTTTAATTAATCTGTGATGTTTTCCTCTGACTGTGATCATTTCAGCCATTTTTGCTGAACACCTTCTAGCTTAGAAGGTTTGCTTTGCTCAGCATAAACTTACAGCAGCTAAGCTACAAAAGTTGTTTTTTGCAACAGCAGTTTTAAAATAAACTAAGGATACTTTAGCTGAAAAATTCAACTTTCATCATGCTAACAATAGCACACAATTACCACGGCATGACCAGCAATGGAGCGGTGTACAGAAAGGTTACATGGTTTATGTGACACAGCTGTTTTGCCAGTACCACTCAGTGGTTCCTGCATCACATAAAGGACAACTCTGTGAGACTGCAAACAATTTTTTTTATTGCCTGTGTGAAACAATAGAAAAAATACTGATTTCCGAAAAATGTTTGCAGTTACTGTAGCATTTCCAGTCATGCCAATGTCCGGAACCAGGTTTGCGAGATGATGGGAATAAATAAATAAATAAATAAATAACAAGTTGTTATTACATTATACAAATGCATGACAGAAATGATCCTTTGGTAACTAAAGCTTTTCTGAGTGAAGGATGGATTTCCAGTCGTGTCAGGCGCCAGACACAAGTCGATTTCTCCGTGTTTAGGAAAAGATTAAAAGAGTAGAAACAAGAACTGTGCATGGAAACTCTGTAGCCACCAGAAGCAAGATACAAAAAAAGAAACCACACTAAATCTTCACAGGATTTTAAGGGTGTGAAGAACGGCATGTACTGTAGCTCATCAAAAATTCTTTTTCTTTTCCAGTATGGAATCTAATGCTTACATCACACTCTTCAAGCATGACTCTTTTTTTATTTGTGGAGTGGAAGGTGGTTGACTTGGAGAGGGCAGTAAGTATCTATGTTGGGTTTTAAAATTAGTTCTTAAAGTCAGAATGCCAAATTTCTGCCGTCCCCTAACTAAACTACTTCAAAACTCATTTTAATCACATTAGCAAAGTGTAGTCCTTCAGCCCATCCATGGTTTTGTATAAAAGTCTATTAATTTCCTTGAAGCCCCTGCATCAGCAAAGCATTTTAATTTACTCCACAATTAGTGGGGCTTCATTTCATTAACAGCAAATTTTAACGGAAAAACAACAGCTTCCTAATAAAAGAATATCTACTTTCTTTTCCTTCATTCGCCTCATCAGTTTCCTTCATGACTTCAGAATCCATGCAATTAAAAAAGTAATCCCTTAAGTAATTCCACTTTTCATTCACCAAAAAACCCCAAACAAACATGCATACAAACAAACAAAAAATAAACTGTAAGTGGTATTTTTAGTGCAGTTGTATTTTCTATTTCCTTGCTAGTAAAGGATGCGTGTGAAATTGAACAGAGGTATTGTGCTTTAGATGACCTTTCGCACCAAGTCCTCTGAGACGGGACTTGACAGCAGCATGAAAAAAGCAGGGGAAAGTATTTGTAGGATGTGAGAAAAAAGAAAAAAACTGAGAAAGGCAGAAAGAAAAACATAAAATGTGAGAATGAAGAAAGCCATAAGAAAGCTTAGGTGAACTCAACATCTAACATCTTGGGTGTATTTTTATTATATTATTTTTTTCTGTTCACAAAAAGGATGGGCTGTTTTTGCTGTGATGTTTAACAGCACAGGTGGATTTCAGTGGGACAGTGGTGATGGAATACTGGCTGTGTTCCAGTGCCCAATGATCACGTCCCTTCATGTGCTGGATGTCGTGAGGTTGACGGCAGGGGAAAACATGTGCAGGAAGTGCTCAGGTTAAGGGAAAATGACTTCCAGAGCGACACAACTGTCAGCTTTAGTTTTTCTTGGCATTACACATGGGATTCGTGACAAAACCAAATTTGTGCAAACGGCACTTTATGCTGTCAGGTTTCTGTCCATTGTACAACATAAAACTCATACTTTGGAACAGTTTGAATTGATTTAAAGAAAAGGTAACAAAAAAAGGTGCTTTTACTATTTAAAGTCCTATAATAATTCAAGTCATCATGGCGAAGATACATGGTAATTGTACTGACCACTAGTGTTGTGCAAAGTCTACTAAATTGAAAAAAATCACAATGTCTGCAGTAAGACATCATCATGGATGATGAAATGTGTGTGTGACGGGAGAGCCTGCAATTTATTAATATAGAATCACGAATTGACCGTAACAGGCCAAGTAACAGTGAACCTTAGCTGATTTTCTCAAGCAGAGCCTGGAGCAGGTTGTGCCAACTGAATCCTCCTCATCATTCTGCAAAAGTCAGGAAAAGTTGTTTTTTTGGAGTACATGGGGCATGTCCGTGTGACTCCAGGGAGGTGAAATCTTTTTGGTATCTTGGAGTAAAATTTTTGTGTGATGGATGAAATGTGAATACTGAGTTTCAGGCCACAATGGCCACCGGGCAGCTCTGGGCCCAGCAGCATGTTATCCCCCTCCGGGAATTTATGCTGCAGTGGACCCAAACTTCCCACCTAATTTCAGCCCATGCACAGCTCACGATGGCCCAACCTATCTCAGTGTATTCTGAAGAAGGGGAACTCTTCTTGGAGTCTCAGTTCTTGGTTCAGTTTTTGACTTTGTGCGGCAGGCTGTGGGGTATGACATCACCACAGTGACTTCATAACATGATGTCAGTCAGCCATCAGCGATGGACGATAGAGTGATACAACCACCCTGCCCTACTGACAACCAAGCATATTCACCCTTGGACTTCGACATAAATCAAGCTAAAAAAAAAAAAAAGCCGCCATAACGTCACAAAATAATGTAGCACAATGATATTTCATGTTTCTTCAACACGGCAAGATTCCTGACCTGGAGCTGCTGGGCCTCGTGGTTCTCCAGTCCTTCCACAATCGAAGCAAATCTCTCTTTATGATTCCTTTCTGCAGCAATTGTCATGGCAGCAAGAATCTTATCCAAGCTAGAAGAAAACAGGGGACAAGGGATAAGCAAACAAGTCAACAAACACTTTTATCACCTCACTGACAGGACATTTACTCACAATTTCCAGCTCAAACATAATGTACCTTATCTCCCCTAGCACACTGGTGTGGACATTTTCTTGGGTAGTCTGAGGTCAGTCTGACAAATTCTACTGCTCTCCATTGCTTATCTCAAAAAGCATTTGATTACTGATGCATTATTCAAGTTTGACGTGATCACGACAATTACTATGGTGATACAGATAAAAACGTGATTTAATTGCAAATGTGTGAACCTGTTAAAAATGATTGTGAAAGACTGTATATAGCTCATAGAGAGAAATTATTGGAGGGACTGCCAGGCTGATGTCCAAATGTGCTTATTAAGAAAATAAGAAAATTAGAGTATTAGCTGGGTCTCCTGCCAGCTCAGCAGGTCAGACAATTTGAACAAAATTTCAAAGTTAAACCTGTGAACCAAAGACAACTTCTGGCCAACACAGAAGCATGTGCAAGTAAATGAAAAGAATGTGGCTAATGAGCACATTTGTAAACAGTAATCAATGTGCATGTCGTTGCAAAACCACATTATCTACATCAGCTTCCTCAGCTGAGAAAACTATCTCCATCCTGATTGGCTCCCCTGCAGGGACAAGGGGGCTGTTCAGTCTCGTACACAATACTGTACTGCTGCATTTCACAGCAGTGAAAAGAAATATGAATAACCACCTGGTGTGGAGGCTTTTTTTGACAAATGACGTGCATCTGAACCCTGCGCCACTGTTAAGCAAGCAGAACGAAGCTGATAGACTGAATTTACCGCTGCAGTCAGGTGATGGCCTTGAACCGCAACGAAATATCATGAAAATGGGAGACCTCCATGTTTACATGAAACAAAGAAATGCTAATAAATTTCACCATGTAGTAGGGGTGCATAAAATGTATTGTCATGATAGTTGTTTTAACAATGTATAATTTGATGTTATTGTGTATTTATGCCCCTGGCTGCAGCAGCAGAGCAATGTTGCCATACTGGGTGCTTTTGAATTTTGAAGGCGGTTGTTGAACAGACTCTGGACTGGCAATTATCAGCAGACATCTCAAGCCTTGCAATCTACCTTGGAAGATTCAGTTGGTCGATGTGCATCAACCTCACTTGCAGAGGTGGTTAGGATTTGAAAAGATTGGCAAACTCCACGCAGGCTATCGTGTGCCTTTTATGAAGGAGTGGCTTCCGTCTGGCCACTCTACCATACAGGCCTGATTGGTGGATTGCTGCAGAGATGGCTGTCCATCTGGAAGGTTCTCCTCTCTCCACAGAGGAATGCTGGAGCTCTGACAGAGTGACCATCAGGTTCTTGGTCACCTCCCTGACCAAGGCCATTCTACCCCGATCGTTCAATTTAGAAGGGCGGCCAGCTCTAGGAAGAGTCCTGATGGGTCTGAACATCTTCCATTTATGGGTGATGGAGGTCACTGTGCCCATTGGGACCTTCAAAGCAGCAGAAATGTTTCTGTACCCTTCCCCACATTTGTGCGTTGAGACAATCCTGTCTCAGAGGCCTACAGACAATTCCTTTGACTTCATGCTTGGTTTGTGCTCTGACATATGTGTACCTTTAAAAATCATGTCCAATCAAGTGAATTTACCCCAAGTGGACTCCAATTAAGTTATAGAAACATCTCAAGGATGATCAGTGGAAACAGGAGGCACCTGAGCTCAATTTTGAACTTCATGCCAAAAGCTATGATTTCTTAGATTTTTTTATTTTTATTTTTAACAATAATATTTTTTTCCCGCAAAATTCTACTCACCCCATAATGACAACATGAAACAGGTTTTTTTTTAATTGTTGCAAATTTATTAAAAATAACAAATGAAGAAATCACATAAGTACATCCTTTGCTCAGCACGTTGTTGGTGCACCTTTGGCAGCAATTACAGCCTTCTTGAATATTTCAATTTCAATTTTCAATTTATTTTCATTTATATAGCACCAAGTCACAACAGAGTTGCCTCAAGGTGCATCACACAAGTAAGGTCTAACCTTACTAATCCCCAGAGCAGCAGTGGTAAGGAAAAACTCCCTCTGAGGAAGAAACCTCAAGCAGACCAGACTCAAAGGGGTGACCCTCTGCTTGGGCCATGCTACAGACATAAATTACAGAACAATTCACAAAACGAATATAGAGGAAATGCTGTTGTTGCACAGGACAGGAGGGTCTCCAGCCCAAATACCACACCCACCTCTGGATGGAGCTGCACCTTAGAGTAAGAAAAAAAAAAAAAAAAACAGAATCAGGCATCAGAAAGACAAGAAATACAGTATAATTTGCCAGCATTAAAAACAAGAAAAACAGGAAATACTAAGGTGATCGCCGGCCACTAGCCCTAAGCTTCACTAAAAGACCCAGAATTTAGGTAAAGTTGAGGCCACGGCATGCTCTGTTTCCTAATAAAATGAATTAAAATAATAAAAAGCGTAGAACTATACTCTGCCAGTATGCTAGCCATATGAAAGGGAAAATAAGTGTGTCTTAAGTCAGGACTTGAAAGTCTCCACAGAACCTGACTGTTTTATTGGCGTAGGGAGATCATTCCACAGAACAGGGGCACGATAAGAGAAACCTCTATGACCCGTAGACTTCTGATTCACCCTAGGGACACACAGTAGTCCTGCACCCTGAGAACGCAAAGTCCGGGCCGGTACGTAAGGTTTAATTAGGTCAGCTAGGTAGGGAGGTGCCAGTCCGTGAACAATTTACAGACGAGCAGCAGACTTTAAAATCTGATCTCACTGGAACAGGAAGCCAGTGAAGGGATGCCAAAATGGGTGTAATGTGGTCAAACTTTCTGCTTCAGGTCAAAAGTCTGGAAGCAGCATTTTGAACCAATTGGAGAGCCCTAATGCTGGACTGCGGTAAAACAGAAAATAGAACATTGTAGTAGTCAAATCTAGAAGAGATAAAAGCGTGGATCAGGGTCTCAGCATCAGCCATAGAAAGGATGGGGCGAATCTTCGCTACATTTCACAGGTGGAAGAAAGCAGTCCTCGTAATATTTCTAATGTGGAGGTCAAAGGACAATGTAGGATCAAAAATTACTCTGAGGTTCCTCACTTTGTCAGCCATTTTCAGATCTCTCCAGAGATGTTCAATCAGATTCAGGTCTGGGCCCCGTTGGGCCACTTAAAGACATTCACAGAGTTGTCCTGAATCTAATCCTTTGATATTTTGGTTGAGTACTTAGGGTCATTGTCCTGCTGAAAGATGAACTATCTCCCCAGTCTGAGGTCAAGGGCACTCTTGGGCAGGTTTTCATCCAGGATGTTTCTGTACTAAGTTTGTGAATCTCATCACTGACAACAATTCGATACGCACCTCGATACACTACCAGAGATATGATAATATAGCGATATACGATGATACTGAGGGTACAATGTGATACGATTCACCCCTGTTCCCGAATCGATGCAATTCGATATGTATTTGATGGCGATTCAATTCTTCACAATGCGATACGATGCAATACGATTAGGGATGGTATTGATAAGATTTTATCGATATCGATGCCATTATCGATTCCACTTATCGATACGATTCTTTAGCAATTCCCTTATCAATACCTGTGAATTTTCTGTGTACTAAAAGTAGGCTCTGCAGGTTTCCTATGTCAACAGCATTTTATTGAGTCTTGAAGTACATAAATATGAAATTGGTCACTGGATCCTTGTTCTCTGGACATAAGTAAAATCTGTACATAGTCACTGGGTCCTTGATCAATGGTAAATGGACTGCATTTATATAGCGCTTTTCCATCTGCATCAGATGCTCAAAGCGCTTTCCGATCAGGCTGGGATTTGAACCGAGAATCCTCTGATCTCAAGCCCAATGCTTTAAACACTAGACCATCACCATTTCTGGATATAAGTAAAATCTGTACACGGTCAGTGGATCTTTGATGTACATAATAGATCCTTGATCTCTGGACAGAAATAGGAAGAAACAAAATATGTAGTTTTTGTCAAAAGCATTTCCTTTCAGATATTACTGACACAAATGTAACTCCATAGACTCTGAGCTGAGCTCTTCAGCCGGCTGCGCTCCACGTCAGGATATAATTCATAAAAAACCGAGGAGGTCTCATTTTGGGGGGAAAAAACCCCACTTTTGGTCGGTTGTAGTTTATTGTTTGTATCATAACGTTTGGAAAGACGTGTCATTTGATTTAAAACAGCGTTTTGCTCTGAAGTTTTTAATATCAACTGAAATGTGTGCGGCTCTTTGGAGCTGTGCTCTTAGTCCCACAAAACAGAGGATATTATTATTATCATTACTATTATTATTATTATTTCCATTACCTGATGGACAACTTCAGTTTATGCACCGGCTGGTGCTCACACCAGAGAACCATTGTGTAACAGAGGACGATTCTCATTTCTTACTGGCAACAAGACAAGAGTCTCAGCTCGTGACTTTCATCCACACAAAGGTGACTCACGATTGACATCTTTAAATGGTTTTGTGTTGTGTGTTGGGGGTTTGGCTGGACATTTTGGTGTTGTTTTCTTTTCTTTGCTCTCCAGGTGGTATGCAAACTGGTTTTTGTCTGTGGAGAAGGTGCTGGCAGAAGAATCCTTCACCCTCATTAGCATTATTGGCTGCACTTGTGGAGTATGTTCACGTGCAGGCCTAATGACTTGCAGCACCTGTGGATGATGCTCACGTGCAAACTTCAAGACTTTCAGCTGAAGCAGATAATGAGATGGCGTTCTGCATTTAAGCCATGAGTGATTCGAGCAGAATTGCCGGGAACTCGACCTTGTGACGTTCGTTTGTGAGACGCTGAGGACTGCGCCAGGGTTTGACACATCGTGCCTGTGAAGGAGGACGGGTGAGGGACACATGCTGTCAGCACACATCAGAGGTGATGATTGTCTGAATAAGTGTTAACAGTAGTTTGGTATTTTGTTACGCAGTATATTTGAACAGTGATGAGAATTGTGCAGTTTGCTTCTCACTGCCGTGGCGTACGGAATGATGATCCTCCACCTGTTGTGAGAAGCTGCTCATTTACATAAAGCTTAAATTCAGACCTGAATGTGTTGCTGATGGTGTGTGCCTCTGAAGGATATTTGTTGTAGCTCTGTTGACTTACCTCACCTTTTCCATCCTTCACAGAGTCAGTTTGTCGTATCCACCTGGGGGGTGTTCGGCGGTGAGTCTGGGTCCAGAAGCGTCGGGCTTCGATCCATTTGGGCGCTGGAGAGAGCGCCGTCCTTCACTTCGCCAGACAACCAAATATTTATGTTGTACACCAATTATTGCACAGGAGGGAAATAAAACTGTTTTGTTTTTGGAACCGCTTTCTGGTTATTTAGCGCTGGGTTCAGTCAGACGCTGGTCCGCTCCTCAACCCGCGTCTGCACATAACAGTTTTGAGAGGGGTTAATGAAGACATTGCGAACTTGCCGCTTCTGAAAACCAGCAAAGCAGAGAACCAGCGTACAGCAGATCAAACCGCTGCTTCGTTGCTTCAATCAACGTAGAGAAATGATCATTTTCCCGATAAACACCTTAAAAAAAACGACCGTTCTGATGTCCCGAACTGAAGGACCGATAAGGGAATCGTTAAGCAAAAAGGCTATTGATGTCATCATATTTGTTGTGGTAGAAATGTGCTTTCTGGCTTCCGTCCATGGTGCATTTAATGTGCCTCGGAAAAAAAAAAAATCGATGCAAGCAGGCAGTGAGCGATGCATCACAATTTCACCGGTCAACTGAATTGATGTACACTGAATGAATCAATGCACCTGCATCGCGCAAGTTTGTATCTAGATACCGATTCGTATCGATTAATCTCCACACGCCTACTCTGTACGTCTCTGCACAGCCGTTTTCCTTAAACACGGTGTCCATTTGTGCCATTAGTGTTGTGTGGGCCGCTGAAGAGGAGGTACTGCTGGCCCACCACCACCAGAGGGCGCCCTGCCTGGAGTGCGGGCTCCAGGCACCAGAGGGCGCCGCCGCCTCACGGGAGCAGCCAAGGTGACAGCTGTCACCCATCACCTGAGACAGCTGACAGCAATCATCAGTGGGGTATATCAGCAGGACGGCATCTCCACCTCATTGCCGAGATATCGTTTCTACCTGAGAGGTAACGTATCAAAGCTGACGGAGTGTATCCTTTTGGATTTGTGCTTAGTTTGTGGATTACTGTTCCAACGAGAGGTGGAGGTAACTTCCCTGCTGTTCGGAGTCCTGGGTGCAAACGCGCCCCCATTTAACTGTTCTTTGTTCCTCGCCAGCAGTACCAGGTCCAACACGCGGAGGCAGTGGCCACCTGGGAGTTCGGGACTTGGCGGCTCCAGTATTCCCGGGGTCCTGTGGCGGAGGAAGCCGTGTGGTTCCGGTCTTACCTTGGAGAGGCGTCTCCTATCTTCGAGCCTGCCCACACGACACTTTTGTGAATTGACTGTTGTCCATTTCCGTGATTGGTTGTATTCGTTGTGCACATTCACAACAGTAAAGCGTTGTTATTTTGACTTACTCCATTGTCCGTTCATTTGCGCCCCCTGTTGGGGGTCCGTGTTCCTACACTTTCACAACAGGATATCTCGGCCAGCGTCATGGATCCCGAGGGGCGTCAACCGGCTGTTGAACGGCCAATGGAAGAACAGGGCGCACAGGCGTCCGCAGGAGGGGTAATCGGTGAGTTGCAGCGGATCCTCACCGCTTTCACGACTCGGTTGGATTTGATGACCGAGCAGAACGTCCTCCTGAACCGCAGGGTGGAGGCTCTCGCCGCGCAGGTGGAAGCGCGCCCCCTGCTTCGTGGTGAGGCACGCGCTTGGGCTACAGCGCTCTGGGAGCAAAGTTCACGGCTCCTTCTGACATATGATGGGTTTGAGAGGGAGCTCAGAACAGTGTTCGATCACCCTAATAGAGGAGAGATCGCTTCAGCCGTGCTGCTGTCAATGAGACAGGGGCGCCGGAGCGCAGCTGCCTATGCAGTCGACTTCAGCATCGCGGCTGCGAGGTCCGGCTGGAATAGCGCTGTCCTCCGCGCCGCCTTCGTAAACGGACTGTCGTTGGTCCTCAAGGAGCACCTGGTGGCTAAGGACGAACCGCGGGATTTAGATGGGCTAATCGATCTTGTCATACGATTAGACAATCGGTTAGATGAGCGCCGTCGGGAACGAGACGAAGGGCGTGGCCAGGCACGCGTCGTCCCTCTCCCTTCCGGTTCCGACCGCGTTCCGCCCTCCCCACGCTCCACGGCCCCTGCGCTCCGTGCGGTTACAGCCCCCCCTGCTGACGAAGCTATGGACACGAGTAGGGCAACACTTAGGGCACCGGGTACACAAAGGAGGCTGGCCCGCGGGGCGTGTTTTGTTTGTGGCTCGATTGAGCATCAATTAAGAGACTGCCCCGAGCGGTTAAACACCAACGCCCGCCCCTAGAAACTGGGCTAGGGGTGGGCCGAGACATTCACGTGGGACACACTCACATCGCCACACGACTCCCAGTTACAATCCTTTATGAGGATTTAACCCTGAAGGCCACAGCACTGGTGGACACGGGCTCAGAAGGGAATTTGCTAGACAGCCAATGGGCCAGGGAGATAGGGTTCCCTCTGGTGGCGCTTACCTCGCCTGTGCAGGTACGGGCGCTAGATGGCTCCCTACTCCCTCCAATCACTCACAAGACACCACCAGTAACTCTGGTGGTGTCGGGGAATCACCGGGAGGAGATCGAGTTTTTCGTGACTCCGGCCACCTCCCGTGTGATTTTAGGTTTCCCCTGGATGTTGAAACACAAACCCCGGATCGATTGGCCGTCCGGGGTAGTGGTTCAGTGGAGCGAAACCTGCCATCGGGTATGTTTAGGTTCCTCGGTTCCTCCCGGTTCCCAGGCCAGGGAGGAGGTCAGAGTCCCGCCCAATCTAGGGACGGTGCCGGTGCAGTACCATGACCTTGCAGAGGTGTTTAGCAAGGATCTGGCGCTCACCCTTCCCCCGCACCGCCCGTATGATTGTGCCATTGATTTGGTTCCAGGCGTTGAGTTCCCGTCCAGTAGGCTGTACAACCTCTCACGACCTGAACGCGAATCAATGGAGACCTACATCCGGGACTCTTTGGCTGCCGGGTTGATCCGGAATTCCACCTCCCCGATGGGTGCGGGTTTCTTTTTTGTGGGGAAAAAGGATGGCGGATTACGTCCATGCATCGATTTCAGGGGGCTGAACGAAATCACGGTTCGTAACCGATACCCCTTACCCTTGTTGGATTCGGTGTTCACGCCCCTGCATGGAGCCAAGATATTCACCAAGCTTGATCTTAGGAATGCGTATCACCTGGTTCGGATACGGAAGGGAGACGAGTGGAAGACGGCATTTAACACCCTGTTAGGTCATTTTGAGTACCTGGTCATGCCGTTCGGTCTTACCAACGCTCCAGCGACGTTCCAAGCATTAGTTAATGATGTCTTGCGGGACTTCCTGCACCGATTCGTCTTCGTATATCTAGACGACATACTCATCTTTTCTCCGGATCCTGAGACCCATGTCCGACATGTACGTCAGGTCCTGCAGCGGTTATTGGAGAACCGGCTGTTTGTTAAGGGCGAGAAGTGTGAGTTTCACCGCACCTCTTTGTCCTTCCTGGGGTTCATCATCTCCCCCAACTCCGTCGCTCCTGATCCGGCCAAGGTTGCGGCGGTGAGAGACTGGCCCCAACCCACAAGCCGTAGGAAGCTGCAACAGTTCCTCGGCTTTGCGAATTTGTACAGGAGGTTCATTAAGGGCTACAGTCAGGTTGTTAGCCCCCTGACAGCCCTGACCTCACCAAAAGTCCCCTTCACCTGGTCGGATCGTTGCGATGCCGCGTTCAAGGAGTTGAAACGGCGCTTCTCGTCTGCACCCGTTCTGGTGCAGCCCGATCCTAGTCGCCAGTTAGTGGTTGAGGTGGACGCCTCGGACTCAGGGATAGGAGCTGTGCTGTCCCAGAGTGGGAAGACCGATAAGGTCCTTCATCCGTGTGCCTATTTTTCCCGCAGGTTGACCCCGGCTGAACGGAACTATGACGTCGGCAACCGAGAACTCCTTGCGGTGAAAGAGGCTCTTGAAGAGTGGAGACACCTGTTGGAGGGAACGTCCGTGCCATTCACGGTTTTCACTGACCACCGGAACCTGGAATATATCAGGACCGCCAAGCGGCTGAATCCCAGGCAAGCCCGCTGGTCACTGTTCTTCGGCCGTTTTGACTTCCGTATCACCTACCGGCCCGGGACCAAGAACCAGAAATTGGATGCCTTGTCCCGGGTACACGAAGACGAGGTCAAAACGGAGTTGTCGGATCCATCGGAACCCATCATCCCGGAGTCCACTATCGTGGCCACCCTCACCTGGGACGTAGAGAGAACCGTCCGGGAGGCCCTGGCACGAAGCCCGGACCCCGGGACTGGACCAAAGAACAGACTTTACGTCCCACCAGAAGCAAGAGCTGCAGTCCTGGACTTCTGTCACGGCTCTAAGCTCTCCTGTCATCCAGGGGTGCGAAGAACCGTGGCAGTTATCCGGCAGCGCTTCTGGTGGGCGTCCCTGGAGGCCGACGTCCGGGACTATATCCAGGCCTGTACCACCTGCGCCAGGGGCAAGGCCGACCATCGCAAGGCTCCGGGACTGCTACAGCCGCTGCCTGTGCCTCATCGCCCCTGGTCCCACATCGGCCTGGATTTTGTCACGGGCCTCCCGCCGTCCCAGGGAAACACCGTCATCCTCACGATAGTGGACCGATTCTCCAAGGCGGCCCACTTCGTGGCCCTCCCGAAGCTCCCAACGGCCCAGGAGACAGCGGACCTCCTGGTCCACCACGTCGTCCGCCTGCATGGGATACCATCAGACATCGTCTCCGATCGCGGTCCCCAGTTCTCCTTGCACGTCTGGAGGAGCTTTTGCCGGGAACTGGGGGCCATGGTCAGTCTCTCATCCGGGTATCACCCCCAGACCAACGGGCAAGCAGAGCGGGCGGCCTGGAGTACTCATCTGGCCTGGATCGAGTACGCCCACAACAGTCAAGTGTCATCAGCCACCGGCCTCTCCCCCTTTGAGGTGTGTTTGGGGTATCAGCCCCCATTATTCCCGGTGGTTGAGGGAGAGGTCGGTGTGCCCTCGGTCCAGGCCCACCTGCGGAAGTGCTGTCGGGTGTGGCGTGCCGCCCGTTCTGCTTTGTTGAAGGCCCGGATGAGGGCGAAGACCCATGCACCCCGGCCCCTACGTATCGCCCCGGGCAGGAAGTGTGGTTGTCCACCAAGGACATTCCACTGCGAGTGGCCTCCCCAAAACTGCAAGACAGATACATAGGTCCGTTTAAGATTCTCAAGGTCATCAATCCCGCTGGAAGCCGAAGCCTCACTGCGGATCCATCCAGTATTTCATGTGTCAAAGATCAAGCCCCATCACACCTCGCCCCTCTGTACACCCGGTCCGGCACCACCTCCGGCCCGGATCATCGATGGCGAGCCGGCTTGGACAGTGCGCCGGTTGTTGGACGTCCGACGGATGGGCCGGGGCTTTCAATATCTGGTGGACTGGGAGGGGTACGGTCCCGAAGAACGCTCCTGGGTGAAGAAGAGCTTCATCCTGGACCCGGCCCTCCTGGCCGACTTCTACCGTCGCCACCCGGACAAGCCCGGTCGGGCGCCAGGAGGCGCCCGTTGAGGGGGGGGTCCTGTTGTGTGGGCCGCTGAAGAGGAGGTACTGCTGGCCCACCACCACCAGAGGGCGCCCTGCCTGGAGTGCGGGCTCCAGGCACCACCGCCGCCTCACGGGAGCAGCCAAGGTGACAGCTGTCACCCATCACCTGAGACAGCTGACAGCAATCATCAGTGGGGTATATCAGCAGGACGGCATCTCCACCTCATTGCCGAGATATCGTTTCTACCTGAGAGGTAACGTATCAAAGCTGACGGAGTGTATCCTTTTGGATTTGTGCTTAGTTTGTGGATTACTGTTCCAACGAGAGGTGGAGGTAACTTCCCTGCTGTTCGGAGTCCTGGGTGCAAACGCGCCCCCATTTAACTGTTCTTTGTTCCTCGCCAGCAGTACCAGGTCCGACACGCGGAGGCAGTGGCCACCTGGGAGTTCGGGACTTGGCGGCTCCAGTATTCCCGGGGTCCTGTGGCGGAGGAAGCCGTGTGGTTCCGGTCTTACCTTGGAGAGGCATCTCCTATCTTCGAGACTGCCCACACGACACTTTTGTGAATTGACTGTTGCCCATTTCCGTGATTGGTTGTATTCGTTGTGCACATTCACAACAGTAAAGCGTTGTTATTTTGACTTACTCCATTGTCCGTTCATTTGCGCCCCCTGTTGTGGGTCCGTGTTCCTACACTTTCACAACAATTAGTAAGGAACAATTAATGCCTACGAGTATTCTACACTCAGGTCTAAAACAATGCACCAGTGGAGCTGCACATTGCCACATCTATCACACCACAGAGCCACGTTGGGTCTCGGAATGTATGCCTGGATAGAAATCATCCAGGCAGATAATTGGTCAATCCCCAACTCTCGAAAGTACCAGTCTACCTGACAAATCTAGGTAAAACGTGGGCATGCCCATAATCTTCTTCAGCCAATGGATTCCTCAACACTGGCCCACTTGGATCACAACCATGCGACACATGGCCAAATGGGCACATCTGATGTTCCCTCACAGGGTAAACGATACTCCTCATCCTTGCTACCTAACCACTCATTTATTGCAAAGTCATTCCAGTGGTACCCAAGAATCCTATAAAGAGTCCAAGTACCAAAGACATCTTGTCGTTGCCTTTAACCACTGGTTAGTGGCAAAGTTCCAAAACCATACAGAAAGAGAGGAAGCACCAAGACAAGTAAAGCCTTGGACCTCTGTTCTCTTGCAAACACTTCGCTGATGTAGTGGTGACATGGAACTACAGAAGCGAGTAGACAAACAATCACCTGCATACTCCAATCAAGATCTATATGATGTACAACCTTGCTGTAGTCTATCCATGCATTTAGAGCAATATGGAATTTGCCCTATCTGTTCTAATGAATAAATAAATAGACTGACAAGAAGCAAGCAGTGTGGGCAAGTGGTCAGAGCACTTACATCCAAAAGAGAAGGTTCCCAATTCAAAACCACCCATTTCAAATTGCCTTATGCCATATTTTCCAGAGTGTAAAGTTGCAGTATTTTTTTTTTTATTAGTTTGGGAGTTCCTGCGAATTATACTCCGGTGTGACTTATATGCTGAAAATCACGTTTGGTATTGAAAGTAATAATTCCCAGGAATCAAAGCATTAAACAAAATAAATTCCAACAATAAAACAGTACACCACAACAATGCAAATCCCAAATAAATGTGCAGATAACAGAGAAAGAAAAAGTGACTTACGATACTCGTATACCCTGAAAAATACGGTAAAGTAGAGAAGAGCCAGGAAGGACATCCAGTATAAAACTTAAAGTATGTCAAATCAACATATAGCTCCATAGCAGCATATGTGCTGTGGGAACCCCAAGCAAAAATGGGGAAGCCAAAACAACTTGACTGAGGGTAAATGCGGAAATGTGTTGGAAGGCATCAGATAATGAATCAAGTACAATAGCACAGTCGCACATCTCAGACAGTTCCATATTTATTAGACTACAATGGAAAAAACAAACAAAAAAAAACCTGGCATGACAATAAAACAAATTTTTGTGTGAGCAAGCAAGATCATGGGTCTGACCAACAGGAATGTATGTGAGGAGAAATCCTGACACGGAGATAAATGGAATGGCCATGTTCTGTGATAGGGGTTACAAAGTCACAGACAAGCTTGGAGAGCTGCATACTGAGTGGCTTTAAAGCCAGTTCAGACGATTTTTCAAAAGAAAGTAGATAGATCTGCTTAACTTGTCGTGTTCCCCTTTGATGCTGTCAGCCGAAGTGGGTGTTGAACACGAGCAAGTGCCAAAACACTGGTTGGCAGAAACGTCTCTGAGCAAAATATGTGAAGTTTCAGCTCTTTGGGCTGTCATTTATACGAGATACGCACATTTTAAAGCACGGCTATGATCACAGAAACGATCACCACCTCATACTTTAGTACTTTCAAAGAAAAGAGGAGCACACGGCACATTTGTACAACCTGGAATTTCTTAAAGATATCATGCATTTGTGTGTGTGTGCATGAGTACATCAGTGAGGGTGAAATTTGTAATCGTCACAGAATTGAACAAGCACTAAATAAATGTATAAATTAGGCAAATTCAGCTGAATCAATTTTCATAAGTAATAATTGTGTTTTGTCTCATTGGTTTCAAAAATCTGTTTCAAATACTTTGAATAAAGATAACTGTTGTACGTTGGCTGCAGTGAAAATAGCTTGATAAAACATCTCTGCACTGGAAACTACAGTTCAGAGCTCTCCATGATGTGCAAGTGCATTTCCAAATACATTCAAAGCAGCAGCGTTTTCTTTTACTAACTCTGTTGTTCTTAACGTCACTAACTTGTAAATGTTATAAAACACTTGAGGACAGGACGTCACAAGTTAAAGTCATTCTGATGCCAAAAGATTACTTTACAGTTTTGTGTAATTATATAAAAATACAGTAGTGTTCAGAATAATAGTAGTGCTATGTGACTAAAAAGATTAATCCAGGTTTTGAGTATATTTCTTATTGTTACATGGGAAACAAGGTACCAGTAGATTCAGTAGATTCTCACAAATCCAACAAAACCAAGCATTCGTGATATGCACGCTCTTAAGGCTATGAAATTGGGCTATTAGTAAAAAAAAGTAGAAAAGGGGGTGTTCACAATAATAGTAGCATCTGCTGTTGATGCTACAAACTCAAAACTATTATGTTCAAACTGCTTTTTTAGCAATCCTGTGAATCACTAAACTAATATTTAGTTGTATAACCACAGTTTTTCATGATTTCTTCACATCTGTGAGGCATTAATTTTGTTGGTTTGGAACCAAGATTTTGCTCGTTTACTAGTGTGCTTTGGGTCATTGTCTTGTTGAAACACCCATTTCAAGGGCATGTCCTCTTCAGCATAAGGCAACATGACCTCTTCAAATATTTTGACATATCCAAACTGATCCATGATACCTGGTATGCGATATATAAGCCCAACACCATAGTAGGAGAAACATGCCCATATCATGATGCTTGCACCACCATGCTTCACTGTCTTCACTGTGACTTGAATTCAGAGTTTGGGGGTCGTCTCACAAACTGTCTGCGGCCCTTGGACCCAAAAAGAACAGTTTACTCTTATCAGTCCACAAAATATCCCCCTATTTCTCTTTAGGCCAGTTGAAGTGTTCTTTGGCAAATTGTAACCTCTTCTGCACATGACTTTTATTTAACAGAGGGACTTTGCGGGAGATTCTTGCAAATAAATTAGCTTAACACAGTCGTCTTCTAACTGTCACAGCACTTACAGGTAACTCCAGACTGTCTTTGATCATCCTGGAGCTGATCAATGGGTGAGCCTTTGCTATTCTGGTTATTCTTCTATCCATTTTGATGGTTGTTTTCCATTTTCTTCCATGCGTCTCTGTTATTTTGTCCATTTTAAAGCAATGGAGATCATTGTAGATGAACAGCCTATAATTTTTTGCACCTGCATATAAGTTTTCCCCTCTCCAATCAACTTTTTAATCAAACTACGCTGTTCTTCTGAACAATGTCTTAAACGTCCCATTTTCCTCAGGCTTTCAAAGAGAAAAGCATGTTCAACAGGTGCTGGCTTCATCCTTAAATAGGGGACACCTGATTCACACCTGTTTGTTCCACAAAATTGACTGAATGCTGCACTACTATTATTGTGAACACCCCCTTTTCTACTTTTTTTTTTTTTACTAATAGCCCAATTTCATAGCCTTAAGAGTGTGCATATCATGAATGCTTGGTCTTGTTGGATTTGTGAGAATCTACTGGTACCTTGTTTTCCATGTAACAATAAGAAATATACTCAAAACCTGGATTAATCTTTTTAGTCATATAGATATATACATCATATACATCAGTCATATACATCATCTGATGTTGTAACTGGTGGAAATGTATGCTGTTATACATAATGACAAGATCTAAAAAATTTTCTGTGAGCAGGAATTTTTTTCATCACATGATAATAATAATTTCTTCTTCCCCACTTTTGATTGGGGTTGCCACAGTGGATCCGATATGGACCTGCACATTTATACTGGATGCCCTTCCTGATGCTATTCCAGATGTACGTACATGACAAATGGGTACAAGTGGACACAAACAAGGAACCTTCTGTTTTGCTAACTTTTTCTCCAATATGTAAATCAATAAGATATTAAACATGTTATATTTTTAAAGATGTATAGTTGGGCTTGTGTGGCTCACAGCTGATTATAATGAATGTACATCATCATGAAGTGTCTGACAGGAGCAATGCTGCATAGACCAGGGTCACTAATACACCCGCATTAAATAGGATTATTACCTCTGCCAAAGATGTGTTTTTATTGCCATTTGTCTCTGTCTGTGAAAGACCCATTTGTGTGGTCAAAGATGTCAAATTGCTGAAATCAGTTTCTCCAACAGAAAGCGCGAGTGCGATTCCACCACTGTGTGCAGACCGACTTTGAAACGCCATTGTTATTCCAGTCTTGTAAGAAACAATAAAAACACTCCCCCAAATCCAATTTATAAGCCGTCAGCAAGGTTTTCTGTCTGAAGCAAACCGCGGCGTGTAGTTCAGCACATGAAAAAAGGCTAAACCGCATCATCTGAACATGTGGCTCGACAGACTCCTACACAAGATGAGGTCATCTGCGAAAGCAGCAGAGAGGAACACAGCAGGTAACCGCGTGTACTCGCAGCGCAGTCTTTGCTGGGTAACATACCACCCAGTGTGAAGAGACTGACCAGTAGTTATATTTCACTGTTTTGTGTTATTAGAATAAATTCTCATCATCTATCTGTCAGTCTTTCTGCACATGAAAAATCGTGTCAGTATGGGAAACATTTCTGAAAAGGAGAGTGTGCTGACTGATGATACAAACTGAATTCAACTTACATATTTTCCTCCCCAATAATACAGACAGCAGAAAGGATTTTTACAATCTCTGTCATCATGTTCGTCTGTTTGGGGTCAACTGCTCGTGCCAGAAGCAACAGGCTCCGCTCATCTCCAAGAATCTTTTGCAGTCCATACTGTGATAGATGGAAGGCCGAGACCAGAGGAAAGGGGGGGGGGGGAGAGAGACAAAAAGTCCACTGGGTAACAAATGAATTATAGAAAGAAAAAAAAACGTGCATAAGTTATAGTTAGCCTCAATTTTCTTTTAAGAAGGGACAATGAGGCCATGGGAAAAAATGTAGACGATGACAAATGAATTAAATTTAGGACAGGACTATAGGGAAAAATACTTATATTCTCTTGTACCATTTAAGATACATTCAACCAAAGAAATGGGTAGAGACGACCATGTGTAGGTAGCGGCACTCTCCACAGCTCATCTATCTTTAAAAAAATATATGCTAATTTTGAGAAATGAGCCTACGCTTCCTAAAAAAGGATAATTAACAGATCTGAGCAGCAGGATTAAAATAGTAAAATTAGCCCACTGACCAAATATCTTAATCGTGTGAATGAATAAATTCAACTGCCCAGCAGAACTATAATGACAAATTTTTAAGACTGGTCACAGAGTTGAAAGCTATAAATTTTACCCATGCACCCATTTTTTTTTTTTTTTTTTACATATTTGTGTTGACGCCATACTGCTGAATTCAAACAACACCTGAAGTTATATTAAGTTGTGAAGCAGCGTGTTTAATACTATCACCATATTATATTATTTCTCCATGCACTTAAAAAGCCTGATGTTCTATTTTTTTAGTCATACGAACCTTATTGTTCATGAAAGCCTTCAAACACTGTATGAGCTTATGCTGATTCCGTTTGTCAATATTTTCTTGCCTGAAAAAAAAAATGTTTACAAGCAATATTTTGATTGTATGAACAGACCAAATTGTAATTCAAAGAACGTGACACACAAGTAATGTTACTACTAATCACTCACTGTTTCTTGTCCAGCAGTTTCTCCAAAGTGTCAAGAAGAAGGCCAAGTCCCTCATGACCAAAGTTATTCACCCAGCTACAGAGAAGACACAGATGAAAAGAAAACAATGCATATTTTGCACAGAATGAAGCACTTTATTAACCTATAAAACAGTAAATCAGACAAATACAATGGGTTAACACTTGAATTTAATTTGTAAAAGCGAGCTGGAAACTATACCATCAAGGGTTTCCTTTTGACTGAATACAGTCTGAATTTAAACTGTACCAATTTACAAGCAAATGAACACCCATCCATCATAACTGGGCTCCCATCGTGAAGTAGTTTGTATCCAGGCCCCCCTGTGAGCTGCTATGCTCATATGCCAAAAGATTAAGCATTGCAAGAAAGATAACACTGTAATCGATAATGGATTGCAAGAGATAATTGGCTATAAACCGCAGCGTATCAGAAGACGGCAAATGATCCAGTGCAGATGAGCCCGTTTGTCTATGCCAGAAGGAGAGAGGATGGCAGGGGGGTGGGAGAGGCTGTTTGGTCACAGCTAGATCATGTCGTTAGCATCGCTTGTTTTTCAGGTCCCTAACTGTCAATAATGCAAAATGCATAGGGCAATTTTCTGACATTAATGGGGCACGCATAAATGATTCATCCCACCTATTTGACAATCATTTGGAATAATAGTGGTTTGAGTATTAAAGTCATTTGTATTGACTCAGTGAGCCAGAGGAGACCCTCAATTAGGAATGAGATGCATTAGCCTGAGGCAACTAGCAAAGCCGAGGTGAGGCATCCTTTTGATATGTGATGAACGCAGCAAGCATGAAAACTCTTCCCCTGCTATTACTCAAATTTAATTAGTATACAATCAGGGCAAATTTAAAAGTTATCATTATTAATTAAAGCACCGTATGCAGCAATGAAGATCTGTCTCTGAATAAACAGAAGAGCAGTACATTTATGTATGACTGTTTACTAGGGTTGGGACGGCTAATGAAAATTATTAGCCGACTAGTCAGGTGCCATTAGTCATCAACTAGTCGACTAGCCGGTGACTAAATTTGACACTGAATAAATTAAGCCAATTTCAAATCTTCATGGTGAAACTCAAATGTGATATTTAATTTAACAAATATAAGCACAAAATCACAAATACAACAAACAGCATAAGCATGAGGACAATACCTGCATTCATCTACTAGGCATAGACGACCCGTTTGAGCTGACGAGTTCACCTGCCGAGATTCACATACTTTGTTCACTGAGTGAAGGGAGTGGTGGCAGCTCCAGGAGGTCTATTCGTTTAAGGGTTAAATGAACTTAATAAATGGCTTTTTTACTGGTCAACTAATAAAAAAAAAAAAAAAATAGTACACTAGTCAGATGTCAGCTAGTCGTAGTCGACTGTTATAACAAGTTGTCCCATCCCCACTGTTTACAATAACTTCCCATTATCAGGTTTTCATCCAGCATGGGATTTGATTTTTTATTTTCTTTTAAGCAGGAGAAACTGGCTGGTTTTACTGCAGAATGCTAATACTGGTTTATGTGTTAGTGATACAGAGTTGTTAGAAGCAAATGAGATGCTAGGACAACAAAGAAGAGAAGGAGGCGACACGACTGCGGGAGCACAATTCAGTAAATCCAGTCTTTGTTTATGCTTCTTAGTTATGACGTTAATGTTCTTCTTTTGTGAGCTGGAAATGAACCCAATATTTGGGAGGAGAAATTCTATTCATTATACACGAAATCTCTTCAATATGAGATTCTGGGGATATTGTATGACCCCAACAAAGTTTGATGAGAAGTGCACTGAAGAAAAAGCTGCTTTATCTACTGCAGCAAAGATGACTCGAGGTTACATCACAAGATATCAGCATCAATGTCTTTGGTTAGGATTCGAAACAGGAGACTCTACAAACCGCACACTGCAGAATGGGGCATGTGCCCGAACCACTAAGCCACAAGCACCCCAAAAACAGATTTTAAAGTAAGACATAAAACTACTTCTCTCTCTCTCTCTCTCACACACACACACACACACACACACACACACACACACACACACACACACACACACACACACACACACACACACACACAAACTGCGTACATAAACACAGATAAGGCATTTTAACTATTTATGTTATTTAAAATAGGCCAGGTGTACGAGTACATGTGATATTTGAGTAATCAATGGATGCCATGATTGTGGCACTTGAGAAGCTCAACAAGGAATCAGAGTATCTGGGTTTCAAACTGCTGTGGACCAAGAAGAAAAGCCAGGTTTTGACTGACTTTCTGCACTCAGTTATCAGCAGTGCATCTGTATGCAGTGAAAGTATCAAACATAGAGAGACAACATTCATGTTTATGGAGTCATGAGGTCACTGGACAGAGATGTCTGGCAATGCAGACATCTTTGCAGGTAAACAAAGGTCCAAGTCTTTTGGGTCCTAGTGATTATTGTCTGACTGTATGGTTGTGAGACTAGGACAGCAAACAGTGATCTTAGGCAATGACTGGATGTCTTTGGTACCAGGTCTCTTCTGAAGATCCTTTGGTATTGATGGAATTACTTCATGTCAAATGACACTCTTCATGTCAAGTGGCACTCTTCCCTCGCTTCACTTGTGTGCTGCCAGTGTTGCGCCTGGATTTTGAATTTATTAAAGTTGGCAAGGCGACCAGGCTCCTCCCAGTATGCTCCTAAAGCCATCGCTGGTGTCGTGTGACCCTATGAATGTACTCACTGCTACTCCTAATATGAGAGAGTGATTAAAGAATTGTGTGTGTGTGTGTGTGTGTGTGGGGGGGGGGGGGGGGGGGGAGCTTGACAACACGCCCCAGCTGTGGGGGAGCATGCCAAAATAGCGAGAAGATCGGAGAGGAACAGCCTCTTCTGGAAATGACCGAGCTGCTGCCAGCTTGGCCGCAGTTGTAAGACATCAGGACTTCTGGACTTATATGCATTATTGTTTTTGTTGTTGTTGTTTTTGAGGCACACAATTCTGCAGGAGTGCAGTTCACAGCACTGTGTCACCTTTAATCGTATTCTACGTGGAGAACTCTGTCTCTCTCCTCACCCCCTCTCTCTCTCTTTCTCTGTCTCTCTCCTTCGCCCTCTCCCTTCCTCTGTCATTTTTCCCTCTCTCTCTCTCTGAGGATGTGTGGTGGGAGTTCTTGAATGTGCTCATTTTGAGGAAATGCACAAACAGGGAGGAAATATGATGAAATGCTTTCATTAAATGGCACACACTGCTCAGTTCCAGCTCCAACAGTTCACATATGTGTCTTTAAACTGGGTAAATCTTTCTGCTAAATGCTGTGCCGTAGAAATGTGACATTACACATCCAACAGAGCTAAAACACAGGAGGACAGAGGAGGCTGTGTCTGTGCCAAATCAACATGCAGATCCACCTCTGATCTGCTGTGGAGACCCAAAGTGAAAAAACAAAGAAACAGCCAAAAGGACTTAAAATGTTGTTGCCAAATAAATCTAATCAAATCAAAGGACACACACCCCTGAAATGCTGATGGACATCGCTGCATCATGGAGAATAGACTTACAGTGCATGAACAGTCACTGTGCATGGAAAAATGGATCATACAAATGGTGGATCACATACTGGACATGGAAGATAGGACAGTAGATCCAGCAAGGACATTATTCTGCAAGTCCAGTGAAGGAGGCTGTATGCCCTTTAATATTATTATTATTCATTGTTATTATAATTATTATCATTATTATTATTTTTAATTACATGTTTTTTTTTTGTTTTTGCAACTTTTGGTACAGTGCGGGAATTTCCACAGTTTATTCACATGGATAATAGCAGGATCATAAGAGCTGAACACTTTGTGCACAAACATGTCATTCGTCTTCAGGTCCAAGTGACCACTTCAGTGAGATACCAACCGATACGACTGTCACTCATTCACGTGTTTGGTCACTGATTCATATCTCCAACTCTTCTCTAACAGTCTCGCCCAATGAGATAGGACCCTTCAGGGAGACTCAGATGAGGAGCATCACTTGCACTCTGAGGGAACATGAGCTTCAACATTTTGGACATGTGGCACATTTCTCTGTGCCTTACTGTTGAGGACCTCATTGACTGGAGAAATCTAAGGAGATGCCCACACTTCACCTGGCTGTGGTAGATGGATGGTTATTTTCGAGAGATGGGGATAGACTGGTTGCATGCCTGGGTAGTTAACATATGGGACACGACATGCTTCCATGGTATGGTGGATGTAGCGACACGTGCCACCAGCACATGCTCTCAAACTTAACTTGATAACTGACATGGACCATTCAATCAATCACTTATGACCTAAAGCATGTGGACAATGTTGACATTACTCTCCTTGTTGTGTTTAGTGACATTTCTCCGCCACTGACAGTACCAGTCAAACGTTTGAACACACTTTCCCACCCATCTGAATAGTAAAGTGTATTCAAACGTTTGACTGGTAGTATACATAATATACTAACACATTTGACCAGAATAAGCAAAATAGAGCAGTAAGCTGCTTCCACTGTCATGTTCAAAGGTATGAGAACAGCTACATGTACACTCAACAAAAATATGAACGCAACACTTTTGGTTTTGCTCCCATTTTGTATGAGATGAACTCAAAGATCTAAACCTTTTTCCACATACACAATATCACCATTTCTCTCAAATATTGTTCACAAACCAGTCGAAATCTGTGATAGTGAGCACTTCTCCTTTGCTGAGATAATCCATCCCACCTCACAGGTGCGCCATACCAAGATGCTGATTAGACACCATGATTAGTGCACAGGTGTGCCTTAGACTGCCCACAATAAAAGGCCACTCTGAAAGGTGCAGTTTTATCACACAGCACAATGCCACAGATGTCGCAAGATTTGAGGGAGCGTGAAATTGGCATGCTGACAGCAGGAATGTCAACCAGAGCTGTTGCTCGTGTACTGCATGTTCATTTCTCTACCATAAGCCATCTCCAAAGGCGTTTCAGAGAATTTGGCAGTACATCCAACCAGCCTCACAACCGCAGACCACGTGTAACCACACCAGCCCAGGACCTCCACATCCAGCATGTTCACCTCCAAGATCATCTGAGACCAGCCACTAGGACAGCTGCTGGAACAATCGGTTTGCATAACCAAAGAATTTCTGCACAAACTGTCAGAAACCATCTCAGGGAAGGTCATCTGCATGCTCGTCGTCCTCATCGGGGTCTCGACCTGACTCCAGTCCGTCGTCGTAACCGACTTGAGTGGGCAAATGCTCACATTCGCTGGCGTTTGGCATGTTGGAGAGGTGTTCTCTTCATGGATGATGCGAAGGAGATGTGTTGCACTGCATGAGGCAAATGGTGGTCACACCAGATACTGGCTGGTATCCCCCCCCAATAAAACAAAACTGCACCTTTCAGAGTGGCCTTTTATTGTGGACAGAGAATTTTGGCTCTCTGTTGGGACTGTTTACACAGAGACTGCTACCTGCTGCTTTGGACTTGAATTAACAGTCTTTTTCAAGACTTTTTTTACTTTTTTACCTTTTTACTTTTTTTTTTTTTTTTTTTTACTGTGCTCCAACGCCTAAGGAAGACCTCTAACGGTCGAAACATCGCGACGGAGCACTTTTATCAGCTAACTTTCATCAGCATTGGCAAGCTAACTAGCTTGCTAACGCTTTCGTTTTTATTTATTTATTTATTTTTTTCTCTTTTAGCACTGTTGTCGTGCGTTATCTGTGCTGCTCCACAGCGTGTTTAGTTGATTTTTATTTTATTTTAGCACCGTTGTCGTGCGTTCGCTGTTGTTGTGCGTTGCCTGTGCTGCTTCATGGCCTGTTTGGTGCCTTGATTGGGGCACTCCTTCTGCTGAATCACCTTTAAATTATTTACACATTATTCACTTTGTGTGTTTTTAGGAATCCGCTAGGTTGCGTAGCTACTAGCTCTTAGCCGATTTAGCATGGCGGCTTCTCCTGTCTCTCCCGTACTTTTCTGCTCTGGGTGTGAAATGTTTAGTTATTCCTCGGCCTCCTTTAGCAGTAACGGTACTTGTAATAAGTGCAGCTTATTCGTAGCTTTGGAGGCCAGGCTGGGCGAATTGGAGACTCGGCTCCGCACCGTGGAAAATTCTACAGCTAGCCAGGCCCCTGTAGTCGGTGCTGACCAAGGTAGCTTAGCCGCCGCTAGTTCCCCCCTGGCAGATCCCGGGCAGTCGGGAAAGCAGGCCGACTGGGTGACTGTGAGGAGGAAGCGTAGCCCTAAACAGAAGCCCCGTGTACACCGTCAACCCGTTCACATCTCTAACCGTTTTTCCCCACTCGACGATACACTCGCCGAGGATCAAACTCTGGTTATTGGCGACTCTGTTTTGAGAAATGTGAAGTTAGCGACACCAGCAACCATTGTCAATTGTCTTCCGGGGGCCAGAGCAGGCGACATCGAAGGACATTTGAAATTGCTGGCTAAGGCTAAGCGTAAATTTGGTAAGATTGTAATTCACGTCGGCAGTAATGACACTCGGTTACGCCAATCGGAGGTCACTAAAATTAACATTAAATCGGTGTGTAACTTTGCAAAAACAATGTCGGACTCTGTTGTTTTCTCTGGGCCCCTCCCCAATCAGACCGGGAGTGACATGTTTAGCCGCATGTTCTTGAATTGCTGGCTGTCTGAGTGGTGTCCAAAAAATGAGGTGGGCTTCATTGATAATTGGCAAAGCTTCTGGGGAAAACCTGGTCTTGTTA
This sequence comes from Thalassophryne amazonica, assembly GCF_902500255.1. Classification (NCBI taxonomy): domain Eukaryota; kingdom Metazoa; phylum Chordata; class Actinopteri; order Batrachoidiformes; family Batrachoididae; genus Thalassophryne; species Thalassophryne amazonica. The sequence goes on from NC_047113.1 coordinate 57,847,864, forward strand.
GGAGAGACGGCATCCATCCCACTTTAGATGGAGCAGCTCTCATTTCTAGAAATCTGGCCAATTTTCTTGGATCCTCCAAACTGTGACTGTCCAGCGTTGGGACCAGGAGGCAGAGCTGTGGTCTTATACACCTCTCTGCAGCTTCTCTCCCCCTGCCATCCCCTCGTTGCCCCATCCCCGTAGAGATGGTGCCTGCTCCCAGACCACCAATAACCAGCAAAAATCTATTTAAGCATAAAAATTCAAAAAGAAAAAATAATATAGCACCTTCAATTGCACCACAGACTAAAACAGTTAAATGTGGTCTATTAAACATTAGGTCTCTCTCTTCTAAGTCCCTGTTGGTAAATGATATAATAATTGATCAACGTATTGATTTATTCTGCCTAACAGAAACCTGGTTACAGCAGGATGAATATGTTAGTTTAAATGAGTCAACACCCCCGAGTCACACTAACTGTGAGAATGCTCGTAGCACGGGCCGTGGCGGAGGATTAGCAGCAATCTTCCATTCCAGCTTATTAATTAATCAAAAACCTAGACAGAGCTTTAATTCATTTGAAAGCTTGTCTCTTAGTCTTGTCCATCCAAATTGGAAGTCCCAAAAACCAGTTTTATTTGTTATTATCTATCGTCCACCTGGTCGTTACTGTGAGTTTCTCTGTGAATTTTCTGACCTTTTGTCTGACTTAGTGCTTAGCTCAGATAAGATAATTATAGTGGGCGATTTTAATATCCACACAGATGCTGAGAATGACAGCCTCAACACTGCATTTAATCTATTATTAGACTCTATCGGCTTTGCTCAAAAAGTAAATGAGTCCACCCACCACTTTAATCATATCTTAGATCTTGTTCTGACTTATGGTATGGAAATAGAAGACTTAACAGTATTCCCTGAAAACTCCCTTCTGTCTGATCATTTTTTAATAACATTTACATTTACCCTGATGGACTACCCTGCAGTGGGGAATAAGTTTCATTACACTAGAAGTCTTTCAGAAAGCGCTGTAACTAGGTTTAAGGATATGATTCCTTCGTTATGTTCTCTAATGTCATATACCAACACAGAGCAGAGTAGCTACCTAAACTCTGTAAGGGAGTTAGAGTATCTCGTCAATAGTTTTACATCCTCTTTGAAGACAACTTTGGATGCTGTAGCTCCTCTGAAAAAGAGAGCCTTAAATCAGAAGTGCCTGACTCCGTGGTATAACTCACAAACTCGCAGCTTAAAGCAGATAACCCGTAAGTTGGAGAGGAAATGGCGTCTCACTAATTTAGAAGATCTTCACTTAGCCTGGAAAAAGAGTTTGTTGCTCTATAAAAAAGCCCTCCGTAAAGCTAGGACATCTTTCTACTCATCACTAATTGAAGAAAATAAGCATAACCTCAGGTTTCTTTTCAGCACTGTAGCTAGGCTGACAAAGAGTCAGAGCTCTATTGAGCTGAGTATTCCATTAACTTTAACTAGTAATGACTTCATGACTTTCTTTGCTAACAAAATTTTGACTATTAGAGAAAAAATTACTCATAACCATCCCAAAGATGTATCGTTATCTTTGGCTGCTTTCAGTGATGCCGGTATTTGGTTAGACTCTTTCTCTCCGGTTGTTCTGTCTGAGTTATTTTCATTGGTTGCTTCGTCCAAACCATCGGCATGTTTATTGGACCCCATTCCTGCCAGGCTGCTCAAGGAAGTCCTACCATTATTTAATGCTTCAATCTTAAATATGATCAATCTATCTTTGTTAGTTGGTTATGTACCACAGGCCTTTCAGGTGGCAGTAATTAAACCATTACTTAAAAAGCCATCACTTGACCCAGCTATCTTAGCTAATTATAGGCCAATTTCCAACCTTCCTTTTCTCTCAAAGATTCTTGAGAGGGTAGTTGTAAAACAGCTAACTGATCACCTGCAGAGGAATGGTCTATTTGAAGAGTTTCAGTCAGGTTTTAGAATTCATCATAGTACAGAAACAGCATTAGTGAAGGTTACAAATGATCTTCTTATGGCTTCGGACAGTGGACTTATCTCTGTGCTTGTTCTGTTGGACCTCAGTGCTGCTTTTGATACTGTTGACCATAAAATTTTATTACAGAGATTAGAGCATGTCATAGGTATTAAAGGCACTGCGCTGCGGTGGTTTGAATCATATTTGTCTAATAGATTACAGTTTGTTCATGTAAATGGGGAATCTTCTTCACAGACTAAAGTTAATTATGGAGTTCCACAAGGTTCTGTGCTACGACCAATTTTATTCACTTTATACATGCTTCCCTTAGGCAGTATTATTAGACGGTATTGCTTAAATTTTCATTGTTACGCAGATGATACCCAGCTTTATCTATCCATGAAGCCAGAGGATACACACCAATTAGCTAAACTGCTGGATTGTCTTACAGACATAAAGACATGGATGACCTCTAATTTCCTGCTTTTAAACTCAGATAAAACTGAAGTTATTGTACTTGGCCCCACAAATCTTAGAAGCATGGTGTCTAACCAGATCGTTACTCTGGATGGCATTTCCCTGATCTCTAGTAATACTGTGAGAAATCTTGGAGTCATTTTTGATCAGGATATGTCATTCAAAGCGCATATTAAACAAATATGTAGGACTGCCTTTTTGCATTTACGCAATATCTCTAAAATCAGAAATGTCTTGTCTCAGAGTGATGCTGAAAAACTAATTCATGCATTTATTTCCTCTAGGCTGGACTATTGTAATTCATTATTATCAGGTTGTCCTAAAAGTTTCCTAAAAAGCCTTCAGTTGGTTCAGAATGCTGCAGCTAGAGTACTGACGGGGACTAGCAGGAGAGAGCATATCTCACCCGTGTTGGCCTCTCTTCATTGGCTTCCTGTTAATTCTAGAATAGAATTTAAAATTCTTCTTCTTACTTATAAGGTTTTGAATAATCAGGTCCCATCTTATCTTAGGGACCTCGTAGTACCATATTACCCCATTAGAGCGCTTTGCTCTCAGACTGCGGGCTTACTTGTAGTTCCTAGGGTTTGTAAGAGTAGAATGGGAGGCAGAGCCTTCAGCTTTCAGGCTCCTCTCCTGTGGAACCAGCTCCCAATTCAGATCAGGGAGACAGATACCCTCTCTACTTTTAAGATTAGGCTTAAAACTTTCCTTTTCGCTAAGGCTTATAGTTAGGGCTGGATCGGGTGACCCTGGACCATCCCTTGGTTATGCTGCTTTAGACGTAGATTGTGGGGGGTTCCCATGATGCACTGTTTCTTTCTCTTTTTGCTCCGTATGCATCACTCTGCATTTAATCATTAGTGATCGATCTCTGCCCCACTTCACGGCATGTCTTTTTCCTGTTTTTTTCCCTCAGCCCCAACCAGTCTCAGCAGAAGACTGCCCCTCCCTGAGCCTGGTTCTGCTGGAGGTTTCTTCCTGTTAAAAGGGAGTTTTTCCTTCCCACTGTTGCCAAGTGCTTGCTCATAGGGGGTCGTTTTGACCGTTGGGGTTTTTCATAATTATTGTATGGCCTTGCCTTACAATATGGAGCGCCTTGGGGCAACTGTTTGTTGTGATTTGGCGCTATATAAGAAAAAAGTTGATTGATTGATTGATTGACAGTCTAAGGCACACCTGTGCACTAATCATGGTGTCTAATCAGCATCTTGGTATGGCACACCTGTGAGGTGGGATGGATTATCTCAGCAAAGGAGAAGTGCTCACTATCACAGATTTTGACTGGTTTGTAAACAATATTTGAGGGAAATGGTGATATTGTGTATGTGGAAAAAGTTTTAGATCTTTGAGTTCATCTCATACAAAATGGGAGCAAAACCAAAAGTGTTGCGTTTATATTTTTGTTGAGTATACAATGCATGAAGCATACTGTAACTCTAAAATAGAAAACAGAGTATCATTGCAAACTACGACAAATAAATTGTTCAGTGTGGAGTTAATGAGATATCTACAAATGGTTGGCAATGTCAGTATAAGATGAAAAAAAAATACTGTGCACACAATAAATAACTGAACAGAAACCCCAACAGTGAGAAGCTGGCACTCTGTCACACTTTCTGTTTGACTGATCACTGGCCTTGTGTTAAGATTGCTTGTGCACACATTCATTTCAGTCCTTAGACCAGTTTTATTATTTTATCATGTTAGGTGGAGAGTGTTGTACAAGTACCAAAAATTTCACATTGGATTACAGGTATAACCATACAATCAGCCCTCTGTGGGTCGACTGGAGTACACAGAGCTGTTGTATTCCAACGGAGGTCTAATGCCCCTTGAAACAAATATCGCTGAATATTATAGCCTGAAACCAAGCACCAGCAGTATCTGCTTCATCATTTGTCATGCCAAACCTGGAGCTACATTATCCCATGATCAATTTAATAGCCTCCTAAAATAACTGCAGTGCACAAGGCTTGTCAGATGACAGATAATCTGAAAAATATTAACTGCAGTTTGTCACCTCATAAAATTACAAAAGCATACGTTGGTGCTACGCATCTATGGTATATGTTACAGAGAGGTGACACATGGGCATTGGCCTTCTCCAATAACTGGGACCCTCAACACTGTTGGTTCAAGCACAGAGAAACAATGTCATACCTGACATTCCCTCTCAATTCAAGTGATACTTGTCATTTGACTCTTCCCAAATAACTGCTTGTTTGACACAAAGTCATTCCAGTGGTACCCGAGGATCCAGACATCCAGTTGTCAATTTATGTCAATGGTTAGCGTAAAAGTCTCACAACTATACAGAAAGGCAGGAAGTACCAAGACCCCAAAGAATTGGGCCTTCATAATCCTACAAAGAGAAAATTGGCAAGTACCTCTCTTCAGTGTCCTCATGGCACCATAACCTCTTCAAGGGAATATCCTGATATCACAGGCTGAGGACCCACAGTCATGACTGTCATTGTTGAGGTAAGTGAATGTGTCTACAAAGGAGGTCTCAAAATGATTCCAGAATGGGCCAAGAGGGTGCAGGTTTTCTTTGCAATTGTCCACTTCCACCAGGTAATTTCAATGATTAACATCACTTTGAGGAGATGGAATCAGTTAATCAGGGAAATCACCTGGTGGAAGTGGACAATTGCAAAGAAAACCTGCACCCTCTTGGCCCTTTCTGGAATCAGTTTGAGACATATGGTCTACAAGTTCAAGACCTTTACCACATGCAGATACACTTAAGATGTGCAAGTCCACGAAGTCACTGAAAGCCTGGATCACTTCTCGCCTAAGTACGGCAGCTCTGTTCAGACTCATTCGTACATAATCCACAAGCACAGACACGTTCCTGAATTTTCTTTTCCTGTTTTACATAACAAAATACTCAAATATGCATAAATATCTGTACATAAAACCTGCACAGACATCGGGTGAATGTCTTTGCCATTTACTGCCCTTGGAAAGGAGTAAGATTGTGTTTAATGGCTGAACACTGCCAATGCCTGTAATAAAATCCATTTAATTTGCCTTTTATTGGTAAAGTGCTTGAAAAACTGTTTTGTCTACAAATGATTATTCACTAATGATAACAATGAAATGGAAACTTTATCGAACCAAAGTACAGGAAGTGGAGCGATACAGAAATTTGATAACGCAGCTAAAGGTAGTCACAGCCTGAGGACAAAACTCCTCATTTCAGCACTTCAAAATGTGATTGCTCATGGAGGTGAGGAAGTAGCGGAAAGGGAGCAGTTCAGCTTTTGGGAAGGAGTACTCAAGACGTTTCAGCATGATGCCAAAATGTGACTCTGAAAAGAATGAAGATCACACATATTATATAAAGGAATGGTCCACTTTTTCCCTTTGGCACTAAAGAGGGTCCTTTGTGTGTTGGCTACTCAAGATTGATATAAAAGAAAAAAAAAAAAACTACCAAATTTATGCTGTGAAAAGGGAAGTCATGTGTTATAATTTATAAGATGTGTAAAAGTTAATGAAGGTGTAGAGTCAGAGTTGATAGGACAATATAAGTCATTACTCAGGGTAAAATCATCATGTTTGGAAAAAATCAAAAAACAACTAAAAACTAAATACATGAATAAAATAACATAAAATTAATAAATGAATAAAATAAAATCCGGCTCATGTTCGACTAAAATGTACTCTACAGTAAAATCCATCAAACAGACTGGAGAGTAAGCAAATGTAACAATAACAATATAATTTACAAATTTATGTGATGATAATATGTCATTTATTTCCAATACCTGTGCAAGATAATTTCCAACTAAATCAAAATGCAATTCAAATCAGATATTTCTGAATTATGTATGTATCACTCCAGGGCTGGAACAGATATGGCTATCTTGGAGGTTAACAGATGGTGTCATAAAATGAAATAGGCATCACTTTTAAAATATACCCAGACGCTGAGGACATTTATTTCTCCAAAATCGTTGTCACTGCCTCCGAGGAAGACGGCTGAATGACAACTATGAAGTCAGCCACAAGGGTAAAAACTTAACTTCTTCATTTCTGACTGCTCATCATGTCTGTTGTCATCTTTCCAGATTTAATATTCAAATAAAGAGCTGGAACAAGAAGATGGTGTGACAGAGTTAAAAGAAAAATCCCAATGACAAAACCCAGTGTTTGCCATAATAGCAAATTTTCTTTAAAAATAAAAGTACAGAAAGTGAGGAATAGAGACCGCTGGTTAAATGATGATGTAATTTCCCAATCTTTTGCCTGTATTCTTTCTCCATGACAAGTGACAGAGCAAACATCTTGTCTGTAGAGTTGGGGGGAGGGGGGTTTGAAAGTGGTTTGTAATAGCACTGGGAGTCCAGAGAGCAGACTGCACAAACAGAAAGAAAAAGACTCACTTCAATTCTTTGCGATGGCAATGGAAATGACACATTTTACAGCAATGACAGGTTACACTTCTGTACATCTCCAGTCTTTCTTCCTTCCTTCCCCAACTCTCCTTGAAGATGTCAAAAGCTTGGTCCTTATGCCAGGAAGTCAAAAAGACTATTTTTTTTCCATTACTGGAAAACTACCTTAGTTTCCCCTGGCTGAGGCAGATAAATGGATACTTTTCAGAGGCGGGAACGGGCCAGTTGTCTGCCTGAGTGGCTGCCACCCAGGAACCCAAGATGTGGCAAAGCGCAACACCATCACATGCTCCCAGACTTGACTTGACTTTTGAAATCTACAATGGGCACTTAGGGCCCCTTCACAAATAGTGCGAATAGGTACAACTCAGGGTGACACCTGTCGGAGCAGCTTGTATGAGCGCATCACAAAACATCGTGCCGACGGGCAGGTGTGCACGATGCCGCCGCACGTCTGTCAATACAAAATCTCCTGTAACAGTGGAATGTGCAGGAAAAGTGCTATGTCCACATTTTCTGCCATTTCTCTGATAGTCAGACGATGTACCGGATCAACACAGCCTTCACTTTGGAAATGATCTGGTCATTTCAGCCTGTCGATGGCCACTCAGAGAGCGGCACGCCCTCAGCCGCTGTGGGCCATCTTTAATCTGGTTGTAATGCTCCTTAATCTGTGTGATGTCCATAAGATCTTCACCGAAAGCCATCTGAATTTTCCGAATGGTTTCCATCTGGCTGTCTCTCACATTTTCTGAAAAAATTTTGATGCAGTAAAGCAGCAGTCACTCGGCCATTTTCCTGACAATGAAAATCCGCCGAGGGGGCTGGACCACTCCTCCCACAAAGCGTGCTCACAGGCGAATGACGCAACCGACAGGCGTGAAAAAACTCACGCATGCGCACGAAGGTTCAAGCTTGGCTGATGCAATCACACGTGATTCAAATCCATAAGGTTATTGCAAAAAATAAAAAGGTCTGATACTTTTCTAACAGACCTCGTATGTTTTTATTTATGTCCAAGTAAGGACAGCAAGCAGACACAAGTGTGTCACAGTGGGCAGTTGTTAGTTCATGTCTGTCCAAACACAGTACATGCTATCCAGCTGGGATGTCCAGATCGACAGATCTCCACAACTGCTTTTGTCAGCGGCCACACCTCCTGTCAGTTCAGCACACAGACCAACGGGTCAGTGTGTGTGATGCAAAGCCACACTCGTGGGGCACTTAGACAAATTTCACTGCCAGCACGACAGTGATTGTCTGCTGACTGTTGTTGCGTTGTGTTAATAGTATGAATGGCCACACATTTTCTAAGTGCCATGGGAGCGGTGATGTTGGTGCGTGTCACCTGGAATTTGGCCGACACCTGTCGCGAGAAGGTTCGATGGGCTCGCACAGTGGACCCTTTTATTTCAGCCACTGGTGTGCGCAAATAGTAGCAACAGGTGTACAAGGCAGCTACGATTTTACATGTTTTGCACGCGATTCCTGCTTCATGCGCACTTTAAGCGCAAATCGATCAAATTCGCACTATGTATGAAGGGGCCCTCAGAAAGTGTTGTGTCAATCCCTTGGTGAAGAGGAAGACTGTCTCTTGACAGACTCCTGGACGGGATGGTGAACGTGGAGATGACTGAACAGGCTCAGTCTTGGAGTGCAGTGTTTCTGGCAGACGCTGCAAATGGTTGCTGCGGGAAGCCTCTGTCGGTCAGCATATTGCTCTCTCTACTTCCTCTTTCTCCTCTTCTCCTCTGTATTATTTGTCCACATTTATTCAAAGACTTCATTGTGAGAGTGTAATACCTGTTTGACACATTCAAGTAAATGGCTTCTTTGTGATTCAGCCTTACCATGTTATACTCTTCTGCAAGGCCATGATATTTGATGACTGAAGCACTTTATCCTTGAATAACACAAAAGCCTTCCAATGCGGCTCTTATCTGCTGGATCACCATCGACTAAATACTACATTATATTGCAGGTAAAATAAGCATTGAACACATCACCATTTTTCTCAGTAAAAATATTTGTAAAAGTGTTATTAAGATGAAATATTCACTACAATACTTATTTTACCTACTGCACAAACCCTCCATGTTTCCGTTCATAGGTGGGTTTGACAAGAGGCGGAGCTAAATAGCTCTAGACTCTGCCTAAATCCCAGCAAACCCATAAAAGGGTAAAAAGGTGGAACGTGAGCAAGAACGGCATCACCTATATGTGAAGCCGGAACATGCCCCCATCTTATATTTCCCAAACACACTAAGACTAACAGGCTGACATTGGCTTCGGGTTTTGATTAATGCATATTGTTGTGGACTCGGCAGTGGTTTTCAGTAATGGGTGACTTGAGGTGGGTATAACAAAGTATGACTGGCACGTTGCGACAATAATAGTCGCATCACCAGTGGACCGAAGGTAACAGAGCTATCAAGACCTGCTAATGGTGATAACATACAAATTAAAGTGTTAAAAATTTGGTGCAGCTGAAAAGCCCTATGCCAGCCCATAAGTTTTTATAACTTTACTGTTTAAAATATTTTTATCCAATGTGTTGATATATATATATATACAGTTGATATAAATAGGGAAACAAGCTATAGAGACCAAAACGGTTTCTTAATACTTGACTTGAAACGTGGCTAATTTATTTTTTGAGTTCAACATGGCCTTCTATGCGAGTGATTTGCATTTGGAGCCATCTTCAAGGGGTCACTGAAAAAACAGAAAGTATGGGCACATCTGCAATGGTGGTAATTACCAGCACTGGAAACTGTGCATCACCAGTTAAGCAAGTTCACGGTGAGTAACAAAGGATTTTCAGCTACGGTTTGCCATCTGGCCATCTGGCAAACCGTAGCTGAAATGGGACATTCAAACATAGATTTGATCAGTTTTCTTGAAAGAAAATCTTTCTCTGTTCCACTTCAAGAAGAGAATGTGACTGGTGACGCAACAGACAGAAGTTGCACTGTGCACAGTTTCGCTAACCACAGCAACAAAATCATACAGTGCATCTGGAAAGTATTCACAGCGCTTCACTTTTCCACATTTTGTTATATTACAGCCTTATTCCAAAATGGAGTAAATTCTGGTCTGAGAGCCCTTCGGGTGCCTTTTGGCAAACTCCACGCAGGCTGCCATGTGCCTTTTACTACCATGTGCCACTCTACCATACAGGCCTGATTGGTGGATTGCTGCAGAGATGGTTGTCCTTCTGGAAGGTTCTCCTCTCTCCACAGAGGAGCGTTGGAGCTCTGACAGAGTGACCAATGGGTTCTTGGTCACCTCCCTGACCAAGGCCCTTCTACCCCGATCGCTCAGTTTAGACGGGCTGCCAGTTCTAGGCGGAGTCCTGATGGATCCAAACTTCTTCCATTTACGGGAAATGGAGGTCACTGTGCCCATTGGGACCTTCAAAGCAGCAGAAATGTTTCTGTACCCTTCCCCAGATTTGTGCTTTGAGACAATCCTGTCTCAGCTTCATGGCAAAAGCTATGAATACTTATGTTCATGTGATTTCTTAGATATTTTATTTTTAATATTTTTAAACAATCTCAACAAAGCTTTTTCACATTGTGATTATAGGATATTGTGTGTAGAATTTTGAGGGAAAAATTAATTTCATCCATTGTGGAATAAGGCTGTAACACAACAAAATGTTGAAAAAGTGAAGCGCTTTGAATACTTTCCAGATGTACTGTATAACTCCTTTGGAGTTGTAATGGTGTCCCTTAGTCGTCTCCATCTTGGACAGTCAGTCAGTTTTTGAGAACTGCTAAATGTTTTGTATTAACAATAATCTTTATCCAATTACCCATGGCATCTGAAAATGGAGGGATTGTATAAAAATGTCCTTAACCGGCCCCTATTTCTCCCAGTGACACTCTTTGGTCGACCACGTGAGGTTGTATGAGGCCTTCTTACGCTGATCACCTTCATTCATATGCGCAACGCTGCACTTTTACGCATGGAGCCAGCAGCCAGGGGGCTCTTCAAACAACATTCACATGCCAGAGAGTAACACAGTTCTTCTACAAACAATCTTTGGGATACCATGTGAGACTGCTCTGCCCTACGATTGGATATTGGAAAATCATGTGACGGTGAACCAATTATGATTGGACACTCAAATTGCACACGTCATCACACAGCTTCTATGAGGAGCACAAAGATGGTGGATGGCTGGCTCGAAAGTCCGCGGAGATAACTTTTCAGCAAAAAAAGTAAGTTTCTATCTCATATCATTAAAAAGTGATTTATAATTTAGTAAAACTTGATCTCAGCCGTCATATACGACGGCGTTGGCCCCAGAGGGTTAAAGCCTAAATAGTTAATGTGATTATTATTGCTGAACCATTCTATAACATCTTGTTTCATTTTCAACTCCACTGTGGAGGTGTACTGAGGTAAAATGACAAAAAAATAAATAAATTGTGTGCTTGAGGCCAAATTTTAACCCTGACTTTGACTTTTCATTAACTTTTCCTCATCATCAAATCACTTGGCCTTTTGTGATCTTCAATCATTCCATCACAATTTGTCCAAATTGCATCAAAACTCCTTTGTTCACAATTGAACTGATGTATACATGGGACAGACAACTATACCCCCACAGGCGCTATTGCTGCATGCAGGTGTCACAGCTGAATGGGAAGAAATAGTGTATGACTGACGGTTAAGTTCAGATGCAATTTGTGGCATGTTCCTGGCCTCAACTTGGAAAGAGGCCTAAAACTCTGCTTCACTTCAAGCCGTAACTGTTGTGTGCTTTACATAGCAAATAGTTGTGTGAGTCATCGGCATCAATTTGACCAGCTAACGCTTAGCCAAAGCTCGTGTGTCAACGGCTTTGTGGGCTCAGTGTGCAGGACTACTTTGTGTCCCTAGGGTGAATAAAAAGTCTGCGGATCACAGAGCTTTCTCTTATTGTGCCCCTGTTCTGTGGAATGATCTCCCTGCGTCAATAAAACACTCAGCTTCAGACTTTCAAGTACAGACTTAAGATGCACTTATTTTCCCTTTCATATGGCTAGCATACTGGCATAGTATGTTACTATGCTTTTTACCCTTTTAAATTAATTTATTATTAAAGAGAGCGGGCTGCTGCCTCAACTTTATCTAACTTCTGGGGCTTTTAGTGAAACTTAGGGATAGTGGCTGGCGATCACCTTAGTATTTCTTCTGTTTTTTTTTGTTGTTGCTTAATGCTGACAAATTATACTGTACTTGTTATTTTTCTGATACCTGAGTCTGTTTTTTGTCTCTGTTTGAGGTCCAGAGATTTGGGTGGTGTTTTTTTCTGCAAGCCTCCCATTCTGTGCACCGGCATGGACGCCCAAAATTTCCCGTATATTTGTTTTGTGAATTATGTCGGTAGCATAGCCCAAGCAGAGGGTCACCCCTTTGAGTCTGGTCTGCTTGAGGTTTTTTCCCCAAATCATCAGAGGGAATTTTTCCTTACCACTGTCACCTGTGTGCTTGCTCAAGGGATTGGTATGGTTAGACCTTACTTGTGTGAAGCATCTTGAGGTAACTTTGTTGTAATTTGGCGCTATACAAATGAAATAAATTGAAATATTTATATGTACTGTTTTCACAACATCTATAAAACTGAAACGCTATCAACGTTAAACTGATTACCTAATTAGCCATAAAGCTAGATGTAAAAACAGTCTTAACTAAACCTTTGCATGTGAGTATCACTATAATCTCCACTGGCATTGATTAAACGACTGGGTAAAAGTGGAACTGTAGAGGTTCTTGAGGTCTACACTTCAAACTACATTCCTAAACACTGTCATTCATCTGTACAGTTCAGCGTAAATGCAGTTGAGACAGACTGTATTCCTTTTTTCATACTCTGCAAGATTCTTCCCCTAAGCTGTCAAGGGTGAGGATACATATAGCCTGTTAGTTGTTTATAGACATTTATAGTTGTTCAAGCAATCAAACAGCACACAGACAGATGGTTTGAGCCTATGTGCTGGCGTTAATTGGCGGTTGTGCCTACAGGGGACAGAAGAGGCTAAAACAAAAGAGGCGGGAGAGTCACGGATAAAACATTAACAAATACTATTACTAACACAAGGCACTCCCAAAAGCCATTTGCAGTTTTAACTAATAAACTGGAAAATCAATCTATCAGCTATCAGTTCACTGTTTAACTCGAAAAACATCATTATCCTGTAGCAAAGGACCTGGTATTTCTGATGAGATGGAGATGCCGAAAATAATTTTTTCCAAGTATCGGCAACATATTTTGAATGACTGATGATAAAATGCAGAAATTAATAAAAAATATGTCATGAAGGCGATGAAGGAGATGAATGCAGCTGTTGGAGTGGAGAGCTAGAATATGAGATGAGAAATGAACCGGGCAACCAGCTAATGCAACATTCAGTAAAAGATAAGAAAACCGTTGTCTTTTGTGGCCACAGAGATGAGAAGAGATGCAAGAATGTCTGCTGAAGCAGGATCACAAGCATCGAGACTGCTGCTGTAAATGAAACAATCCAACCGAGCACTGTAAACATACTCTGGCTGCAAACACTTTGAACATTTATGCCGAGTCAAACGGTGCCTCAACGGTGTTTTTGTTTATGAAATTAACCGATAAAATTTAAATTCTACATTTTACTGGTCTTTTTATTACATTATGTACTCACTTAAACAAGAAAAAAAAACTTGGGGAGTTGTTTAGTTCATTATTTTTATGTTACAAATGAGATTCTAAGATAAGTTGTAACGAGTTCACTTTTTTAAATATATATGTATACGAGGTCTATTAGAAAAGTATCCGACCTTATTATTTTTTTCAAAAACTATATGGATTTGAATCACGTGTGATTACATCAGACATGCTTGAACCCTCGTGGGCATGCGAGAGTTTTTTCACGCCTGTCGGTTACGTCATTCGCCTGTGGGCAGTCTTTGAGTGAGGAGTCGTCCACCCGCTCGTCGATTTTTTTCATTGTTTAGGAATGGCTCAGAGACTGTTGCTTTGTTTGATAAAAATTTTTTCAAAACTGTAAGGCACAACTGAGTGGACACCATTCAATAAATTTTAACGGCTGATGAGAGATTTTGGTCTGGTAGTGTCGCTTTAAGGACGGTCCACGGCGCCTGACGGCGATCTGCGCTTCGAGGCGGCAGCGCCTCACCGTTTCAAGTTGAAAACTTCCACATTTCAGGCTCTGTTGACGCAGTAAGTCGTCAGAGAACAGAGAACTTTCAGAAGAAGTCGGCATGAGGAGTTTATTCGGACATTCCATTGTTAACGGTCATTTTGTAATGAAAGAACGTGCGGGCAGAGTCGCATGTCGGGCTGGACCCGACCGCGGGGGGTCGTGGCAGGAAAAACACCTCCGTTGGAAATCTTAACGGGCAAGTTGGAACATGCCCAAGCTGTTAAACAATTTCTCAGTTACTCACTTGTTGAAAGCCATTAAAAGCCGCATGAATTCTACAAATGGTTTTCAACACGGAGGTGTTTTTCCTGTCGCGGCGCACACAGATTTGCCGAGTCGTCACGGAAACGACTCGGCGAATTTGCGCGTACGTCTTTCATTAAAAAAATGTCCTTAAACAGTGGAATGTCCGCATAAATTCCTCATGCCGGCCTCTTCTGAATCTTCTCTGTTCTCTCACGATGTCCTGGGTGAATTAAGCCTTAAATTAGGATGTTTTCAGCTCGAAACAGGCCGACGACAGCGCCTGGAAGCGCTGCAGGACGTCCCGCTCCGTGGGAAGTCCTTACACCGACAGAAACACCCCATAATCTCTCATCAGCCGTTAAACTTTTCACAGAAAACCAGCTTAATTTCTCGAATAGTGTCCACTCGGATATTCCTCACAGGTCCAGAAAAAATTTTGATAAAGCAACGCGCGCCGTCTCGAGCAGCGTGTGAAACAAAGGAATTCAGCCGAGAGGGCGGGACCACATCTCACTCAAGGCCTGCCCACAGGGAAATGACGTCACCGACACGCGTGAAAAAACTCACGCATGCGCACGAGGGTTCAAGCATGATTGGTGTAATCGCATGTCATTCAAATCCATATAGTTAAAAAAAAAAATAAAAGGGTCGGTTTATTATCTAAGAGACCTCGTATATATATATATATATATATATATATATATATATATATATATATATATATATATATATATATATATATATATATATATATATATATATATATATATATATATATATATATGAATCATGTTGAAAAGAAATTATACTTTCCAAAATTTCATAAAATATTTTCCAAAGCATTTAAAGGATGTTTTATCTTGGAGTTTGCGTTACAGTAAATTTTGACACAAAAATGTTATTTTTACCGAAAATGTACAATGTATTGGGTCTAACCGTAATCAAGATGGACAAAATGCAGAGGACAAACTTTGTTGTATGTATGTAGAATGACAATAAAGGCCCTTAACAGAATTTTCATTCTTTGAAGGCCTTTGTTCTTTTACTCTATGGTAGTGCCAAAAATGAAAAAGACAGTTATGGTGAAAAAATGGAAGAAAAACTTGCGCACAGCTTTGCCTCTTCCTGATAGAGAAAAAGACAGAACATAAATTTTTAACATGTGAAGCAAATGCTTGAAGTGCTTTACATTGATGTTTCACATTAACCCATTGACACAAAGGGAAGGTACTCAACTGTCCACCAGAAGTACCTTTGGGACTAAGGACTTTGACCCTTAGTGATTTTCCAATCTGACAGGGATTTAAACCAAGACACCTCTAGTCTCAAGACCACCACTTTAAACTTATAGGTGTCAAACTGATTCCAGAAAGGGCCAAGAGAGTGCAGGTTTTCTTTGCAACCACCCACTCCACCAGGTGATTCACTGAGTAACATCACTTTGAGCAGATGGAATCAGTTAATCAGTGAAATCCCCTGGTGGAGTGGGTGGTTGCAAAGAAAACTTGCACCCTCTCTGCCCTTTCTGGAATACTCTGGACACCACTGCTTTAGACCAATATATTTATTAACAGGGCTGCGACTAATTATTTTCATTCATAATTAATATATGTTGATATTTTCTAAATTCATCCATTTGTTGTTTAGTCCACAAAAGTTCACCATATTAAGGAGTAGCGATGTGAAGAAAAGGTTGATGGATGGATGGATAGATGACGGAGAATCATTAATACCATGAGTAAGCTCCACTCCTGATCCTCAAACAGCTGAGCTAAAACGTTTACCTCTAGAATTTCATCCAACCCTTAGTAATCAAATACAAGTGTTGAACTTCGAAACACTGGTGGGACTGTTTCAGACTCAGACACTCTGTGTGGAAGGGAGGTAAGATCATCACAGCAACCCACACCTTGACTACTCAGACAGGGAGAAACACTGGTGTCAGCAAATGTCTGCCGCCTCCACAAAAAAAAAAAGAAGAAAATGCCCCCGAGAAAATACTTGACTTGTATCAAGATTTCACATAATGAAAAGTTAGAAGCACAGTTCACTTTTGCTTAAATATATCTCAGGGATCTGAACACTGTCAGATCTAATATGGAAGACACAGTCGGGATTTGAACGAGTCATAGTGTAATGCTGAGAGCTAAGCACAGAGAACTGAAACGTCAGGGTCATGATGTGTACTCCTCCTGGCCAAAACAACTAAATCCAATTTCATCTTGTACTTTCATATATGAAACTCTACTGATGCAATAGCAGCTGAGGTAGACGAGATGAAGGGAGCTTTAACCTTCCTGCTCAACTGTTTTAAGAAACAAACTAATTCTAAAAGTAGGCCGTTCCAAATTGTAAAACCCACATTTTAAAAAATATTGGATTTAAAGAGTGCAGTCGCATCTTTTTGTGCGGATGTTGTTGTGAGGTTATTAAACGGTGAATTTGCTGTCAGAATGAAAAGTTGGTCTTAAACACTGCCGGGGATTTCTCTCCCACTAAATGAGAAAATAAGGGGGTTGTAATATTCTGTAAGTTGGCATCTTACTTCATGTCAGTGGATTAGGAAATTAATGAAAAGTGGAGAGTCAATGTGACACTTCTAAATTAAGAAGCAACTATTCAAATGACAAAATTAAAAGGGGGGTGAATGAAGTAGAGGATAAATAATTGACTGGGGAAATTTTGACAGAAAGAGAAGTGGAAAACATGGCAGATGAGGAGAACAGAGTGGAAACAGAGTAGGCAGCAGCGGATGCTCCAGGCAATGCCATCTGTGGGTGGATCTGCAAAGGCTGCGTGCCACACACCTGTGTGGGACTGCCTGGGAGATAAGGCCCTCAGCACAGTGGCCCTGTGGCCACCTGTGCTGCCAAACAGGTGCACAGCCCAGCCAATTAAACTATTAGACAAACACAGGCTTCGGAAAGCAAATTAGTGGGCAGCCGAAACATCACAGGAAAAGCAAGAAACAATGCTCAGCACTCCCTGTGAAGTGCAACATTTTGATGATTTCATTTTATTGTAAAGAAATTACTTTTTTAATGAAACTGGCATTTTTATTGTAAATGAGCACAATATAATGCCTAAAGCTTGTTCTACATTTTCTAGGAGAAAAAACAAACAGACAGTGATTCTACAAACATTTAGAATAGCAATCCGTCATTTTAGCTATCACAGCATATTGAATTCAAACTAATAATAAACATGAGTTTGTAGTGGAGACTGTTAGCTTCAATTTGAGGGTAATTATATACAAAGGTACAGCACTTTTCGTGTGTTGTCCACCATTTTTAAAGGCACAAAGAGCTCTTGAACAGTTGAAAGTTGCACTGTTTCACAGCTGGCTGTGGGTTATTCATTGAAGTCAACAGATAAAGGGCCTAAAACAGATCTGAGTGTTGCATATCCCTTGTAGTTTAGTTCACTCAATCATAAAGAAATGGAAACAGTATGACCAGTATGCTTACAGAAGGTTTTGATAAAAAAAATATTATTGAATGTGTTACTAAGCCTCTAACTTATAGTTGTAATTTGTCATTAATGACTGGGAGATTTCCTTCCAAAATGAAAATAGCTAAAGTAACACCGCTGTTCAAATCCGGTGACAAACATGTTTTTCAAGCATGTTTGGCCAATCTCATTGTTACCTCAGTTTTCAAAAATTTTGGAAAATGTACTTATTAAGAGGTTAAATGACTGTATATCTAAACATCGCATACTAAATGAGCAACAATATGGATTTAGAAAAAATCAGACTACTTCATTGGCAGTGATTGATTTTGTGGAACATATTATGAACGCAACTGAAAACAAGCAATATACGAGGGCTGTCAATAAAGTATAGGTCCTTTTTATTTTTTTCAAAAACTATATGGATTTCATTCATATGTTTTTATGTCAGACATGCTTGAACCCTCGTGCGCATGCGTGAGTTTTTCCACGCCTGTCGGTGATGTCATTCACCTGTGAGCACTCCTTGTGGGAGGAGTCGTCCAGCCCCTCGTCGGAATTCCTTTGTCTGAGAAGTTGCTGAGAGACTGGCGCTTTGTTTGATCAAAATTTTTTCTAAACCTGTGAGACACATCGAAGTGGACACGGTTCGAAAAATTAAACTGGTTTTCGGTGAAAATTTTAACGGCTGATGAGAGATTTTGAGGTGATACTGTCGCTTTAAGGACTTCCCACGGAGCGAGACGTCGCGCAGCGGTCCCAAGCGCTGTCGTCAGCCTGTTTCAAGCTGAAAACCTCCACATTTCAGGATCTATTGATCCAGGACGTCGTGAGAGAACAGAGAAGTTTCAGAAGAAGTCGGTTTCAGCATTTTATCCGGATATTCCACTGTTAAAGGAGATTTTTTTAATGAAAGACGTGCGGACGGGTCCGCGCGTCGGGACGCAGCCGGCGCAGTGCGGCGGCACAGGAAAAACACCTCCGTGTTGATAACCATTTGTAAAATCCAGGCGGCTTTTGATGGCTTTCAGTGGAGTGAGTATATGAGAAATTGTTTAACAGCTGGACATGTTCCAACTTGTCCTTAAGGCTTCCAACGGAGGTGTTTTTCCTGTGGCGGAGCGTCGTGGCAGCTACGAGCCGACGCTGCAATCCGCCCGCACGTCTTTCATTAAAAAAATCTCCTTTAACAGTGGAATATCCGGATAAAATGCTGAAACCGACTTCTTCTGAAACTTCTCTGTTCTCTCACGACGTCCTGGATCAATAGAGCCTGAAATGTGGAGGTTTTCAGCTTGAAACAGGCTGACGATGGCGCCTGAGAGCGCTGCACGATGTCTCGCTCCGTGGGAAGTCCTTAAAGCGACAGTATCACCTCAAAATCTCTCATCAGCCGTTAAAATTTTCACTGAAAACCAGCTTAATTTTTCGAACCGTGTCCACTTCGATGTGTCTCACAGGTTTAGAAAAAATTTTGATCAAACAAAGCGCCAGTCTCTCAGCAACTTCTCAGACAAAGGAATTCCGACAAGGGGCTGGACGACTCCTCCCACAAGGAGTGCTCACAGGCAAATGACGTCACCGACAGGCGTGGAAAAACTCACGCATGCGCACGAGGGTTCAAGCATGTCTGACGTAAAAACATATGAATGAAATCCATATAGTTTTTGAAAAATAAAAAGGACCTATACTTTATTGACAGACCTCGTACTGTAGCTTTTTTTTTTTTTTCGACTTACAGAAATCATTTGATACCATAGATCATACCTTATTACTGGATAAACTATGGAAGTATGGTATCAGAGGATTAGCTCATGATTGGATAGCAAGTTATCTGCACAATAGGTATCAGTATGTTCATGTTGGTCGGGTAAATTCTGAATTTTTGAAGTGTACTTGTGGGGTGCCCCAGTGCTGAGTCCTTGGCCTTTGTTGTTTCTTTTGTATATTAATGACATATGTTTGGTTTCAAAATTTGTGAGCTGCAGTTTGTTTGCTGATGACACAACTGTGTTTTGTAGTGGCTGATCATTTGGAAGAGGTTCTGGACTTGATGGAGAGGGAACTACGGAAGTTCAAAGAATGGTTTGATTCAAATAAATTATCAGTTCACTCTGGTAAAATAAAGTGTATCATATTTGGAAATAAACCCAGGAATTTATCTAGGAATTTACTAGTGCACGATATTGAAATTGAACTTGTAAATGAAACTAAATTTCTTGGGGTCTTGGGGTCTGTGGTTTTTTTTCTTGATTTCACATATCCCCTCATTTTTCTCAGCTGTGTGAGAGAGTGGGCAAGGGGAAAGGCAGTGAGTGGCAATCAAAATAACTTTTGTCATCTTGTAAGAACCCAAATGCTGCACCTCAGTGGGATGTACTTTGTAAAAATGCAGACTAGTAGAAGGATTTAAAATCCACTCACTACACAATTGACCACAAACAGGCTTTGCTGTGTGGGCATGTACGTAGCTCAGCTCCGCCCTCAGGCAAACTGGCTGGTTTTAGCCCGGTATTAAGAGTGACACCCAAGTTGGATTTGAAGCCAGCACAAACGCACCTTGCAATATTGTTTGTCTTGCAGTACAGACCCCAGATTTAAAATGGCCAGACAAATAAATCTGATAGTTGTAAAACTGATATCCACAACTGACAGCAAAGTTCTGCATTATACAATCAGCAGTGATATTACCTTTGGACTTATTAACATCAGGTCACTGTCCAACAAATGACCTGAAACTGTACTAACCTGTAATTCCAATAGCCATCATTGTAATGAATAGCAAAGTCCTGCTAATTTTCCCATAGCTGTGTTTTTTTCCAAATGTATTTCCATTATGTGTGTTTTAAATTTGATACTTCAAATTGAGCAATTTAGCATTTATGTTCCCAAGTGCACTCACCAACACAAACCTAATCATGTCTGAAAGTGAGATAAATGTACCAGCCTCCCATCGTTAAGTACTTTTTTCTATATAATCATAAATATTGTCGCAAATTTCCTTGAAATGTTGTGATAGAATTTTGAGGCTATATCATCCACTCCTACTATGTACTCAAATCCCATTGGGTCAGTGCAGCTGGTTGTTTTTATTTCCAAACATATCAAAAGACCAAAGTCATGTTTCAGTGACTATTTTCTAATTTACCTACCAACATGACAAAGGCAACACAAAACCAACCAAATGTCAGAGTACAAGTTAGTAGCATTTGTATTCTCAAAGGCAGATGACTGCTTTCAGGAGGTGGAGATGGACCAGGTGTCTGTCTGGGTGGTTGACATCCAGGACCCAAGGCAGTTTCATAGTGTGGTGGTTGTGCTGACAAATAGAACCAGTGTCTGCTCCCAAACCTGACCTTTACAAGTCACCGGCAGAGGATGTTTGGTGCAGTTGTTAGTAATAAAAATACTTAAATTTAGGTACTGCAGAACCACTGGTATGAAGTACATAGTAGCACATTCAGACATTACCAATACTTCTGAGAACATGGAACACAACAGCACAGCGCATTAACTTACACACCTTTTCCAAGATAAATTTACCATATCTTTCATCAAGTGTAATTTTTAATAGCAAACCATGACCTCATTATCCTAAGCTTTTGAATTAAAACAGACAGAAATGCACTTTTGTGACAGCAATTTCATGCTTATTTCATGTGTATGATAACATGCCTTACAAAGGTTACATTAACATATTGGAGCCACAATAGTAACAAACCAAGGGTGCCTTTCCTGTGTGTTGTGATCCATGATAATTCACTGCATTCATATTAATTAGGAGTAACCTTATCCATCCTTCAAGAAAATAATCAGTTGCTTTCCCCTGGAGAAAAAATAATGGGTAGCATAAAGACGAGGCAGGAGGAAGGTATAACTCTACACATTTATAGTCCTGCTATGATCACAGACCCAAAGGTGCCACTGTCAGTGGACAGGTACGGACAATCCACAGGAGAGTGGTCCTCCATAAAGCTGTGCCATTGACATGATGGTCAAAGGTTCAGCCATTTGAAAACACCCACAGGGCATGTTTGGCCTCACTTACATCCCTTCGGCACTCGCTGGCCTTTCTGAGTATAACGGCTGACTGGACTCCCCACAGCGAGTTGACACAATAGAGACTGTCTTCACAGTTCTGCAAAAACTGGAGGGATTATGACTTTCTAAGCTATTAATTATGTATGTCATAAGTATGCTGGAGGTGCCAGTCAGAAAACCACCATCTTATCATAAACTCTGTTTTCACAGGATGAACCCACAGAGTATTTTAGGGTGTCCAACAATTTTGCTTGTGTTTCCACCACAGAAAATATCCTAAAAGGGAGTTGCTTCTGGAGTGAAATGAGTCCCTGCTCCATGGAAAGTTGCCATGGAGCAAGAGAAGATGACAACAAACAAGTGTATTTTGTAAAAGGAAGCAGAACAAACTAACAAAATGAATATCAGAGGCAAACGTCAGACCAACATGGAGGAACAGATGTTATTGGCTTTGTTCTTGACAGACAAAGATGGACTCAATTCGAGTTCATTCGCCCTATTGACATATCCCATAATCCCTTGCGCGCCAGAGTCGCTGCAGTCAAACAACATAGAGAATCCACATGATGACAATTGTAAATGAATATTATACTACAAAAATGTAATTTTTATGCTTTTTGTCACGTTAATAAGAGACTGCATGCATGATACCCTGAAAACTTGCTAAAACAATTATAACAAATAATCCATGTCTGCTACATTTAATCTGCGTGGAATTTAATAAGCGCAACCTAAATTTCAGACATATTATATATATATTAGTCTGGAACAAAGAGGATAAACAGTGTTGTAAAGAACAATAATCAAGACATTAAAGAGCAAACTTCACTTTCCCCCAGAACGACATGATCAGGAAGCGAGTGTAGCTCACAGCAGCTCCCATTGAAAATAATGGAGAGACAGCCTGTGATTCTCGAATGTTTACATAAAACAAATGCAATAACAATGTCTATAAACCCAGAGAATTTATTTATGAGAGTTTTAGGCACAATATAAAAATAGTTTTATGTTGCAATGTTAATGGTGTTGTCTGTGTGCAGCGGTTAAAGTGGAGCCTGATCAGAGCGTCTCAAAGCAGTTCTCAATGTTACTGAGATCTCAAAAAACAAAAACAACAAACTGCAAAACCAATAAGTAGTGCAACCAATTACATACAATACTGGGCAACAAACCATTGTACACCAACAATGCTTTGGCAAAAGACTTGCTGCTTGGGTTGACGATGGACATTCAGTGGAGGACAATACTTCAAGAAGTCTGGTGTCAGGAAAACAATGAATGAGATACAGATATTTTAAGAGTTTGCATTACCTAGCACTACACTATGTGAGCAAACTAGTGGGAAGCCAAATTTAATAAAGCATAAGTCACTCCTGCTCTTGCTGTCTAATAAAAGCACTCACACTGGATAGGTAGCTACCAATAGCAAGCCAGAAATCTTTTACGTCACCTTGCAGCTAACGTTACAGTTTGCTTGCTAGCCATCACTAGCATTAAATGTTTTCTGTCATGACATACATAGCTGCATGAGCCCAGTGGGCCTTCAACGCAATGGAGACACAAATACTGTGAATTACGGGGCTGTTCCCATAAATGTTCCAGACATCTGGAACATAGGTCAAGTTCCTGCTGCGGAAACAGGCCTATACACTCTGGAATTGGTGAGCCTAGGAGCTGTTGTCGGAGACGTTGGCACTTATTTAGGTCTCCTGAAGTAAACTGTCACAGGTAACGAGCCAAGGTAAAGCAATTCGTCTACTCGCTGCAAAACTGGAAAATCATGTGGCAGCCAACCTCCCATGGATCCTGGCCAAAGAGAGGAGCATACCAGAGAGGGCCTAGTGGAAATACCCATGTGTCAAAGGATCCTGGTTCTGCTCATCATGAAATAATATGGATCCACTGTAGGGGTAAGCTGTGAAGTAATTCAAATTTTGCCACAAGACAGCACTGTATAAGAGCCGATAAATTATTCTATTTTGGTACATGTACTTCTACATGAACCAATAACAATGAATTGGATGTCCACAACTCTATGGAGACCATAACACTCTTTTGTCTTCTCTCATCTTTTGTCACTTTCGAGCAGTGGTGTCCAAAGTATGCCAGAAAGGTCCAAGAGGGTGCAGGTTTCCTTTGCAGCCACTGACTCCACCAGATGACTCTACTGATGAACTCATCCCATCTGCTCAAAGTGATATTAATCAGCGAAATCACCTGCTGGAGTCAGTGGCTGCAAAGAAAACCTGCACCCTCTTGGACCTTTGTGGAATACTTTGGCCACCACTCCTTTAGAGAGTCAATGATATGATACAATAGCTGCAGTCCCACATAGATTAAATAAATGCTCCCCTGAAGCCATGCCGTCAGGCTATCACCGAATCCTGGGTCAAGATAAAAAATAAAAAAAACGGTATTCCACTTATCCAGTGGCCATTTAATATGCACCATTCACTGATTCACATTAAGGAACATATCTTCAACAGAAGGCTGGTAAATAATTTAAAGGACTGACTGTCAGTCAGGGTTCCTTTGTGCTAGTGAGCCCAAATTAAAACTGAGACTATCATTTACATGACAAAAGACAGAGTGAACAGAGAGTTTCAGTAACAATTGAACATGTGGCTCATTTAAAAAAAAAAAAAATCAGTAAAGGATTGTAATAACTCAAGATGCAAAATTTATTAGTAATGAGCTGTGTATTTTCAAACTGAATGCTTAGTCCAGTTTTACAAATGATCTAAAAGCTGATTTTTCTGTGCAGCTCCAATTCAAGTCAGGGCAAAGAGCTGATGTCAGGATGACAAAAGTGAGTTTATGAATTTCTCAGAATGACAGGTTTCCTGATGTGGAAAACAAGTTTTACCAGTCTACTGGAGATTAATGGACACAGCCCTTTGGAGTGACAGATGCAGCCTCATTGACGGTGAGCTTAGACTTAATGGTGGGCTACGACATAGTCTAAGCTCGTTTAAAAGGCAAAGCTATTCATCTTTCTTGTCTAACCTTGCTGATCAGTCCACATGTGCCAGGATGCATGGCATTTCCCAACATACACCCAATTAGAGACACCATACTGGCTCAAATATGAGACATTTTTAAAATTTATTACCCTTGCCTTGTCCCCGAAAGCGGAAACAAAATCGTAAAACAAAATGAAAAACATCACTTTGCTAATATCTACCACTCTACATGAAATTATCCAGATTGATTGATTCATGTGCCTTTGGTGAGCAGAACCACATTTTTCTCAAGCTGTCACATTACTTAAGCTACTGTGACATTTCAAAGTGGAGAACTGATTGGGAAGTTTGGGGTTCTCACTACCTCTGTTGTACAGAAAACATGCAAAACATCACAAGACAAATACCACACTGCGAATGACAGAAACACAGAGAGGAACGAAACGTACTAGCATATCAATATTAACGCTACACTGTGGCATTTAGGGGTGTTTATGACCAGAAATAAAATGGAGCATTCATAGCCATCTGTTCATTTGTGTATAATTACCTACAACAATAAAATAATGTGTTTTCAGGCACTTCAAATGAGCCCTTCATATCTACAAGGGAGTGGGCCTCCCTCACTGAGTCCACCATGTTGCACCACCATGTTTCTACGGTGGCCCAAAAGGGAAGAAAAAAGAAAGGGACCGTGTGGTCGTTCCCTTTTACACCATCTACTGGAAAATACTCTACGCTAAAAAAAAAAGAGAGCCCTCATTTTTGTAAAAAGGAGGATCATAGATATTGCTTATCACAATAGAAGGCAAGAGAGCAAAAATCCCCCATCACCAAAGAACCAAAACTGTGCAGGGAAACAAAACTGTAACTGGTGAAGGGATGATAAAATATGCAATCTCACCACTAGATGATAATAAATCCTACACACTATAGCTTTAAGGCAGATTAAGCAGCAGATACCTTGAAGGTTCTCAACATCATTGCAAAGTTCCATGATGCTTTGTTTATTATTTGGTTGCAAATAATTGTAATTTGCAAATAATGTCATTTTTTATATCTTTTTTCCTGTTTGCTATACAGCAGCGAGTTACTAACCTGACAGGGTTACTAGTAAGGGACACTCTGAGGGACTCCAGACAGTTAAGCAGCTTTTCTTCTGTGATGCCGGAACGTAATTCATGGACATATTCCTGGGATGAAAGTGTGCACTCATGTTTGCTGTTCCTTAGCCCTCCCTGGAAAAGAACATACCAATGGGACAATTACAGGAATGCAGCTCATATTACGACAGCAAAAGGAACAATAAAAGAAAACCATAATCAGCAAATAAAATAACTAGTCAAGCTCCTGAAAGACACCGGAGCATGATTTGCATTAACAGCATGTGCATTAAAAATGGATTACAAACCTGAATAAAACTGTTTTCCTTATACAGCACTCCAATTCATGGCCAGTAATTCAAAAATTGAACAATTTTTATTGTATGAAGCAAATAGAAAAATTATGCCACATTGCATCTGTTTAAAACAGTGAAAACAAAGCAGCCTGTAAGTTGTGTCAGAAACAGAATAGAACAGAAGTAATCAAAACATTTGCAGATGCATTTGTCAACTTCTGATTCTCATTCTGCCAACCCTCCAATGATCACTGATAGTCCCTGGCTCTACAGCATGGTACACCCTGGACAGGATACCAGTCTACCGCAGGGCCCAGCCATTCACAATCATCCATATTTCATATAGATGAAAATATATAACGCACACATGTCATACTAGCATTGCAATGTATTGTTGTCTTCTCGTATTGATGTAATGACAGCCTGTGGTGATTGTTGCTATTTTTTTTTTAGATCCAGATGAGGTCGTGGTGGTGTCTGCTGACACTACTGCAGTGCAATAGTGACGTTGCTGAGTATAATGACAACATGTTGACCGTGCGCCTTTTTGGCACCAAATGGCAAAACCCTGCTTTGCACAAAGGCTGACTCAGAAGGGGTCACCTCCTGGCAGCAATGCACATAAACTGTGGATACTCAAATAACAAAGTCAACATCACACACTACTGAACCACTGTTAAATTCCAAAATTAAATTTGTGACTTTGTTGGAGGTTTGACATTGAGGCTATGCAGTCCTGCATCCTGTTCAGTATTTAAAAAACACAAAACTTAAAACAAAAACCAGTGTTAAATTTGCAATTTTCAGGTGATAATGTCAAAACATGCCACATTGCAGGCAGGGACTGAATATAACACAAAATGTATCAAATTACTTTTCTGCAGCAAGAGATGCATCATTAACTATGCCAGACCCAGGCAGTGTTGCAAAAAAAATCACCTTCTATGTGTTCATCCATGGACTGCTGGTTCCCCACAAAGTGAGCTGTGCTAATAGACAGTTTGTGAAGTAATACGCTAGCTCATTTATGTCAGGAAAAAGAGACCTGCTGGTCTGTTGCAATGCACAGTTAACATGAAAGGAGCTTTGTGTGTGTGTTTTGGGCAAAAGCAGAACAAGTCTTACAACAGCAAGCTCCCAATGCCTGTGCTTTGGATGAAAGCACAGCTCACGGTTTGGATCAAAAAAATAACAAGATGGATTTATTTGAAAATATTAGAAGTAAAATTACATTGCTCAACCTGCAGCGTGATTCTAGCTGATGCCAAATAGGAGGAAAGCACCAGCTAATTCAACTGCCAAAATGAGCTTCAATAATTCCAAAGTGCAATGAAAGCACATCAAAGAATAACGCTATGGGTTTGTCACTACTCGTGTGTTATGCTTTGTGAGATAACCTTAATTATGTGAATAGCACATTCTGTCAGGGCAGGTGGGAGCCCATCACCAGGAGCGGCGGGACCCGCAATGCAAACTCCCAGACTCGGCTTAGGTGTTGGAGAAATCATGGTCTTTATTCCAGGCTTGGTTTCGGTACACATGTAGTCAGTCAGCGCAGCAGAAGTACAAGCAGGATTAGGCAGAGACGCAGTCATGAACGAGCAGGGGTCAGAGGCACGAGCAAACACCACCATCTAGGATAAGGCAAGAGGCATGGTCGAGGAAACAGAGCAGAAGTACGATACACGGCTAGACAAAAACAGGACTGTGAAGGGCGCTGGAAAGTGTACTGAGACAACAATCTGGCGGGGAAGTGAAGGACTGTGGGGTTTAAATACATGTGGACTAATTAGTGAGAAGCAAGGGACAGGTGGTGTAAACGAGGTGCACATGAGGAACAATCTAGAAGGGGGCTAAAGAGTATGAATGGGGCAAGAGTGTGAGGAAGGGAGTGCACAAAGTGGAGTGATGAAATAGACAAAGACACGTGAGCATGTGCGAGAGCAGGAGTGAAATGGAAACACAAAGCAGGCAATCAAAGTGAGGGGAAAAAAACATAAAGTCAGGTGCAGGGTGTGGAGGGAACATAAAGAACTGGGCAGACTAAGACCAAAACTGAAAAACAAACCAGAAGATAATAAACAGAATAATAGGAAATAAAACACTATGACAAAACTAAACTGGAACAGACAGACAAAACTATAAGTAAAACAGAAACTAAGTGATAACAAAACCTGACATCAAAGTACTACATATAACTGAAATAAGAACAGCAAAAACAGGCAGATGATAACTAAATGATAAACCATAAAAACACAGACTGACTGAACAACAAAACCAGAACAGAACTGAAACATGACCGAAGTATAAAAGTAACAAAGAAAGAAAGTGACAAAGCAAAAATAGAACATAGAATAATGGCATCATGAAAATAACAATTAATGAAACTAGGCTGGGGCAGAAGGAGAAGCACTAAAGGAGCCTGGATCAGGGCGAAGCATGACACATTCTGTAAGTAAGATCTTTACTAGTATCAGGTGCTTTTGCTGTCCATATGTGAGCCTTAAAACATTATGAACCATTCTGAAAATCTGAATGAAATGAATTCATTTTCATTCATATTTAATATCTTTGTCTAAAAATCCATCTCAAAGACCATTTAGGCAATTAATCTTTTTTTGAAAGCACTGATGTGTGATCTGACTAAAAAAGTAAAATCTGGGAGCACAATACAAAGGATCCATCCTGGGTTGTGTGACAAAGGAAAGTTTGTTGTTCTTTTTTTTCCTATAAGGGTCACCACAGCTGATCCAGTACAGATCCACATCAGGATTTGGCAGATTTTATGCTGGCTGTTGTTCCTGATGCAACTCCAGTTCTGCCCGCAGAAACACACACAGCCCCTGGTCTTTCTAAGCAGTCTTCCAGCCAAGTACTACCCTGCTTAGCTTCTGAGATCTGATGGGATCAGGTGTAGAGAGAGCAAATTGGCAGCAATTTATGGAAAGTCTGAAAAACAGCCAAATGACAATGAGAAGCAGTGCACCGTACGCACGGTATTGTCTACACAGTCAGACAAAGATGGTCTGCTGCACAAAGAAAACACTATGTGAAGCGATTTTGGCATTTGCAAAGTGTTCAAAATATATGTTGTGTCTCACTGGAAATAAATGTGTCCTCATTCTGCAGAGTACAATTTATGCTTATTTAGAATGGTCAGATGATTTTTCCAGCAGCAAAGTCTTGATTGAAGATATCACGGGATTTTGATACTAGCAATTTTTATTAGTTGGCAGCTACAGTGACTAAATAGTACAGTTGATTTTTTTGGAAGACTTTTTGGAAGGTACTGACATTTAAGTTAGAAAGAAATTTAAGGGGATCACCTTAAAAGCAACATTTCAATAAGAAAGCTACAACCACAGCAAACAAACACAGAGATAAACACAGTTCTTTAAGTTTACAAGTCCAAAAGTGTGGACCTACAGTTTACCCACAGAACACCTCTCAAATCCCACATGTGCAGATAAATTAGCTTTCAAAAGGGAGATCAAAGCAGAAACGAGGGCAATTAGACTGGATCATAAATGCAGTGGACCACAAACCCAGAGGTGGAGAAAATACACACAACTGCAACAGCATCATGTGCTACTAATGAACAGACAGTGGAGATTAAAAAAATAATAAATACAGGAGCAACAGGTATAAGACTATATTCACTTCATCTCTAAAGAATATATGCATGATGTAAAGTCCTGCATCAAAATAAATAAGTGAAATTCTCATTTCTCTTCACCTG
The DNA here is from genome assembly GCF_902500255.1 of Thalassophryne amazonica. Classification (NCBI taxonomy): domain Eukaryota; kingdom Metazoa; phylum Chordata; class Actinopteri; order Batrachoidiformes; family Batrachoididae; genus Thalassophryne; species Thalassophryne amazonica. Next base: position 57,877,727 of record NC_047113.1, read on the forward strand.
CTATCACAAGTAATCTTTCAGACAGAATCACTGTAAAAGTATGGAGGTACATATTTTTTTCTGTACACAGAGGTATAGAAAAATATTATCTTAAAGTTGTAGCATACTACTTACCTCTGTCATCAATATGAACAAAACATCACCAAACCACCAATGCAACATTTGGTTTTACTTCACTGTACTCAGTTTTTCATACTTGATCATCACATCAGCATGAAACCATTTGATTTTTCCAGCACCATTTTTATGTTCTCTTCTCATGTGATGCACATTAAAGACCTGAAACCCAGCAACCAAAATACAAGCTCTGACCTGGTCCTATTGAGACGGAATCAAATTCAGACCTGCTAGTTGATTCAGTGAATCAAAGGAAAAAAAAATAGGTATTTCTAATTTCCATACAATTCTTAAAAGTTTATAATTGTACATACTGTACTTTATATCATTTTAACCAGTAATTAATTAACACATCTAAAATCAGATCAATCTCTATCCAACTGTCTGTTTTGGCACTCTGCTGTATCCATCCATGAGACAAGTCAGCTGGTCTAATGTATCCACCTTCAAGACAATCCTGGCTCAGTCAGGTCCTAACAGTAATGCCAAACAACAAGTATATTGGTAAGATAGTAAGAGAACTACAGTTGAACTACATTACTGACGAAAAGTGTGTGACTTGTTCATTATGCAATTCTACAGATGTTCTCCACAAACACCTTGCAGTGAAGTAGCCATTAATCTGAAACAGTTACAGGAGAAAGAAAGTGCCTATAGCCCATCCACAGAGATTCTTCCCAACAGAGAAAAAGGCTAAAGCTATAGCCTACACTAACGAGACATTACCTTCCCTATATGGGACTCTAGCAAAGACCTGAGACCACACATACTTTAACTGCTGATTAGAAGGCCGAATCACGTGTCCAATCCAATCTTACAAAATACGAACAGTTTGTCTATGAAGAGTATTTGTTGTCCTGCAGGAGAGGGGAGGAAAAATGCAGCAAGATTAACAACCTTAAATGTAACATTACCTGTGCTGCAGTTAGCAAGTGTTCCTTTTCAAAGCAATGTATAACAATGCTTCACAATGTCCACATACACAAACAGCAATATTAAAAGCCACAATGCAGGGTACTAGAATGTATTTAGGGGAAAAAATGTTGGGTTCACTTTCTGTTGTGTGGGCCACTGAAGAGGAGATACTGCTGGCCCACCACCACCAGATGGCGCCCTGCTTGGAGTGCGGGCTTCAAGCACGAGAGGGCGTCGGAGCCGCTGGGAGTGACAGCTGTCACTTATCAGCACCAGCTGTCACTCATTCAACTCATCACCATAAAAGCCGGACTGCAACTCCACCTCCTCGCCGAGAAATCAGCTACCAATCGAGGTAACCTTCTCTGCGGTGATTATTATTGTAACTAAACATTGTTCTGTGTGCAGCCGTGTTCCTGTGGACTCAGTCTGAAGCTGGATTGGCGGATAGTGGGAGTGCGACGTTTTTCGCCTCTTACTCCTTCCAGGGAAGAGACTGACAGGAGCTGCACGGGTGAAACTGTTTCTGGAGGTGGAGGTTCTCCCTCCCGGAGGAACTGATCAAGGGATGATTACTGGGTGTGTCTTCACACACCCACCATTAACTGTTTCTGTTTCTGCCAGCAGTACCTGGTCTGACAGCTGGAGACGGTGGCCACCTGAGACTCGGGACTTGGCGGCTCCGGTGTTCTTCAGATCCGCTGGCGGTGGAAGCCGTGTGTGATATGGCTCTTCTCTGGACAGACGTCGTCTATCCTCGAGCCTGCCCACACGTCACCTTGTATACGATTGACTGTACTCCTCTATTGTTATTGTCTGTATTCCGTTGTGCAATTCACAACATTAAATTGTTACTTTTTGGCTCATCCATTGTCCGTTCATTAACGCCCCCTGTTGTGGGTCAGTGTCACTACACCTTCCTAACAGGATTTCTCGGCCAGCGTCATGGATCCCGAGGGGCGTCAACCATTGCTTGAACAGCCAATGGAAGAGCGAGGTGAACAGGCGTCAGCAGGAGGCGTGTTAGGTGAGCTGCAGCAAATCTTAACCGCTTTTACTGCTCGGTTGGACTTAGTCACTGAGCAGAATGTCATTCTCAATCGGAGGATGGAGGCTCTCACCGCCCGAGTGGAAGCGCATGCTCAGGGCGCTGCTGCAGCACCTCCTCCTGCTGACCGGAGGCCTGAAACAGACATTCTGCTGGTCGTTCAACAACCCCCTCCACCATCCCCTGAAGCTTACATAAGCCCTCCGGAGCCGTACGGAGGCTGTGTCGAGACGTGCGCGGACTTCTTAATGCAGTGCTCGCTCGTCTCTTCACAGCGTCCCGTCATGTACGAGTCAGACGCCAGCCGGGTGGATTATGTAATAAATTTGCTTCGAGGAGAGGCACGCGCCTGGGCTACGGCGGTCTGGGAGCAGAATTCATGGCTCCTAACGATGTATACTGGGTTTGTGAGGGAGTTCAAACAGGTTTTTGATCACCCCCATAGAGGCGAATCTGCATCTAACTTGCTGCTGTCAATCAGACAGGGGCGTCGGAGTGCAGCGGAGTACGCAGTCGACTTCCGCATTGTGGCAGTGAGGTCCGGCTGGAACAACGTTGCGCTCCGCGCCGCCTTCGTAAATGGACTGTCTCCCGTCCTGAAAGGAGCATCTACTGGCTAAGGACGAACCACGGGATTTCGATGGGCTTGTTGATCTGGTTATACGATTAGATAACCGATTAGAGGAACACTGTCGGGAGCAGGGCGGGGGGCGTGGCCGGGCACGAGCCGTCCCTCTTCCTTCAGGGTCCGAAAGGGTGCCACTTTCCCCACGCTCCACAGCCCGTGACTCCCGTGTGGCAACAGCTCCCCCTGCTGATGAAGCTATGGACACGAGCAGGGCCAAAGTTAAATCAAATAACAGACAACGGAGGCTGGCCCGCGGGGAGTGTTTTTTCTGTGGCTCGAGTGAGCATCTACAGAGGAACTGCCCCAAGCAGTTAAACGACAACGCCCGCCCTTAGAAACTGGGCTAAGGGTGGGCCATAACACGCACGCGGGGAAACCCCGTAAATCAGCACGCATCCCAGTTACGATCCTGAGCGGGGATCTGACCCTTCACGCCCCAGCACTGGTAGACAAGGGGTCAGAAGGGAATCTGCTGGACAGCAGATGGGCAAGTGGCCCTACCTTCACCTTTGAAGGTAAGGGCACTAGATGGCACCCTTCTTCCACTAATCACACACCAGACACAGCCAGTGACATTGGTGGTGTCTGGTAATCACAGGGAGGAGATTGTGTTTTATGTGACACCTTCTACCTCCCGTGTGATTTTGGGTTATTCTTGGATGATAAAGCACAATCCCTGGATTGATTGGCCGTCTGGGGTTGTGGCTCAGTGGAGCGAAACCTGCCACCGGGAATGTCTCGGATCCTCGTTTACGCCTGGTGTGACGGCTAGTGAGGAGGTCAAGATTCCCCCCAATCTGACGGCGGTGCCGGAGGAGTACCATGATCTTGCTGACGTCTTCAGCAAAGATCTGACACTCACTCTTCCCCAGCATCGACCGTACGATTGCGCCATTGATTTGATCCCGGGCCTTGAGTACCCGTCCAGCAGGCTGTACAACCTCTCACGTCCTGAGCGAGAATCAATGGACACCTACATCCGGGACTCATTAGCTGCCGGGCTGATTCGGAACTACACCTCCCCGATGGGTGCAGGTTTCTTTTTTGTGGGCAAGAAAGACGGCGGACTCCGTCCATGCATTGATTACAGAGGGCTGAACGAGATCACGGTTCGCAATCGATACCCTTTGACTCTGTTGGATTCAGTGTTCACGCCTCTGCATGGAGCCCAAATTTTCACAAAATTGGATCTTAGGAATGCGTACCACCTGGTTCGGATCCGGAAGGGAGACGAGTGGAAGACGGCATTTAACACCCCGTTAGGTCACTTTGAGTACCTAGTCATGCCGTTCGGCCTCACCAATGCGCCCGCGACGTTCCAAGCTTTGGTAAATGACGTCTTGTGGGACTTCCTGCATCCGTTTGTCTTCGTATATCTAGACGATATACTCATCTTCTCCCCGGATCCTGAGACCCATGTCCAGCATGTACGTCAGGTCCTGCAGCGGTTGTTGGAGAACCAGCTGTTTGTGAAGAGCGAGAAGTGTGAGTTCCACCGTACTTCTTTGTCCTTCCTGGGGTTTATTATCTCCTCCAACTCCGTCGCCCCTGATCCGGCCAAGGTTGCGGTGGTGAGAGATTGGCCCCAACCAACAAACTATAGGAAACTACAGCAGTTCCGCAGTTTTGCTAATTTTTACCGGAGGTTCATCAAAGGCTACAGTCAGGTAGTTAGCCCCCTGACAGCCCTGACCTCCACAAAAGTCCCATTCACCTGGTCGGATCAGTGCGAAGCCGCGTTTAGGGAGTTGAAATGCCGGTTTTCGACTGCGCCAGTTCTGGTGCAGCCCGATCCAAAACGCCAGTTAATAGTCGAAGTGGACGCCTCTGACTCAGGGATAGGAGCCGTGCTATCCCAGAGCGGGGAGTCCGACAAGGTTCTCCACCTATGTGCCTACTTTTCCCGCAGGTTGACCCCGGCTGAAAGGAACTATGACGTCGGCAATCATGGCAACCATGGCAGTGGTCCAGCAGCGCTTCTGGTGGGCGTCTCTGGAAGCCGACGTCCGGGAGTACTTCCAGGCCTGCACCACCTGCGCCAGCGGCAAGGCCGACCACCACAAGACCCAAGGCCTCCTCCAGCCTCTGCCCGTGCCTCATCGCCCCTGGTCTCACATCGGCCTGGATTTCGTCACGGGCCTCCCGCCGTCCCAGGGCATGACTGCCATCCTCACGATAGTGGACCGGTTCTCCAAGGCAGCCCACTTCGTGGCCCTCCCGAAGCTCCCTACGGCCCAGGAGACTGCAGACCTCCTGGTCCACCACGTTGTGCGTCTCCATGGGATTCCATCGGACATTGTCTCAGATCGTGGTCCTCAGTTCTCCTTTCAGGTCTGGAGGAGTTTCTGCAGGGAACTGGGGGCCACCGTAAGCCTCTCGTCTGGGTACCACCCATAGACGAACGGGCAGGCAGAGCGGACGAACCAGGAACTGGAGAAGGCCCTCCGCTGCGTGACCTCCGCTCACCCGACAGCCTGGAGTAACCATCTGGCCTGGATTGAGTACGCTCATAATAGCCAAGTTTCATCTGCCACCGGCCTCTCCCCGTTTGAGGTGTGTTTGGGGTACCAGCCCCCATTGTTTCTGCTAGTGGAGGGAGAGGTCAGGGTGCCCTCGGTCCAGGCCCATCTGAGGAAGTGCCGTCGGGTGTGGCATACCGCCCGCTCTGCCCTGCTCAGAGCCCGGACGAGGGCTAAGGCCAATGCAGACCGCCGGCGTGCCCCGGCCCCTACGTATCAGCCCGGGCAAGCGGTTTGGCTATCTACGAAGGACATCCCCCTGCAAGTGGAATCCCAAAAACTGAAAGACAGGTTCATAGGCCCCTTTACCATCACTAAAGTCCTCAGTCCAGCCGCAGTGAAGCTGAAGCTGCCAGCTTCACTGCGGATTCATCCGGTCTTTCACGTGTCATGCCTCAAACCCTGCCATACCTCTCCGCTCTGTACCCCTGGACCTGCGCCGCCATCTGCCCGGATCATTGACAGGGAGCCGGCTTGGACTGTGCACCGGCTCCTGGATGGCCATCGGAAGGGCCGGGGGTTCCAGTACTTAGTGGACTGGGAGGGATACGGACCCGAAAAACGCTCCTGGGTGAAGAGGAGCTTCATCCTGGACCCGGCCCTCCTGGCCGATTTCTACACCCGGCACCCGGACAAGCCTGGTCGGGCGCCAAGAGGCGCCCTTTGAGGGGGGGGGGGTCCTGTTGTGTGGGCCGCTGAAGAGGAGGTACTGCTGGCCCACCACCACCAGATGGCACCCTGCTTGGAGTGCGGGCTTCAAGCACGAGAGGGCGTCGGAGCCGCTGGGAGTGACAGCTGTCACTTATCAGCACCAGCTGTCACTCATTCAACTCATCACCATAAAAGCCGGACTGCAACTCCACCTCCTCGCCGAGAAATCAGCTACCAATCGAGGTAACCTTCTCTGCGGTGATTATTATTGTAACTAAACATTGTTCTGTGTGCAGCCGTGTTCCTGTGGACTCAGTCTGAAGCTGGATTGGCGGATAGTGGGAGTGCGACGTTTTTCGCCTCTCACTCCTTCCAGGGAAGAGACTGACAGGAGCTGCACAGGTGAAACTGTTTCTGGAGGTGGAGGTTCTCCCTCCCGGAGGAACTGCTCAAGGGACGATTACTGGGTGTGTCTTCACACACCCACCATTAACTGTTTCTGTTTCTACCAGCAGTACCTGGTCTGACAGCTGGAGATGGTGGCCAACTGGGACTCGGGACTTGGCGGCTCCAGTGTTCTTCAGATCCGCTGGTGGTGGAAGCCGTGTGGGATCCGGCTCTTCTCTGGACAGACGTCTTCTATCCTCGAGCCTGCCCACACGTCACCTTGTATACGATTGACTGTACTCCTCTATTGTTATTGTCTGTATTCCTTTGTGCAATTCACAACATTAAATTGTTACTTTTTGGCTCATCCATTGTCCGTTCATTAACACCCCCTGTTGTGGGTCTGTGTCACTACACCTTCCTAACACTTTCCTGTTCAAGGACATTTCACATCGATGCAGTATCAAGAAGCCACCAATGATATGACTAACAAAATACTTGTGGCACCATCTGAGTCAAAGCTGCTAATTTTGCTATTTTTATGTTTGCAGCAACAGTGATTATCAGGATGACAGATGAAATCAGACATGACTCTGCATGGACTATGACGTTTGGGAATGACACTGTGATCTGTAGTGAGAGTAGAGAGCAGGTTGAGATCAGCCTAGAGCGGTGAAGATATGCACTGAAAAGAATGGGAATGAAAGAGTTTGTGAATGAAAGGGAATGCTGAGGCATGGTGAGGTATCGACAACTAGAGGTAGTGAAAGTAGATGTGTTTAAATACGTGGGGTCAACTGTTTAAATGAGAGTCTGATACAGGTGTATCTATTGCATTCTAAAGAATCCCATGAGTCATTGAGTAATCCCCCCTGACGCCAAACAAAGACAAAATGGCTGATACAAAAGAAAAAAAAAATCAAAAGGATACTTTTGGGATTCATATGTACAATTATACATACAGCTGTATGCAAAGGTTTGGGCAACACTGATGATTTCCATGATCAATATTTAGTGGATCCCCCTTCTGCAGAAATAACCACCTCTAAATGCTTCCTATAGCTTCCAATGAGAGTCTGGATTCCGGTTGAATGTATTTTGGACCATTCTTCTTTACAAAACATCTCCAGTTCAGTCAGGTTTGTTGGTTTCTGAGCACGGACAGCATCCTTAATATCACACCACAGATTTTCAATAATATTCAGGTCTGGGGACTGAGATGGCCATTCCAGAACATTGTACTTGTTCCTCTGCATGAGGGCCTTAGTAGATTTTGAGCAATGTTTAGGGTCGTTGTCTTGTTGAAAGATCCAGCCCCAGTGCAACTTCAACTTTGTCACTAATTTCTGAACATTGTTCTCAAGAATCTGCTGATATTGACTGGAATCCATGTGACCCTCAACTTTAACAAGATTCCCAGTACCTGCACTGGCCACACAGCCCCACTGCATGATGGAACCACTTCCAAATTTTAATACAGGTAGCAAGTGTTTTTTTCCTGGAATGCTGTGCTCTTTTTCAGCCATGCATACCGCCCCTTGTTATGTCCAAATAACTCAATTTTAGTTTCATCAGTCCATAGCACCTTATTCCTAAATGAAGCTGGCTTGGCCAAATCTGGTTTAGCATACCTCAAGCGACTCTGTTTGTGGTGTGTAAGCAGAAAAGGCTTCCTCTGCATGACAGCAGCATCTCCTTGTGCAAAGTGCGCTGTATAGTTACAGACACACTATCTGCAGCAAGATCATGTTGTGGGTTGACTATGATTAATCTCACCATCCATCGCTTCAGCTTATGTGAGATTTTTCTTGGCCTGCCACTTCGGGCCTTAACTAGTACTGCGCCTGTGGTCTTCCATTTCCTCACTATGTTCCTCACAATGGAAACTGACAGGTGAAATCTCTGAGATAGCTTTTTGTATCCTTCCCCTAAACCATGATGTTGAACATTCTTTGTTTTCAGGTTATTTGAGAGTTGTTTAGATGCTCCAATGTTTCCACTCATTAGAAGAGATGCAAAGAGAGGAAACATTTGCAAATGGCCACCTTAAATACCCTTTCTCATGATTGGATTCACCTGTGTAAGGAGGTCAAGGGTTAGTGAGCTTACCAAACCAATTCTGTGTTCAAATAATTAGTGCTAAACGTATTCAAATCAATACAAGGGTGCCCGAATTTATGCACCTGCCCAATTTAGGTTAAATAATTATTGCACACTTTCCGTAAATACTACAAACTTCATTTCAATTCTCAAATATCAGTGTGTTTGTCTGTTATATGATATATTTAACTGAAATTTCTAATCCAGACAACCAATGATTTATAAAGGAAAATCATGAAAATTATCAGGGGTACCCAAACTTTTGCATACAATTGTAAGTGATGTTTATAAGTAAAGTATGACTATGTACTATAAAATGACTCCTAAACTACGGGTTAGGGCCATTATGTTAACTGGTTGGGTACAGATGTCAAGGTTATCGGGCAATGAGGGCAACTTTCAGAATGAGTTGTTCCAGCCTCCAATGTTTCTGAAGGCCTGAAACCTGAAGCATTTCATGCGACATAAGCCTTAGAAGTATGCAGACTCTAAATTGGGATACAACACAGGAGCAACTTGGTGATTAAGGACCTTGCTCAAGACTGAGGGGCAATCGAATAGATGATTCTCTGGTCTCAAGCCCGCCTCTTTAACCTCCATGCCATCATCTCAGTCAAAGAAAAAGACATTTTCTACTTTGTTTTAAAATTCATCACCTTACCTGTCAGCAGTTCCCATCAGACAGACCGCTATGTCCAGAAAAGCTAGATCTCTGGTTTCACTGCACTCTGACCACTCGAAACCAAAGACACTGACCATAAACTGATTTTTTATGCCCCTGACCTAAATCAATAGGATCCTTTGAGATAATATCAGCATTAAACCACAACAGTGGTGGCAGAAAAACAAGAGGAGGAGTGAGGGTGTTACCTGATGGTTGGAGGGATATAAAGAATTTCCCTTTAGGGATCCAGAAATGGTGAAATTAAGAAAATGGTAATAAGGAGACCTCACCGTTAGGAAGGACGATGAGATAGGGGGGCAAAGGGAAGATAAACTGTGTTGGAAGTTTATGATGAAGTACATGTAAAAATTTAAAGAGAATGGCAAGAAGGAGTGTGATGGATACAGAAAAAACAGGGGGGAGAGAGAGAGAGAGCGAGAGCGAGAGCGAGAGAGAGAGAGAGAGAGAGAGAGAGAGAATGGTAAGAAAGTAGAGGGTGGAAACAGAGGAAGCATCAGGAGACGGGGCATCGTCCACAGCATACACAGCTTTTGACCACAGCCTAGAGCCTCATCTCCTGCCACTTATTGAATCTCCTGTTTGTCGATAACAGTATTTCCTGCCAAAGAAAATAGTGCTGGCAGCAATTACTTCAGCAAGCCTGTCAATTTCATTTTGGGGGGTAAGGGGAGCACTGAGGCCTATTCCCTCCTACTCTATCACCTCTGTCTCCCATTCTCAATGCCACAGGGAGTGACAGAGTGCTGTGCCTTCTATTGAGGGCAGGGCAGGGAAACAATGCGAATGCACCTCCACATGTCATCCTCACCTGTAATGAGCCTATAACAAGCTGGCAGTTTCCTCAGTACCCGCTGCTCAGCACATTCAAGCAGACTGATAGATACATTATTCAGCTTCGTCAGCTTACTGGAAAACCGCATGGCGACAGCATGTCTGGGTTCGAAGCTAGCGCTCTGAGATAGCCAACTGCCACTTGCCTCTTTCACTAAGTTAGTCTTGCTGCCATTTTCTTTGATTTCTTATATATATATATATATATATATATATATATATATATATATATATATATATATATATATATATATATAAATCTGTCAGTCTATCTATAAAATCTATGGTTTTCTACCTCAACGGTCTCTGCTCACACTCCACACGTTCCTATTCAATGGGAAGGTGTGGAAAACCTTTGACTGGTACTGCTTGTAAGTAAGAAATGTGACTTAAACAGTTTCCAAAAACAGGAGACAACATGAGATTTATAAGGAGAAAAGAAAGCTAACAAAATAAAAGATGAGTTAAAAAATAGAGAAATGAACAGGCAAGCTGCACCCGTGAGATTTTTGCAGGTCTATCATATTTTCATGGTCATTCAAAGTGAAACAGAACAACCTCTTGTAGTTTACAAGAAAAACCTCCACACTGGATTTACAAAATAACTGTACATGTCGATGATGGTGGTGGTGGTGAGGAGATAGTGGCACAGAAATAAATAATAAAATAAACTTCACAATGGTGTTGTTGAGACATACAGAGTCAAAAACTACGAACAAAAAGCTTTCCAAAGAATAATGAAAAATCTAATTAAGCTTACCTTGTATGTAATTAATGAAAGTTAATAGAACACCCTACTGATCTTTGGAAATAATAATACAGATACAATCTGAGCAATTAGTGCATATCAAGTCTTTTCATACTCATTACTTAATTTCCTGCTCATTACGAATCGGTTCATGATTTGAGAGAAAAGGAAAAGACAAAAAAATGTCTCATAATCATGTAGATCCATATGTAATACAGCTCACTGTACTTCTTCACCTAAAAACACCACTGGAAAAACAACCATGAAAGTGAAACAGAAAAAAAAAAACATAATTGGGTCTATGTAAATTCTGATATTACCAAAGCTTTTGTTGCTTTACTTTGCCTGTCTATCAAAGCGTATTACAATTTGAAGTAAATGAAGCTGATGAGGTATAATTTGAAGGCAATTACATGCAAGCTTAGAGGACTCTGCATACAATGTCTGTCTGTTGTTTCACCTGTAGCAAAGAAGAAGAAAAAAGGCATGTGTAAGCTTGGCTGGCTCCCCCCATATGCTTTTTGTCAAACTGAAAAACTTGACTGATTTTAATTCAACTTAAAGCAATGTGCAGCACTGTAAATCAACTTACAGACTTTTTGTTTTTAACTGATGATTTCACAATGAAATAATGAGGGAATAACACACACCTGGCACAGTCACGTTAGTTTTGGTCCATTAAAAATGGATGACCACACACCATGTCATGTGACTGTTCAACCATACACTTGATTCTAATTGAAGTCCCATCATCCTAAAAGTAAAAAGACTGCACTACAAGTGTGTGACGAGTATTTGCTTTGAACTCTAATGTGCTGTGGCAGAATAACAAATTACCAAAAACATCTCCAAAAACACATGGCTGTACCTATTTCTGAAGACAATGCACACCATAAAAGGTATTATATGAATGAAGAACCGTACATCTAACACAATCTAATGTTTAGCATGCGTCAGAGCAGCCATGGTAAAGGTCAACTTGAACACGGATCAGTTGAGACGCTGGTTGGCTGGACAATGAGTTTTCCCGAGCCCTACTTAAAGGACAGAGTACTGCTGCTGACAGATAAGGCATTTCATCTAACCACAAGGGCACAGAGCTCCCAGCTCAGCGGGAGGATTTCCCAAAAGACCATGTGGCCCAGCATTTCACCCCTTTCTCTCATTTTTCACTCCCAATTGATTCTCTATTCCCTTTTCATTTCTTGCTTCATTCTGTCCGCTCCTGTCCAGGGTGATGTGTTTTTGAACACAGTGAAAGCCACAAAGAAATACCTGTATATCTGTACACACTGGACTTATTTTCCTCCCCCCCATCATTTTCCATTTATTTTTGTCCTATCATCTGGCTGTTGTGCTCAGGACACAAACTCTACAGACAGCTTGTTGTCATGTCAGCAAATAATATTCGCCGATAACACAGACACAATAATGTTGGCAAAGCTGTTTCAATAATAAGGTTAGCTGTATTAAATCATTTGTTCAGTGAAGAAGGTTTCTCCACAATGCAGGGAGCAACCTAGCAAAGCAAATGGAAGCTGTGATAGGTTGGAAACTGCTTAACAATAACACTAAATACTTAATTTTAAGAAAGGAAGGAATTGTGGTGTTTGTGTATTGTCTGTGTAAATGTTAGTGCCCTAGGTCGGGGGAGACAAAACAAAAATTACACATTACACAATCAAAATACCCACCACGCGCAAGCGCGTGCACACACACACACACACACACAACATAACATAAATAAAATTACAATATGGGCTGTGTTTCTGTATTTGGTAAGTGTGTGTGTGTGTGTGTGTGTGTGTGTGTGCTAAAGTGAGATGAAAAACTAAACATTAAAAAAAATATACGTGGCTCTTGAACCGTGGGGATGAATGACTTTATGAATTTATACATGTTTTTAATCAATGATTTTATATATATTTTTTATCAAAGTAAGACCATGCCGATAGGAATTGGTTTTAAAACTTTCAAACATGACAGAGTAGAGGGAAATCTATGCTTATTTTTTCCACAACTGAAATTTTATTGTCACGCCATAATGCATGCATCCCCATCAGCAAATCTGCACAGAGGAATAAAAGTCATTTTTATCTTTACTGCAAGCAAAAATGTTTTAGGAGGTCTTTGTGATTTATAGATTTAATTAATACAAGATTTTTTAGGCTGAAATTGTTTTTTTTAAATGATACAAGGTGAAAGAAACAAAAATAATAATAATAATAAAATGCTTTCTGTTAATTAACAAAATGGCTTAAAGTTGGATATGCTGCAGTTCGTCCTTTTAATTTCTGAACAGCTACACCAAGCCAAACTCACTGTAGTCGTTCAAGGTTAACTTGTTTGTGATTCTTCCACCTTGACCCTACCTATCGAACAACAAGGTTTGCCCTGACTCATCTCTGTGTCTTGCTTTCATGCTTTAAACTCTTTCCTGACCTGCACCAAACAGGTCAAGCCTTACAAGGAACACACACACACACACACACACACACACACACACACACACACACACACACACACACACACACACACACACACACACACACACACACACACACACACACACACACACACGCTGGCTGTTTTCCAGACCAACAAGCACAGTCATCAAACCTTTTGACTTAACTTAATAACAACTGCCCTGCAAAATACCATCAATCCCTGTTTCAACCAGTAGAAGAAATAAGTCCTACAGTAGTGTTCAGAATAATAGTAGTGCTATGTGACTAAAAAGATTAATCCAGGTTTTGAGTATATTTCTTATTGTTACATGGGAAACAAGGTACCAGTAGATTCAGTAGATTTTCACAAATCCAACAAGACCAAGCATTCATGATATGCACACTCTTAAGGCAATGAAATTGTTGCTATTAGTAAAAAAAAAAAGTAGAAAAGGGGGTGTTCACAATAATAGTAGCATCTGCTGTTGATGCTACAAACTCAAAACTATTATGTTCAAACTGCTTTTTTAGCAATCCTGTGAATCACTAAACTAGTATTTAATTGTATAACCACAGTTTTTCATGATTTCTTCACATCTGTGAGGCATTAATTTTTTTGGTTTGGAAGCAAGATTTTGCTTTAGTGTGCTTGGGCTCATTGTCTTGTTGAAACACCCATTTCAAGGGCATGTCCTCTTCAGCATAAGGCAACATGACCTCTTCAAGTATTTTGACATATCCAAACTGATCCAAGATACCTGGTGTCCGATATATAGGCCCAACACCATAGTAGGAGAAACATGCCCATATCATGATGCTTGCACCACCATGCTTCACTGTCTTCACTGTGAACTGTGGCTTGAATTCAAAGTTTGGGGATCGTCTCACAAACTGTCTGTGGCCCTTGGACCCAAAAAGAACAATTTTACTCTCATCAGTCCACAAAATATTCCTCCATTTATCTTTAGGCCAGTTGATGTGTTCTTTGGCAAATTGTAACCTCTTATGCACATGTCTTTTATTTAACAGAGGGACTTTGCGGGGGATTCTTGCAAATAAATTAGCTTCACACAGGCGTCTTCTGTCACAGCACTTACAGGTAACTCCAGACTGTCTTTGATCATCCGGGAGCTGATCAATGGGTGAGCCGTTGCTATTCTGGTTATTCTTCTATCCATTTTGATGGTTGTTTACCGTTTTATTCCATGCGTCTCTGGTTTTTTGTACATTTTAAATCATTGTAGATGAACAGCCTATCATTTTTTGCACATGCGTATAAGTTTTCCCCTCTCCAATCAACTTTTTAATCAAACTACGCTGTTCTTCTGAACAATGTCTTGAATGTGCCATTTTCCTCAGGCTTTCAAAGAGAAAAGCATGTTCAACAGGTGCTGGCTTCATCCTTAAATAGGGGACACCTGATTCACACCTGTTTGTTCCACAAAACTGACGAACTCACTGACTGAATGCCACACTACTATTATTGTGAACACCCTCTTTTCTACTTTTTTTTACTAATAGCCCAATTTCATAGCCTTAAGAGTGTGCATATCATGAATGCTTGGTCTTGTTGGATTTGTGAGAATCTACTGAATCTACTGGTACCTTGTTTCCCATGTAACAATAAGAAAAATACTCAAAACCTGGATTAATCTTTTTAGGCACATAGCACTACTATTATTCTGAATACTACTGTATATAGGCCCTGAGGCCCGCTTTTGCCGGTGCTTACCTCTAGATTCCGTAGCGTCAAGCCTATAAGAGTCGAAGGCTTCCACTGGATGGGATGCCAGTCTGACGCAGGTTACTTCCCAGCTAAGGCCAATACCCATTTACAGCTGGATGGACTGAGACAATGTAGAATAAGTGTTTTGTCCCAGGACACAGACGGATAGCATGAGTGGGATTTGAACCCAGGTCTACATTGGCAGGCCAGGTCCTTATCCATTCAATGACCTGCTCTGCAAACAGTGCATTTGATAATGTACGGCTAAAACTGTCCTTGTGCAACCATAATAAATATTTTCTGTGTGTGTGTGTGTGTGTGTGTGTGTGTGTGTGTGTGTGTGTGTGTGTGTGTGTGTGTGTGTGTGTATTTGTATGAAAGGAACAAACTGTTGCCTGAAATGATATCTAGTGCACAGGCATGCTTTTTAAGTGACCATTTGAGCATAATGTTAGTTTCAGCATCAATGCTTACTTTGGATTGTTGAGCACACACAGCAATTACGCTCTACCAGTGCTGGTGGTAGGTGGTACATGACGTCCATTTAGGACAACTGATCTCTCAGTACCACTTTTACCCTGCTCAACAGCTCAATGATAACTGACTCAAGTAGATCTTTTCTCCATGAATACAACACGGATGATCCTAAAAAGTACTTCTGCAGCTGTATTCACATGCTGGTGATAAGAGGCAGATGATAAACCTAATTGTTATTTTCGATGAGAGAGCAAGAAAAAATTCCACCACTGCCTGCGGTGTGAGCAAACTGCAATGGTATGTACGACTGAAAGTGAAATATTCATGTCTTTCTATGTGTTTCATGTGTCTTTCCATGTGTTGTAGTTTTGCGATGCTCCAATAGTAGCATCAAGAAGAGTGTGCCCCATTCAGACAGGATTAGTTTTACATGGGTAGGTTTGCAACGCAAATATTACCTGAATTTCTCATTGATTCTAGCCCCATCTGAAGGCACTGTTTCAGTCATTTTTAAAGACTGCAGTAAAGACTGTCAGTAAAGGCTCCAGCAGTTTGTACCTTCAGTAAAACAAATCAAATAAAATCAAATCAATTTTATTTATATAGCATCAAATCACAACAAACAGTTGCCCCAAGGCGCTTTATATTGTAAGGCAAGGCCATACAATAATTACGGAAAAACCCCAATGGTCAAAACGACCCCCTGTGAGCACTTGGCGACAGTGGGAAGGAAAAACTCCCTTTTAACAGGAAGAAACCTCCAGCAGAACCAGGCTCAGGGAGGGGCAGTCTTCTGCTGGGACTGGTTGGGGCTGAGGGAGAGAACCAGGAAAAAGACATGCTGTGGAGGGGAGCAGAGATCAATCACTAATGATTAAATGCAGAGTGGTGCATACAGAGCAAAAAGACAAAGAAACACTCAGTGCATCATGGGAACCCCCCAGCAGTCTAAGTCTAGAGCAGCATAACTAAGCGATGGTTCAGGGTCACCTGATCCAGCCCTAACTATAAGCTTTAGCAAAAAGGAAAGTTTTAAGGCTAATCTTAAAAGTAGAGAGGGTGTCTGTCTCCCTGATCCGAATTGGGAGCTGGTTCCACAGGAGAGGAGCCTGAAAGCTGAAGGCTCTGCCTCCCATTCTACTCTTACAAACCCTAGGAACTACAAGTAAGCCTGCAGTCTGAGAGCGAAGCGCTCTATTGGGGTGATATGGTACTATGAGGTCCCTAAGATAAGACGGGACCTGATTATTCAAAACCTTATAAGTAAGAAGAAGAATTTTAAATTCTATTCTAGAATTAACAGGAAGCCAATGAAGAGAGGCCAATATGGGTGAGATATGCTCTCTCCTTCTAGTCCCTGTCAGTACTCTAGCTGCAGCATTTTGAATTAACTGAAGGCTTTTCAGGGAACTTTTAGGACAAGCTGATAATAATGAATTACAATAGTCCAGCCTAGAGGAAATAAATGCATGAATTAGTTTTTCAGCATCACTCTGAGACAAGACCTTTCTAATTTTAGAGATATTGCGCAAATGCAAAAAAGCAGTCCTACATATTTGTTTAATATGCGCATTGAATGACATATCCTGATCAAAAATGACTCCAAGATTTCTCACAGTATTACTAGAGGTCAGGGTAATGCCATTCAGAGTAAGGATCTGGTTAGACACCATGTTTCTGAGATTTGTGGGGCCAAGTACAATAACTTCAGTTTTATCTGAGTTTAAAAGCAGGAAATTAGAGGTCATCCATGTCTTTATGTCTGTAAGACAATCCTGCAGTTTAGCTAATTGGTGTGTGTCCTCGCTTCATGGATAGATAAAGCTGGGTATCATCTGCGTAACAATGAAAATTTAAGCAATGCTGTCTAATAATACTGCCAAAGGGAAACATGTATAAAGTGAATAAAATTGGTCCTAGCACAGAACCTTGTGGAACTCCATAATTAACCTTAGTCTGTGAAGAAGATTCCCCATTTACATGAACAAATTGTAATCTATTAGATAAATATGATTCAAACCACTGCAGCGCAGTGCCTTTAATACCTATGGCATGCTCTAATCTCTGTAATAAAATTTTATGGTCAACAGTATCAAAAGCAGCACTGAGGTCTAACAGAACAAACACAGAGATGAGTCCACTGTCTGAGGCCATAAGAAGATCATTTGTAACCTTCACTAATGCTGTTTCTGTACTATGATGAATTCTAAAACCTGACTGAAACTCTTCAAATAGACCATTCCTCTGCAGATGATCAGTTAGCTGTTTTACAACTACCCTTTCAAGAATTTTTGAGAGAAAAGGAAGTTTGGAGATTGGCCTATAATTAGCTAAGATAGCTGGGTCAAGTGATGGCTTTTTAAGTAATGGTTTAATTACTGCCACCTTACAAGCCTGTGGTACATATCCAACAAATAAAGATAGATTGATCATATTTAAGATCAAAGCATTAATTAATGGTAGGGCTTCCGAGTGCAGCCTGGTAGGAATGGGGTCTAATAGACATGTTGATGGTTTGGAGGAAGTAACTAATGAAAATAACTCAGACAGAACAATCAGAGAGAAAGAGTCTAACCAAATACCGGCATCACTGAAAGCAGCCAAAGATAACGATATGTCTTTGGGATGGTTATGAGTAATTTTTTCTCTAATAGTTAAAATTTTATTAGCAAAGAAAGTCATGAAGTCATTACTAGTTAAAGTTAAAGGAATAATCGGCTCAATAGAGCTCTGTCTCTTTGTCAGCCTGGCTACAGTGCTGAAAAGAAACCTGGGGTTGTTCTTATTTTCTTCAATTAGTGATGAGTAGTAAGACGTCCTAGCTTTACGGAGGGCTTTTTTAAAGAGCAACTGACTCTTTTTCCAGGCTAAGTGAAGATCTTCTAAATTAGTGAGACGCCATTTCCTCTCCAACTTACGGGTTATCTGCTTTAAGCTGCGAGTTTGTGAGTTATACCACGGAGTCAGGCACTTCTGATTTAAGGCTCTCTTTTTCAGAGGAGCTACAGCATCCAAAGTTGTCTTCAATGAGGATGTAAAACTATTGATGAGATACTCTATCTCACTTACAGAGTTTAGGTAGCTACTCTGCACTGTGTTGGTATATGGCATTAGAGAACATAAAGAAGGAATCATATCCTTAAACCTAGTTACAGTGCTTTCTGAAAGACTACTACTGTAATGAAACTTATTCCCCACTGCTGGGTAGTCCATCAGAGTAAATGTAAATGTTATTAAGAAATGATCAGACAGAAGGGAGTTTTCAGGGAATACTGTTAAGTCTTCAATTTCCATACCATAAGTCAGAACAAGATCTAAGATATGGTTAAAGTGGTGGGTGGGCTCATTTACATTTTGAGCGAAGCCAAGTGAGTCTAATAATAGATTAAATGCAGTGTTGAGGCTGTCATTCTCAGCATCTATGTGGATGTTAAAATCACCCACTATAATTATCTTATCTGAGCTAAGCACTAAGTCAGACAAATGGTCTGAAAATTCACAGAAAAACTCACAGTAATGACCAGGTGGACGATAGATAATAACAAATAAAACTGGTTTTGGGGACTTCCAATTTGGATGGACAAGACTAAGAGTCAAGCTTTCAAATGAATTAAAGCTCTGTCTGGGTTTTGGATTAATTAATAAGCTGGAATGGAAGATTGCTGCTAATCCTCCCCCTCAGCCCGTGCTACGAGCATTCTGGCAGTTAGTGTGACTCGGGGGTGTTGACTCATTTAAACTAACATATTCATGCTGCTGTAACCAGGTTTCTGTAAGGCAGAATAAATCAATATGTTGATCAATTATTATATCATTTACTAACAGGGACTTAGAAGAGAGAGACCTAATGTTTAATAGACCACATTTAACTGTTTTAGTCTGTGGTGCAGTTGAAGGTGCTATATTATTTTTTCTTTTTGAATTTTTATGCTTAAATAGATTTTTTACTGGTTATTGGTGGTCTGGGAGCAGGCACCGTCTCTACGGGGATGGTGTAATGAGGGGATGGCAGGGGGAGAGAGGCTGCAGAGAGGTGTGTAAGACTACAACTCAGCTTCCTGGTCCCAACCCTGGATAGTCACGGTTTGGAGGATTTAAGAAAATTGGCCAGATTTCTAGAAATGAGAGCTGCTCCATCCAAAGTGGGTTGGATGCCGTCTCTCCTAACAAGACCAGGTTTTCCCCAGAAGCTTTGCCAATTATCTATGAAGCCCACCTCATTTTTTGGACACCACTCAGACAGCCAGCAATTCAAGGAGAACATGCGGCTAAACATGTCACTCCCGGCCCGATTGGGGAGGGGCCCAGAGAAAACTACAGAGTCCGACATTGTTTTTGCAAAGTTACACACCGATTCAATGTTCATTTTAGTGACCTCCGATTGGCGTAACCGGGTGTCATTATTGCCAACGTGAATTACAATCTTACCAAATTTACGCTTAGCCTTACCCAGCAGTTTCAAATTTCCTTCAATGTCGCCTGCTCTGGCCCCCGGAAGACATTTGACTATGGTTGCTGGTGTCGCTAACTTCACATTTCTCAAAACAGAGTCGCCAATAACCAGAGTTTGATCCTCGGCAGGTGTGTCACCAAGTGGGGAAAAACGGTTAGAAATGTGAATGGGTTGGCGGTGTACACGGGGCTTCTGTTTAGGGCTACGCTTCCTCCTCACAGTCACCCAGTCAGCCTGCTTTCCCGGCTGCCCGGGATCTGCTGGAAGGGAACTAATGGCGGCTAAGCTACCTTGGTCCGCACCGACTACAGGGGCCTGGCTAGCTGTAGAATTTTCCACGGTGCGGAGCCGAGTCTCCAATTCGCCCAGCCTGGCCTCCAAAGCTACAAATAAGCTACACTTATTACAAGTACCATTACTGCTAAAGGAGGCCGAGGAATAACTAAACATTTCACACCCAGAGGAGAAAAGTGCGGGAGAGACAGGAGAAGCCGCCATGCTAAATCGGCTAAGAGCTAGTAGCTGCGCTAAGCTAGCGGATTCCTAAAAACACACAAAGTGAATAATGTGTAAATAATTTAGAGGTGATTCAGCAGAGGGAGTGCTTTAGTTAAGGCACGTGAAGATTACACTGTGAAACAAATCGTTATCTAGTTATCTAGATCAATCTAACTGCACAGATTAAACAGCTAACAGATACAGCAAAACACCGCTGTGATCCGGAACAGGAAGTGATACAATACCGCAGTGAGAGCCAACCAGCAGTAGAGGCAAGCCTGTCTGTAGGAATTACTTCAAGCTGTATTAATCCCGTACAAAAAGACAAGTCAGGAAACATTCCATAATAATCTGCAGAAGATGAGTTTTTCACAGATTATATCAACTGTGAAAGCACTTGAATAGACCTTGGAAAGATCATAAACCTGGCAACACCAGAGATGTGACATTTACACCTGAGTATTACTGACAAAAAAACTTACAATAAGAAACGTTTATCCTAAATTCTGTCATGAAATCCATTATTTTCTGCGTCCATTACAGAAATGAAACCTTAGAAGAGCTGCACATTGTCAAATGGGATACTACCTTAGTGCCACTTCACTGACCACGCCTTCCCTCCGGTAGACGGCGCGCGCGCACGCACACACACACACACACACACACACACACACACACACACACACACACACACACACACACACACACACACACAATACACACACACACACACGCACACTGGGAACACTGCATGTTCTATTCCAAATAAAAACATGAAGAAAAATTTATCAAATTTGTTACTAATTTGCCGAAAGTGAAAAAAAAAAACCAATATTGGTTTAGTGACATTTGAGCTGTTTCTATGATGTCTCTCGGGTCAGTTTCAGTGCATGTTGAACCAAATGGGCACACTGTTCTTGAATATACTTTACTGTTTATACTGTTTATTATGAGTGGCCATATTTGCATTAGGTCTAATGGTCAAGCGTGGGGCTTGAGACCAGAGGATCCTCAGTTCAAATCCCAGCCTGACCGGAAAATCACTAAGGGCCCTTGGGCAAGGTCCTTAATCCCCTAGTTGCTCCCGGTGTGTAGTGGGCGTCTTGTATGGCAGCAGCCTGACATCGGGGTGAATGTGAGGCATTGATGTTTAAAGCCCTTTGAGCATATGATGCAGATGGAAAAGTGCTATATAAATGCAGTCCATTTAGGTGCTTAATGCAAGTCGACAATTGCCCTATGTGGACTTATGCTAGGCAGTGGCCCTTAACAGATCCCTTGGCTGCATGACTGGTGGTGGAACTGCTGGATGTATGTCTTCTGAGTCACAGGTGCACCGTTGTTCAATGTGTTACTGGGTGGCACTACTGTCACCCGACTCATTATGGTGAAGCTCGCTCTGGACACCTGAGAGTTTCAATGTTTCAATGGAGAAGGTGGCCAGGATCAGATCCTTGCATCCCTTTCTCCTGTCATCTCTATGGATGCCTAGGGGAGCAATTCTAAGCTAGGCAATGCAGGTTTTGTAGAAAAATAAATCTAAGTTGTCCATTATTCGTCGGCAGGCTTTGTTCATTTCAGTAACAAACAACCTTTGATGCGTGGCATCAGTGAACCCGGGTGGGGGTGCAGTATTCTACTGTGGAACAGCACAAGGCAAGTGTACTTTGTTTTACTGTCTGCCCCCCAGTTGGCATTTCCAATTGGTTCAATGCTGTTTTACTGCAATACTATTTTTCAGGGAACACAGGCCTTAGTGCACTGCATTTTACAAGACACATGCCTCGGCTTAGCAATTGTCTTAATTTTCAATTAAATACACAAACTGCATATGGAAAATTTCTCAGAGTGTCAACTTGTCAAATGGATAGATTTTGTTGAAATTTCAGCTCTAACATTTATCTTATCCATACTCAATCAATCAATCAATTTTTTTATATAGCGCCAAATCACAACAAACAGTTGCCCCAAGGCGCTTTATATTGTAAGGCAAGGCCATACAATAATTATGTAAAACCCCAACGGTCAAAATGACGCCCTGTGAGCAAGCGCTTGGCTACAGTGGGAAGGAAAAACTCCCTTTTAACAGGAAGAAACCTCCAGCAGAACCAGGGTCAGGGAGGGGCAGTCTTCTGCTGGGACTGGTTGGGGCTGAGGGAGAGAACCAGGAAAAAGACATGCTGTGGAGGGGAGCAGAGATCGATCACTAATGATTAAATGCAGAGTGGTGCATACAGAGCAAAAAGAGAAAGAAACAGTGCATCATGGGAACAACCCCAGCAGTCTACGTCTATAGCAGCATAACTAAGGGATGGTTCAGGGTCACCTGATTCAGCCCTAACTATAAGCTTTAGCAAAAAGGAAAGTTTTAAGCCTAATCTTAAAAGTAGAGAGGGTGTCTGTCTCCCTGATCTGAATTGGGAGCTGGTTCCACAGGAGAGGAGCCTGAAAGCTGAAGGCTCTGCCTCCGATTCTACTCTTACAAACCCTAGGAACTACAAGTAAGCCTGCAGTCTGAGAGCGAAGCGCTCTATTGGGGTGATATGGTACTACGAGGTCCCTAAGATAAGATGGGACCTGATTATTCAAAACCTTATAAGTAAGAAGAAGAATTTTAAATTCTATTCTAGAATTAACAGGAAGCCAATGAAGAGAGGCCAATATGGGTGAGATATGCTCTCTCCTTCTAGTCCCCGTCAGTACTCTAGCTGCAGCATTTTGAATTAACTGAAGGCTTTTTAGGGAACTTTTAGGACAACCTGATAATAATGAATTACAATAGTCCAGCCTAGAGGAAATAAATGCATGAATTAGTTTTTCAGCATCACTCTGAGACAAGACCTTTCTGATTTTAGAGATATTGCGTAAATGCAAAAAAGCAGTCCTACATATTTGTTTAATATGCGCTTTGAATGACATATCCTGATCAAAAATGACTCCAAGATTTCTCACAGTATTACTAGAGGTCAGGGTAATGCCATCCAGAGTAAGGATCTGGTTAGACACCATGTTTCTAAGATTTGTGGGGCCAAGTACAATAACTTCAGTTTTATCTGAGTTTAAAAGCAGGAAATTAGAGGTCATCCATGTCTTTATGTCTGTAAGACAATCCTGCAGTTTAGCTAATTGGTGTGTGTCCTCTGGCTTCATGGATAGATAAAGCTGGGTATCATCTGCGTAACAATGAAAATTTAAGCAATACCGTCTAATAATACTGCCTAAGGGATGCATGTATAAAGTGAATAAAATTGGTCCTAGCACAGAACCTTGTGGAACTCCATAATTAACTTTAGTCTGTGAAGAAGATTCCCCATTTACATGAACAAATTGTAATCTATTAGACAAATATGATTCAAACCACCGCAGCGCAGTGCCTTTAATACCTATGGCATGCTCTAATCTCTGTAATCAAATTTTATGGTCAACAGTATCAAAAGCAGCACTGAGGTCTAACAGAACAAGCACAGAGATGAGTCCACTGTCCGAGGCCATAAGAAGATCATTTGTAACCTTCACTAATGCTGTTTCTGTACTATGATGAATTCTAAAACCTGACTGAAACTCTTCAAATAGACCATTCCTCTGCAGATGATCAGTTAGCTGTTTTACAACTACCCTTTCAAGAATTTTTGAGAGAAAAGGAAGGTTGGAGATTGGCCTATAATTAGCTAAGATAGCTGGGTCAAGTGATGGCTTTTTAAGTAATGGTTTAATTACTGCCACCTTAAAAGCCTGTGGTACATAGCCAACTAACAAAGATAGATTGATCATATTTAAGATCGAAGCATTAAATAATGGTAGGGCTTCCTTGAGCAGCCTGATAGGAATGGGGTCTAATAAACATGTTGATGGTTTGGATGAAGTAACTAATGAATATAACTCAGACAGAACAATCGGAGAGAAAGAGTCTAACCAAATACCGGCATCACTAAGTGAAGATCTTCTAAATTAGTGAGACGCCATTTCCTCTCCAACTTACGGGTTATCTGCTTTAAGCTACGAGTTTGTGAGTTATACCACGGAGTCAGGCACTTCTGATTTAAAGCTCTCTTTTTTAGAGGAGCTACAGCATCCAAAGTTGTCTTCAATGAGGATGTAAAACTATTGATGAGATACTCTATCTCACTTACAGAGTTTAGGTAGCTACTCTGCACTGTGTTGGTATATGGCATTAGAGAACATAAAGAAGGAATCATATCCTTAAACCTAGTTACAGCGCTTTCTGAAAGACTTCTAGTGTAATGAAACTTATTCCCCACTGCTGGGTAGTCCATCAGAGTAAATGTAAATGTTATTAAGAAATGATCAGACAGAAGGGAGTTTTCAGGGAATACTGTTAAGTCTTCTATTTCCATACCATAAGTCAGAACAAGATCTAAGATATGATTAAAGTGGTGGGTGGACTCATTTACTTTTTGAGCAAAGCCAATAGAGTCTAATAATAGATTAAATGCAGTGTTGAGGCTGTCATTCTCAGCATCTGTGTGGATGTTAAAATCGCCCACTATAATTATCTTATCTGAGCTAAGCACTAAGTCAGACAAAAGGTCTGAAAATTCACAGAGAAACTCACAGTAACGACCAGGTGGACGATAGACAATAACAAATAAAACTGGTTTTTGGGACTTCCAAATTGGATGGACAAGACTAAGAGTCAAGCTTTCAAATGAATTAAAGCTCTGTCTGGGTTTTTGATTAATTAATAAGCTGGAATGGAAGATTGCTGCTAATCCTCCGCCCCGGCCCGTGCTACGAGCATTCTGACAGTTAGTGTGACTCGAGGGTGTTGACTCATTTAAACTAACATATTCATCCTGCTGTAACCAGGTTTCTGTAAGGCAGAATAAATCAATATGTTGATCAATTATTATATAATTTACCAACAGGGACTTAGAAGAGAGAGACCTAATGTTTAATAGACCACATTTAACTGTTTTAGTCTGTGGTGCAGTTGAAGGTGCTATATTATTTTTTCTTTTTGAATTTTTATGCTTAAATAGATTTTTGCTGGTTATTGGTAGTCTGGGAGCAGGCACCGTCTCTACGGGGATGGGGTAATGAGGGGATGGCAGGGGGAGAGAAGCTGCAGAGAGGTGTGTAAGACTACAACTCTGCTTCCTGGTCCCAACCCTGGATAGTCACGGTTTGGAGGATTTAAGAAAATTGGCCAGATTTCTAGAAATGAGAGCTGCTCCATCCAAAGTGGGATGGATGCCGTCTCTCCTAACAAGACCAGGTTTTCCCCAGAAGCTTTGCCAATTATCTATGAAGCCCACCTCATTTTTTGGACACCACTCAGACAGCCAGCAATTCAAGGAGAACATGCGGCTAAACATGTCACTCCCGGTCTGATTGGGGAGGGGCCCAGAGAAAACTACAGAGTCCGACATTGTTTTTGCAAAGTTACACACCGATTTAATGTTAATTTTAGTGACCTCTGATTGGCGTAACCGGGTGTCATTACTGCCGACGTGAATTACAATCTTACCAAATTTACGCTTAGCCTTAGCCAGCAGTTTCAAATTTCCTTCAATGTCCCCTGCTCTGGCCCCCGGAAGACAATTGACTATGGTTGCTGGTGTCGCTAACTTCACATTTCGCAAAACAGAGTCGCCAATAACCAGAGTTTGATCCTCGGCGGGTGTGTCGCCGAGTGGGGAAAAACGGTTAGAGATGTGAACGGGTTGGCGGTGTACACGGGGCTTCTGTTTAGAACTACGCTTCCTCCTCACAGTCACCCAGTCGGCCTGCTTTCCCGGCTGCTCGGGATCTGCCAGGGGGTAACTAACGGCGTCTAAGCTACCTTGGTCCGCACCGACTACAGGGGCCTGGCTAGCTGTAGAATTTTCCACGGTGCAGAGCCGAGTCTCCAATTCGCCCAGCCTGGCCTCCAAAGCTACGAATAAGCTACACTTATTACAAGTACCGTTACTGCTAAAGGAGGCCGAGGAATAACTAAACATTTCACACCCAGAGCAGAAAAGTGCGGGAGAGACAGGAGAAGTCGCCATGCTAAATCGGCTAAGAGCTAGTAGCTACGCTAAGCTAGCGGATTCCTAAAAACACGCAAAGTGAATAATGTGTAAATAATTTAGAGGTGATTCAGCAGAAGGAGTGCTTTAGTTAAGGCACGTAAAGATTACACTGGGAAACAAATCGTAATCTAGATAACTAGATCAATCTAACTGCGCAGATTAAACAGCTAACAGATACAGAAAAACACCGCTGTGCTCCGGAACAGGAAGTGATACAATACCGCAGTGAGAGCCAACCACCAGTAGAGGCAAGCAAGAGTCAAGTGCACCAAGTGCCTTGAATTGATGCCTTCTTGTGTTATAGTGAGTATATTTTTATTTCTTACGCCGGCAAGAGAGCAACCATATAGCAAACACATACATGTGCATGTGCTACAAGAGCAATTACAAATTTTTGTACACAGTGCAGGATATAGCACCTCGAAGCAGTTCTCCCAGTGATTTGGAGGATTCAAATATGCACCGAATTTCAATAACACCTCAATAAAGATAGGAGCAGATGTCAGCCACCTTGCTGAAACTCAAACAAAAGTAAAAAAATAATAAAGCAAAGTGAGTAACACTGAGAGCAGACAGGCATCAAAAAGAAATGTTTAAAGAAATGTGACTGTATATGTCTATTTGGTCTGCTGCAGTGCAAAAAGACTCCCAGCATTTATGACAAAAACAAAATGAAATACAATGCTGATCAAGCAAATTCAACAAAACACACTAAAACAAGGCAACAAGGCAGAAAGACACAAACCTACAGCAGTTAAAAGAGGTTTTCTGACAAAAACAAAGGTCATGATTCAAACAGCTGCCTCAGGTATTTCTGTGTGGAATTTGCATGTTCTCCGCGGGTCTGCAGGTTGATTCTAACCTGTCAACATGTGTGAATGTCATCCTCCTTCTACCCAATATGACATGCAATTGACTCCAGTCAGCAATGATTATCAACATAACATGAAAGTGACGTATGTATGGATAATGGACAATTGTTTGTTAAATGAAATTCTGAGAATTAGACCGGCATTATAAATAAATAATAGGGCTTCCTTCACTAAATCAAATCCAAAACATAAAAATAGGTCTATACATTATGCTTATAGGAAAAGTTGTTTAAATTCAATGTTATACCCATCCATTCATGGTTTTTATGTGGTTTGACAGACTCATACACAATACAAAAATCTGTGGTGTTACATCCTCAGTTTAAATGAAGTGAATCATATTTCTACAACAACAGGAAAGTGACAGATATAATGAAAAGCAACTTGAAAGGCCTGTCAAGCAAACCAGGTCCTTGTATCCCTCCCATACAGTCCCAGCATGTAGTGATGAAGCTTAACAAGTGAACTGTTACGCAGGTAAAGTCACACAGGATCTAATTTGGGGTTTCACCGCAGTCTCTACAGCACTGATTGCGATGTGAAGGCCTAATGAACTCAGTTCTCTCATTTCTAGCTCTGGGACCATGGATATGGAGCTAAGAATTCCAACTACTGACAAAAGTTTGCAGAACTACAAAAAGGTTTGAAAGGGGGCAAACAACACTAAAACAAAGAATAAATGAGCAATGCTCAAGATGGTTTCTAAGATGGTGCCCTATTTTATGCCCTTCATTTCCCCCCAAGATCGGGGAATAACCATGACAAATAATACATAGTGCAAATATGCAATAGGGCAAAATACCTGAAGTACTCGCATGAATAACAATACTAATAGTCAGATAAACAACATTTAAAATAGCACTTGGTGTCTACTTCCATCTATCCATCCATCCATTCATCCATCCATTTTCTTCCGCTTTATCCGGAGTCGGGTCGCGGGGGCAGCAGCTCAAGCAAAGCCGCCCAGACCTCCCGATCCACACACACCTCCCCCAGCTCCTCCGGGGGAACCCCAAGGCATTCCCAAGCCAGCCGAGAGATGTAGTCCCTCCAGCGTGTCCTGGGTCTTCCCCAGGGCCTCCTCCCAATGGGATGTGCCCAGAACACCTCTCCATCGAGGCGTCCAGGGGGCATCCGGAAAAGATTCCCGAGCCACCTCAACTGACTCCTTTCAATGTGGAGGAGCAGCAGCTCGACTCCGAGCTCCTCCCGAGTGACCGAGCTCCTCACCCTATCTCTAAGGGAGCGCCCAGCCACCCTGTGGAGGAAACTCATCTCGGCCGCTTGTACTCGCGATCTCATTCTTTCGGTCATGGGGATGTCCATGCTTGATCAGGTTGTGGCAGCAAGATGGTTACTTTCATGAGGTGGGGATGGACCGGTTGTTTGCCTAAGTGGTTGCCATCCAGGACCCAGGGCTGTTCTGCAATTCTGTGGATGCAGCAAAGTGCGGCACCAACGAATGCTCCCAGACTCGACCTGACCAGTCTGTTTGGTTGTAAAGTTAATTCAGATTGTGCTTGCATACACAATCTAAATCAAGTGTTCGTAATCCTCAGCTAAAGAAATAAGATGTTTGTTTATTCATATGTGCAGTTATGTATGAAGTAACACAATCAATGGATTTGGAGTGCCGGTTCAAAGCCTTGGTAAACGAGTAAAAAATGAAAGCAGCCAGAAAAGTCTGCCTTCAAACAAAGCTTGTTACAAGCCTCACTTATTAGTGCTACATCTTACAAAAAGCCACACATGGCGTGATATAATGAAGGCAGTGGACTTCCACATCGTTACAGATATGCAGAAGTATGCTTATTAGTATGCAATATAGGTTATTTGTTTAATTGATTTTTTTTATTTGTGTTTTCATTTACATGTTAAAATATACGGTGCAGCTGTGTATTTCTAAAACAAGGAAAGCCTGTCATTCTTGTCTACATTCTTGTTATTTGCCCAGCTGTGCTTTGTAGAGCACGAAAGGAAAAACCGGAAGGTTTTGTACTTGATTATTTTTTAAGTAAAAGTGCTTGTGCCATAATGTTCTTGTTGTGGCATTGAGTTAAAACTGAACATTTAGTCTATTTCCTATAAAATACCAACATATATCTCCATTCAGCCTAAAAATGCAAGGATTTGATTTTTGGTCCATATCTCCCAGTCCTAATGGGATACAGTATGTCCTCTGTTGGGTTCTATCAGCTTACTATGATGGCTGCTCAAATGGCCTGACACAAATCAGGCATTTGCTTCATTTCAGGAACCAAAGTAGCACAATATTCCTGGATGCTGGTCCCTGGATGCTGCATTCTTGCTGCTCAGTGCTTCAAGTGGATGGATTGTGTGTCTAACTATAAATTGGGGTGGGTTAAATACAGAGGACACATTTCATTTTATGCATGTACATAAGACCTAAACATTCTTCTTCTTCCTTAGTTCTCATCTTTAATGTGATACGTCTCCTCCCAGTCCCTCTCCATTTCTGACACATGCCTGAGAATATAGCCTGCTGCTGCCAGCATTGTGGATGGCACCACAAAACATCTGTCAATATAAAAATATAGCCAGCAACACTCAAGTGTCCTTCTTAATAAAAGTTTTAATGACTCACGGCAAGACGACAGGATCAGGAGCACAGACGCGTTTCAACTAGGTCTTCATCAGTGTGTCACCACAAAACATCTGCTCATGCATTTGGTTTTTAGATACATTTTACATGTCTCATCAAACTGAAGTTGCAAAGTCAGAGGCTTTTCAGCTCTTCCATCAGTGGGTACTTCTCTGCAGAAGTTCCAAGTGATTATAATGCAGTAACACATCATTAGTCGACCAGCCGGACACCGACTCATAATGTTGACAGGTCCTTATCCGTAGCCCCATTTTTAAACAGAGATTAGGAGCTTGCAGAATTAATGAGGTCACAGTGCTCACAGGTGCAGGCTCCCATTGTAATTTCTGGCTCTCATCATAGTGGCAGGCTAAATTATTCTACTGTAAATTATCTGCTGACTGTTTTCATTGTTGTCAGTCCACAACTTTAGACCCCTGAAGGACAGTGGCCATGTACAGACGCAGCACACACTATGTGTCTGAATATATTGTCAACCCCAAAGGCCATGTCCTAGATCAGTCATACAACATTGATTTAGGCAGGTGGCTCTTATAATTATCCAAGGTGTATGGTTCACTTCAAATTGCTCCCAGCTTGGTTTCTCTCCCGCTGCTGAGCACCATTTTTAAAACTCTATTGCTGTTGGCCCTAAATTGGCCTCCTTGTGGTACTGTGCATGTTGAATCTCGGTTGGCTTGGCGACACTTGTAGTGCTGTCATGGGATGGTTGATCTAATTTTGCCCACAGAACTTATTAGAGAGTGAAAATTATGTGTAGAACCAGAATTACTTCACTTGGTGTGTCCCTGTTTTGTATGGAACCAACAACATGCTCATCCCACCCTCATCTGACATCTACCAAAAAGGGTAATAAATTCTGAGCAGTGAACATTACCTAGTTCTAGCAACACTGGCAGAGTCCTCTAGCATTGTTACTCTATTGCACCTCGAGTTGTCCACTTTGAGGATGCCAACACAGAGAAATTAGGAGAAAGTGGGTATTTGCACAGCCCAAGCCAATGAATGGTTGGTTGGTCGGTTCCATTCTGATTAGCTTACCACATTTTAGTGAGCTGTGCAGCAGCTTAAATGGGCAATTCTATCGAGTTTGATAGAGTGTGAAGACTGTGCCCATAAAATTCTTGTTACAATCTGTCACCTTCCTTACTTAACCTCTGCTCCCGGAACACTGTGCAGTCTTATCATTGCCGCACATAACACCAGCAACTCATCATTCCCCGGTCATCATCTCTAACCAGAGCACAAACTGCCAAGAATGTGCAATAAATAACAAAAAGGTTTAAAAACAGTCCAAATGACTGAGGACAAAAACTGGGCTCGGGTAAACATGATTTGGCAGGAAACATTAATGATGTCCAATCCCTCACAGGTTCTGTGAACAGATACAGACAGAAGGGGACAAGCATGATTTACAACAACAGCAGACAGGAGAATGGCAATGGGCCTTGCCAGGAGCAGAATAGCTGGTATGTGAATGGGTTTATGTCCATGTTCATGTTTGTATTGGGAGTACTGACCCTCAGTTTGGACAGGATTGTAAATGACAGCAGACTCGAGTTGTGAGCAAGTAAACATCCGTGCACAGGTACACAAATACCCACATGTGCACACAAAATATATATACATTTCTCAAAACTCGAAATAGTGGGTTAGGTACAATGGAATTAGTTATCATTTCAAGGGCAGTCAGCTTTGATCTCCTTCTCATGTCTGTATTGAGGTTTTCTCATCTCTAATAACCGCAGACACGTTTGCTGTCATCTTCCCTGTTAGCTAGATAAATAGGATTTCAAATTGCCTGGTGCTACCGCATCAGAGAAAAAACATGATCTATGAAATATTTTCCCATGAAATACCCATACTGAAAGATTATCTCCTCACTGCGAACAGTGCAACTAACAGAAAAGGGTGGGTGGGGGTGGGGTGGGGGAGGGGGTGTGTGTGATCCGTACTGGAAGAAAAACAAATTGTGTATGTTGTAGCTGTGAGGTGGTGGAACTGTGTGTGTGCATGCGCTCGTTGTTCACATGAGCGTGTGTATTTGTGAGATCACATGGCTGGAAATAAAAAAATAGAGAGGTAGATTTGGAGGGAGGAAAAGCGAGAATAATGCATCACCATTTGTGATGTATGTGTTTATCTCATACTTAAGGGGTTTCACTTCCCAATCAAACATTACCTGCTACATTTACACTGAGGTCTGGGGAAACAAAAACTATTTCTTCTAATATCCACACTATTAGTTTGTCTCCATCAGCTGCAGCACATTAAATTGCAGTAGAAATAGCTATTCATCAAGAAGACGTGTCCAGGCTCTGCCTAATAACAGACAGACAGATCTTTAACTGCCCATAAATGAAGGTTCCAAACTTGAGAGAAAGCCCTTGCATCAGCAGAGCAGCAACTAAATGAACTCTCTTCCAGGTTGGGCCTGACTACCTCAACAAAGCAAGATTAATTTTCCTGTTGAATTGAGGCAGATGCCCAAGCCAAGACTTCCTGCTTAGTTGAGGAGCTGTGGTGCTTTCCATGGACCAGGGGTAATGATAAAATGCCAACAAAGCAGCGTCACATGAAATAACATAAATTAACTCCCGCAGATTGACTGCAAAATGGAAAACATGCATTTGTTACCTGGCTTGGGAAATACAGTCACCACGAATGAGCATTTCTCAAAAAGTACATTTATGAATGACAACTCAATAGACTGTATTCATACAGTCAAAGCACTCTACACTGAAGCCTCACATTTATCTATATACACACTGTGATGTCCAGGTGTTGCCATGCAAGGGCCTCAACTGCGCACTGGGTGCAACTTCAGGATTCACCTCTGTTTCTAGACTCCTGCTCAAAGATGACATGTCCAAAATAAATTGAGTATATCTCAGAAACTACAACGATTATTTGTATTATCTTTGTATCATAATAAAGGTAACACCTGTGAGAGTACTACACAGGTGTAAGAATCAGTATATACTCTATGTTTCTGGGTCAGAGCAAATGAAGACAGCAAACAACATCATGATGTGGCGCTGTTTTTCAGCATCCACCACTGACAAACTTCATAAAATCGAATGAAGGATGAAGGAAAAATGTACAGAGACATTCTTGATTAAAAAATCTACCAGGATGATGAAGATGAATCAAAGGTGGACATATCAGGAAGAGAATGGTCCCAAACACACAGCCAAGGGAACTCTCAATTGGTTTCAGAAAATGAAAATAAATTTGCTAGAATGGCCCAGCCAATCCAATCGAAAATCTATGGAAAGACCTAAAGCTCAGAGTTCATAGAATAGGTCCATGAAACCTTTAAGATTTAATAAATGGAATTGGCTAATTTACCTTTATCTTACAAACCATGAACCTAAAAGCGAAAGTGTACTGATACACATTTGTGTTGAATCACTGTCCCCATATGAGGTCAGTCAACATTCAAGTTTAGACAGACAAGTTAAAACAGAACCAAAAAAAGTTGATGTTTTATATGAATTAGTGTAAAAATTCACAGATGGGTTGGCTGCCGAATAGCCATACTGTGTACAATGATTTAAAACCTGTACAAAGTGAGGTTTTATGAGATGCTCTCATTTGCACAAAAATAAAACAAACCTGAAATTGACCAAATTTTGATGGTGTCTCATGCTGCTTAGAGATTAAAGTTAATGAATGTAAAAACCGAACACATACCTAACCGTGAATGTCTAAGCACAAATATGAACTGAACCGTGACTTCTGTGTACCACAACATGCCTAAAGGCCGCTTCACACATAACACAATGTTGGGCGAAAGAAGCAGAAACCGGAAGAAAATCCGTTAACAAAAAAAAAAACGAAATGGGGAACCGCAAAACATTCCACCTGCTATTGGGAGAGACATACGGTCGGACAGGCGTGCATGATACAGCAGCGACAAAGTGCGAGGAGCTGGAGCATGTGGCATCATGCCGCTGCTGTGGAGGAAAAAAATAAAACCACACACAACAAAAAACATCGCAATTAATAAGATTTGATTCCTCTTATCAAGTGGACAATACAAGTATGATCCTTCTGTTCCTCTGTATATGCCATGGTCATAGACGTACAGTCATGAAATGACATGAATGAAGCAGTGCGCTCTTATGTCCACATCTGATGGCCCCGCGTGTCCAGTCAGCCCTGTGTATATATCCAGTGAGCGGTGCGCTGAAGGACACCATGTCATATGGACCATAGCTCATGTGGGTGACGTGACATTCAGATCGCCACCTGAGTGTACACATGATCTGACCGTCCTTTTCCCATGTAGCAGCCTGCCGACGTGCACGCTGTGCAGCCGCTCCAGCCCGTGGCAAAAGCGGTATATGTTTGTTATATGATATATAACTAAGGACTGTGTCTGTAAGAAGCATGTCATGGTCCTCAAGTGGCTTATCCAGTCTCCAAACCTGAACTCAATAGAAAATCTTTGGAGGGAGCTGAAACTCAAAACCTGAAAGATCTGGAAAAGATCTGCATGGAAAATCCCTGCTGCAAAATCCCTGCTGCAGTGTGCAAACTTGATCAAGAGCTACAGGAAACGTCAGACCTCAGTAATTTGCAAACAAAGGTTTCTATACCAAATATTAAGGTCTGTTTTTATATTGTATATTGTATCAAGTACTTATTTCATGCAATAAAATGCAATTTAATTATTTAAAAATCATACAATGTGATTTTCTGTTTTTTTTTAATTCTCTCTTTCACAGTTGAAGTGTACCTAGGATAAAATTACAGACCTCTCCATTCTTTGTAGGTGGGACCACCTGCACAATCGACAGCGGATCAAATACGTATTTGCCTCACTGTATATATTATATATGTATGTATATCATTTAGTCTCCTGCGAACAAAATCATAATTCAAGACTTGGGTGGGCTTCAGATTTTCAGATTTCAAAGCGGGCCCTGGTCCCTTAAGTTTGGAAATGGCTGTCATAGAAATAAGAATGAAACCTTTTTTTTTTATTCAAATACATAGAACAGAATTGGAGAGCAGGTAGATCAGTGGATAAGAACACGGCCTGGCAATATTGAGACCTGGGTCTGAGTTATGTTCATGCTTCCTGTCTGTCTGAGATAATTTGAATCATCTCAGTCCACCTAGCTGTGAATGTGTATCTCCCCCTGGATATAGTCAAAGGCAGTCAGACTCCCACCCGCTTCACCCTACGGAATCCGAAGATAAACACCAGCACCAGTGGGCCTCCAGGCCTATATAGGACCTATTTCTTCTATCAAAATTTTGAGTGCACTGTCAAAAAGAAACATTATTATAAATTATACTATGGTGGAGTCTATTATTATAATTAAAGCAATATTGTAAAATCATTAAGGCTGAACTATATCAATACTTTCATTAACATTAAAACGGTTGCACCATTCAACATACTGAGCAGAGGCAACTCAATATGCAACCTCAGGTGAATTAATTATGTTACAGTCAACTCCGATCTGGAGAGAGAGAGAGAGAACTGGAATTATTTCTTCAACAACTACACTCAACAAAAATATAAACGCAACACTTTTGCTTTTGCTCCCATTTTGTATGAGATGAACTCAAAGATCTAAAACTTTTTCCCACATACACAATATCACCATTTCCCTCAAATA
The DNA here is from genome assembly GCF_902500255.1 of Thalassophryne amazonica. Classification (NCBI taxonomy): domain Eukaryota; kingdom Metazoa; phylum Chordata; class Actinopteri; order Batrachoidiformes; family Batrachoididae; genus Thalassophryne; species Thalassophryne amazonica. The sequence continues at coordinate 57,913,123 of NC_047113.1, forward strand.
TTGTTCACAAACCAGTCTAAATCTGTGATAGTGAGCACTTCTCCTTTGCCATACCAAGATGCTGATTAGACACCATGATTAGTGCACAGGTGTGCCTTAGACTGTCCACAATAAAAGTCCACTCTGAAAGGTGCAGTTTTGTTTTATTGGGGGGGATACCAGTCAGTATCTGGTGTGACCACCATTTGCCTCATGCAGTGCAACACATCTCCTTCGCATAGAGTTGATCAGGTTGTCAATTGTGGCCTGTGGAATGTTGGTCCACTCCTCTTCAATGGCTGTGCGAAGTTGCTGGATATTGGCAGGAACTGGTACACGCTGTCGTATACGCCGGTCCAGAGCATCCCAAACATGCTCAATGGGTGACATGTCCGGTGAGTATGCCGGCCATGCAAGAACTGGGACATTTTCAGCTTCCAAGAATTGTGTACAGATCCTTGCAACATGGGGCCGTGCATTATCCTGCTGCAACATGAGGCGATGTTCTTGGATGTATGGCACAACAATGGGCCTCAGGATCTTGTCACGGTATCTCTGTGCATTCAAAATGCCATCAATAAAATGCACCTGTGTTCTTCGTCCATAACAGACGCCTGCCCATACCATAACCCCACCGCCACCATGGGCCACTCGATCCACAACATTGACATCAGATAACCACTCACCCACACGACGCCACACACGCTGTCTGCCATCTGCCCTGGACAGTGTGAACCGGGATTCATCCGTGAAGAGAACACCTCTCCAATGTGCCAAACTCAAGTCGGTTACGACGACGAACTGGAGTCAGGTCAAGACCCCGATGAGGACGACGAGCATGCAGATGAGCTTCCCTGAGACGGTTTCTGACAGTTTGTGCAGAAATTCTTTGGTTATGCAAACCGATTGTTTCAGCAGCTGTCCGCGTGGCTGGTCTCAGACGATCTTGGAGGTGAACATGCTGGATGTGGAGGTCCTGGGCTGGTGTGGTTACACGTGGTCTGCGGTTGTGAGGCTGGTTGGATGTACTGCCAAATTCTTTGAAACGCCTTGGAGACGGCTTATGGTAGAGAAATGAACATTCAATACACGAGCAACAGCTCTGGTTGACATTCCTGCTGTCAGCATGCCAGTTGCATGCTCCCTCAAATCTTGCGACATCTGTGGCATTGTGCTGTGTGATAAAACTGCACCTTTCAGAGTGGCCTTTTATTGTGGGCAGTCTAAGGCACACCTGTGCACTAATCATGGTGTCTAATCAGCATCTTGGTATGGCACACCTGTGAGGTGGGATGGATTATCTCAGCAAAGGAGAAGTGCTCACTATCACAGATTTAGACTGGTTTGTGAACAATATTTGAGGGAAATGGTGATATTGTGTATGTGGAAAAAGTTTTAGATCTTTGAGTTCATCTCATTCAAAATGGGAGTAAAACCAAAAGTGTTGCGTTTATATTTTTGTTGAGTGTACTTATCACATATGCAACCATGTTCACATGCGTTAATGTACACACCTGTACCACTTGAGAAACTATAAGGCTGTACCTCTTGAAGCAAAGGCCACTACAGTGTTGACTTCCTTTTCTGGCCTCTTTTTTTTCTTTCCCTGCACCTCTGACAGGTGGAACCTTTTGGCTGTGCTTGTAGCGGCCACTTTCGCCCCCAGACGGTAGGCCTGGATTAGTCACCATCTCTGAGGATTGTGGCGCCTTGCATGAATGCGCATGTGAGTCCCGAGCTCTCTCCAGCATGGCCGAAGAGCCTGCTATGAAAAATAGAACACCTAATGCCTGGAGATAGAAACATTCATCAAAGAACACGGCCCCTGCCTGCCTGCTTTGTGTGCTGCATTCCCTCTCTATTCTCCTCTATACTGAGATGCCGAAAACAACTCACTTATTCCAGAGTCATAAAAGAGAGATGGGAAGTTTTATTATTATTGCTGTTAGAATGTAATATTATTTCTAGACCTTGCTTTTTTTCCCCAGCAATTCTCATTTGGCAAGTCATCTCTCATGTTTAGAAGGAAACGAGGGATACTGTTGTCTCATGAGAGTAGACATCAACAGATGGATGTGCACGGAGCTTCTTCAACCCTCGTTTCAGCATAGAAGGGTGCCTCCACTGGCTACAATTTGAATGACAATTGTCAGGAGACCACTGAGAATACCAGGAGGGGGGCCAAACATTACCCTGGGAAATGGTAGCCATGCCAACTGACGCCAAGCAGGCAGACCAGTTAACCTCTGCAATGAACTCTTAAAACCTCAGGGTATGGCTGGGTAATGTCATATCATCCTACTTTACTTCTTTCCACCATCTCTGCATTCCTCTGTGCTGATAATGGCAAATCAGGAAGGAGTGTGACGCCCGAGGATGCTGCCCAGTGTGTGGCTGTGGCATGGGAACAGCCTGCTTAGTGTCAGTTTAAGCAAAATCCAATATACAAACAAAAATAAAGAAAGGCGAATACAGCTGCAAGGATTAATCTGTTATGAAAATAATCACCATTATGATTTTGGTAATCAATTAATTGTTTTTGAGTTTTTCAGGTTCTTCAAAGTGAAGATTTTCTGGTTTTGTTGCTGACTGTCTCATTGTATGTTATTTTTCACCATTTTGTTACATTATATGGACAAAACAACTAATGGATTATTCCAGAAGATAACAGATTAACTAAAAAAATGTATTTGTTGCAGCCCAATGAAAGTTAACCTACAGTGGGAAAAAAGTATTTGACCCCCTGTCAGTTTTGCAGGGTTTCCCAACTACAACCCCTGGCAAAAATCACTGACCTCGGAGGATGTTCATTCAGTTGTTTAATTTTGTAGAAAAAAAACAGATCATAGAAATGACACAAAACTAAAGTTATTTCAAATGGCAACTTTCTGGCTTTAAGAAACACTACAAGAAATCAGGAAAAAAAAATTGTGGCAGTCAGTAACGGTTACTTTTTTAGACCAAGCAGAGGGAAAAAAATATGGACTCACTCAATTCTGAGGAATAAATTATGGAATCACCCTGTAAATTTTCATCCCCAAAACTAACACCTGCATCAACTCAGATCTGCTCGTTAGTCTGCATCTAAAAAGGAGTGATCACACCTTGGAGAGCTGTTGCACCAAGTGGACTGACATGAATCATGGCTCCAACATGAGAGATGTCAATTGAAACAAAGGAGAGGATTATCAAACTCTTAAAAGAGGGTAAATCATCACGCAATGTTGCAAAAGATGTTGGTTGTTCACAGTCAGCTGTGTCTAAACTCTGGATTTTCTATTGAGTTCAGGTCTGGAGACTGGCCAGGCCACTCCAGGACCTTGAAATGCTTCTTACGGAGCCCCTCCTTAGTTGCCCTGGCTGTGTGTTTGGGGTCATTGTCATGCTGGAAGACCCAGCCAAGACCCATCTTCAGTGCTCTTACTGCGGGAAGGAGGTTGTTTGCCAAAATCTCGCAATACATGACCCCATCCATCCTCCCTTCAATACGGTGCAGTGGTCCTGTCCCTTTTGCAGAAGAGCACCCCTAGAGTATGATGTTTCCACCCCCATGCTTCACGTTTGGGATGGTTTTCTTGGGGTTGTTCTCATCCTCTAAACATGGTAAGTGGAGCTGATTCCAAAAGGATCTATTTTGGTGTCATCTGACCACATGACCTTCTCCCATGTCTCCTCTGGATCATCCAGATGGTCACTGGTGAACTTCAAATGGGCCTGGACATGTGCTGGCTTGAGCAGGGGGACCTTGTTGCCCTGCAGGATTTTAAACCATGACAGTATCATGTGTTACTAATGTAATCTTTGTGACTGTGGTCCCAGCTCTCTTCAGGTCATTGACCAGGTCTTCCTGTGCAGTTCTGAGCTTTCTCAGAATCATCCTTACCCCACAAAGTGAGATCCTGCAAGGAATCCCAGACCGAGGGAGACTGACAGTCATCTTGTGTTTCTTCCACTTTCTAATAAATAATAATAACAGTTGTTGTCTTCTACCAAGCTGCTTGCCTGTTGTCCTGTAGTCCACCCCAGCCTTGTGCAGGTCTACAGTTTTTTCCCTGGTGTCCTTAGACAGCTCTTTGGTCTTGGCTATGGTGGATAGGTTGGAGTGTGATTGACTGAGTGTGTGAACAGGTGTCTTTTATACAGGTAACAAGTCCAAACAGGTGCAATTAATAAAGGTAAAGAGAGCAGAATAAGAGGGCTTCTTAAAGAAAAACTAACAGGTCTGTGAGAGACAGAATTCTTGCTGGTTGGTAGGGGGTCAAATACTTATTTTATGCAATAAAATGCAAATTAATTATTAAAAAATCATACAATGTGATTTTCTGGATTTTTTTAGGTTCTGTCTCTCACAGTTGAAGTGTACCTACGATAAAAATTACAGACCTCTCCATTTTTTTTTCAAGATGGCACTGCCAATGCAGCTGCTTGTTACTTCAGCTCTGCGCCCTCTTTTCCTACTTTCGCTAGTTTTAATACTTTTTAATAGTGCTTTATTGTCTTTATTTGCAGCAGGTTGTACCCTGTGCAAGTGTGCACATGGGAAACCCACTTGACCCCCCTTTTGTAACTCTTGTGATTAGTTTTCTGATTCTTTCGGCATTATTTGAGGCAGCGCGGGGAAATCCCTTTGTCTGCGGCCCCAGACGTTCCATTGTTTACAGCCGGGATCAGCTGCTTGGACTAAGAGACTCTATGTACAGTGGGCTGGGTCCCCATTATGCTGAGCACCTGGACATACCTGCAGACATACGGAGGAGATGGAGAGGCTGCAGGGGCAGACGGATGAAGCGGAGAAGGACTTATATTCCGTCTGTGGTCATGGGGAATGTAAGGTCTCTCCGCAACAAGACCGAGGAGCTAGCAGTGCTAACCCGTTTCCAGAGGCTGTATAAAGGCTGCAGTCTCATGTGCTTCACAGAGATGTAGTTGGATGAACATGTACTGCACTCGGTCACTAACATGGAAGGATTCACACTTATCCTGCATGGACAGGACGTTGGCGGAGAGCGGAAAGAGGAAGGGGGCTCGCTGTTTATGTGAGTGAGAGATGGTGCAACGTAGCTCATGTTCAAGTGAACGATCAGGTCTGCTCCTCGGATGTGGACTACCTGCGGTGAGCATGAGGCCGTACTATCTCCCACGGGAGTTTGGAAGTGTGATTATGCTCTGCACGTACATTCCTCCCTCTGCAGACACCACCGCTGCCTGTGAGCGGATCCACAGTACAGTTACGCGGCTGCATACACAACAACCCCGCGCCCTCCTCCTCATCACAGGGGACTTTAACCATGCTTCCCTCTCCGCCACCTTCCCCACGTTCCCCCCATGGAAGGAAGATGGAGGAGCAACTGGCCCAGAAAAATGTCAGGGACATGTGGAGAGGCCTCAAGACTGCCTCCGGTTTTCCAGTTTTGCAGAGGAGCTAAACAATTACTTTAACCATTTTGGCTCCACCCCCCCCCCACGCCGCCGCCTGCTCCCGGCTCTATAAACATCTCCAGCGGCCAGCCCTAAAGTCGCTCTGACCACCCACCTTCTTCCCCCTGGACACCTCCACTGCACCCCGGACTTTGTCCCTCCTCCCCCAGGACTGTATTCAGCACCAGCCCACCTCAGGTCACACCTCGGATCCCCCCTCCCTCCCCCCTCGCTGTGACTCTGACTGAGGTGAGAGGCGAGCTCCTGCGGCTAAAACAGAGGAAAGCAGCAGGACCTGATGGGATCTCCCCAAGGCTGCTGAGGACCTGTGCAGATGAGCTATGTGAGGTCCTCAGCCACATCTTCAACAACAGCCTCAGCCTGGGGGTGGTCCTCACCCTGTGGAAGACCTCCTGTGTGGTCCTGGTTCCCAAAACACCGCACGCCAAGGGATCAGCCCACTACAGACAAGTTGCCCTGACCTCCCACCTCATGAAGGCCATGGAACGGCTCATCCTGTTTCACCTCCACACCGTGGTGAGCGACATCATGGACCCGCTGCAGTTCACCTACAGGCCCAACTTCGGGGTAGATGACGCTGTCATCTGCCTGCTGCAGCAAGTGCTAACTAACCTGGAGACCGGCGGGAGCACTGTGAGAGTCATGTTCTTTGATTTCTCCTGGGCTTTCAACACCATCAGACCGGCGCTGCTGCGGGGGAAGCTGGAGGACACAGGTGTGGATGGACATCTCGCCGCCTGGACCATCGACTACCTCATTGACCGCCCGAAGTACATCTGGCTGCGCAGCTGTCAGTCTGAGGTGGTAAGGTGCAGCACCGGGGACCCCAGAGCACTGTCCTCTCGCCTTTCCTCTTCACCCTTTACACCTCGGACTTCACCTACAACACGGACAGCTGCCATCTCCAGAAGTCCTCTGATGACTCCGCCATTGTGGGTTGTGTGTCTGAGGGGAACAAGCTGGAGTATCGGTCAGTCATCACAGACTTTGTGGACTGGTGTGAGCGCAACCACTTGTGTCTCAACACCAGTAAGACGAAGGAGATGGTGATCAACTTCAGGAGGAAACCACCAACTCACCCACCGGTGAACATCCAGGGGGAGGACAAAGAGACTGTGGACAGTTTCAAATAAATGAGTGTTCACCTCAACAACAAACTAGACTGGACTCACAACACTGACACCCTGTACAAGAAAGGCCAGAGTCACCTCCACCTCCTGAGGAGACTGAGATCCTTTGGAGTGAGCAGGCCCCTGCTTAAGACCTTCTATGACTCTGTTGTAGTCTCTGCTCTCCTCTATGCTGTCATCTGTTGGGCCACGGGCAGCACAGAGAGGGAGAGAAAGAGACTGAATAAGCTGGTCAGGAAATCCAGCTCTGCCATGGGCTGTCCTCTGGACTCTCTGCAGGAGGTGGCTGAGAAGAGGATGTTAGCCAAGTTCAAATCCATCATGGACAACTCCACTCACCCTCTGCACCGGACTGTAGTGTAGCTGTGCAGTTCCTTCAGTGACAGACTGAGGCACCCTTAGTGCAAGAAGGAACGATACCGCAGGTCGTTCCTCCCTGCTGCTGTCAGACTGTACAATAACACTGTGAAATAATGACATGCAATAATATGTCCACAAATCACGTGCAATATTAATATGTCCACAAATCATGTGCAATAACAACTCGTTTACAAATCCCAGCACTAATGACACCTTATCACATCTAAATTCCACTTCACATATTGTAAATAAGATGCTACTATAGATATAGATTGCAACAGCCAATCACAGATTAGCCTTTCTGTCCATCATTTACCTGTATTTTGGCATGCTTGGCACCAAAAAGATATGCTGGATCCAAAAGGATCCAAAAAGGCTAGGACCAAAAGTTATATTGGATCGGTTCCCACTGACCAATAGCATTAGAGCTTATTGCCAACAGCTAGCCAATCAGAGCGCGGCATATGAAGGTCAGGAACTAACTGACAGACGCTGGTTGAAAAAATGGCAACAAACATGTCAACAACAGCAGAAAATCGTTTGCCAGCGAGGTTTGCTGAGTTCACAGAGGAGGAACTGGTGGAAATATTGAACTCCAAGGATGCCAAAAACACTAAGAAGGTAGACAAGCACGCTACTGACGTTTTAGAAGCATTCATCACATCAGAATCAATCATATGCTGTTCACAAGAAAATAAATTAATCTAATTTACTTGACACTTTGTTGTCTGCTTAATTTGGGAGGGGGGTGGAAAACATAACAATTGATGGATGGCAAGTCATCCAACATAGAGAAATATTGGATTCAGAAAAGTTATATTGGACTCGGCTACAGTTCGTCCAATATAACTTTTCTTCATCCAATATTTCTGTATGTTAGACTCCTTACCATCCATTATTTGTATACTATATATATATATACACTCAACAAAAATATAAACGCAACACTTTTGGTTTTGCTCCCATTTTGTAGGAGATGAACTCAAAGATCTAAAACTTTTTCCACATACACGATATCACCATTTCCCTCAAATATTGTTCACAGTAAGTCCCTTCGGCTGCTCCCTTGTTTGCACTGGGGGTCGCCACAGCAAATCCAAGGTGGATCTGCATGTTGAACTGGCACAGGTTTTACGCCGGATGCCCTTCCTGACGCAACTCCACATTACATGGAGAAATGAGGCAGGGGTGGGATTTGAACCCGGAACCTTCTGAACTGAAACCAAGCACATTAACCACTTGGCCACCACCCCTGCCTCAAATATTGTTCACAAACCAGTCTAAATCTGTGATAGTGAGCACTTCTCCTTTGCTGAGATAATCCATCCCACCTCACAGGTGTGCCATATCAAGATGCTGATCAGACACCATGATTAGTGCACAGGTGTGTCTTAGACTGCCCACAATAAAAGGCCTCTCTGAAAGGTACAGTTTTATCACACAGCACAATGCCACAGATGTCGCAAGATTTGAGGGAGTGTGCAATTGGCATGCTGACAGCAGGAATGTCAACCAGAGCTGTTGCTCGTGTATTGAATGTTCATTTCTCTACCATAAGCCGTCTCCAAAGGCATTTCAGAGAAGTTGGCAGTACATCCAACCAGCCTCACAACCGCAGAACACGTGTAACCACACCAGCCCAGGACCTCCACATCCAGCATGTTCACCTCCAAGATCGTCTGAGACCAGCCACTCGGACAGCTGCTGAAACAATCGGTTTGCATAACCAAAGAATTTCTGCACAAACTGTCAGAAACCGTCTCAGGGAAGCTCATCTGCATGCTCGTCATCCTCATCGGGGTCTCGACCTGACTCCAGTTCGTCATCGTAACCGACTTGAGTGGGCAAATGCTCACATTCGCTAATGTTTGGCACGTTGGAGAGGTGTTCTCTTCACGGATGAATCCCGGTTCACACTGTTCAGGGCAGATGGCAGACAGCGTGTGTGGCGTCGTGTGGGTGAACGGTTTTCTGATGTCAATGTTGTGGATCGAGTGGCCCATGGTGGCGGTGGGGTTATGGTATGGGCAGGCGTCTGTTATGGACGAAGAACACAGGTGCATTTTATTGATGGCATTTTGAATGCACAGAGATACCGTGACGAGATCCTGAGGCCCATTGTTGTGCCATACATCCAATAACGTCACCTCATGTTGCAGCAGGATAATGCACGGCCCCATGTTGCAAGGATCTGTACATAATTCTTGGAAGCTGAAAACGTCCCAGGTCTTGCATGGCCAGCATACTCACCGGACATGTCACCCATTGAGCATGTTTGGGATGCTCTGGACCGGTGTATACGACAGTGTGTACCATTTCCTGCCAATATCCAGCAACTTCGCACAGCCATTGAAGAGGAGTGGACCAACATTCCACAGGCCACAATTGACAACCTGATCAACTCTATGCGAAGGAGATGTGTTGCACTGCATGAGGCAAATGGTGGTCACACCAGATACTGACTGGTATCCCCCCCAATAAAACAAAACTGCACCTTTCAGAGTGGACTTTTATTGTGGACAGTCTAAGGCACACCTGTGCACTAATCATGGTGTCTAATCAGCATCTTGGTATAGCACAGCTGTGAGGTGGGATGGATAATCTCTGCGAAGGAGAAGTGCTCACTATCACAGATTTAGACTGGTTTGTGAACAATATTTGAGGGAAATGGTGATATTGTGTATGTGGAAAACGTTTTAGATTTTTGAGTTCATCTCATACAAAATGGGAGCAAAACCAAAAGTGTTGGGTTTATATTTTTGATGAGTATATATATATATATATATATATATATATATATATATATGTGTGTGTGTGTTTGTGTGTGTGTATGTATATTCTATTTCTACCTCAATTTCTTATTTTATTGTATTGTTACAAGTATTATTATTGCTTATCCTTGCACACACTGTTTGATGCACATTTTCCTCTACTTGCACCCATCTGTGTGTTTTTTAAGAGCTGACGTAATGTGTGAATTTGTCCACTGTGAGATCAATAAAGTCTTATCTTATTCTTTGTTGGTGGGAAAACCTGCAAAACTGATAGGGGGTCAAATACTTATTTTCCCCACTATATATATATATATATATTTACAAAGGTTAGTCCCACTGAGATCAAAATCTCTTTTACAAGGGAAACCTGGACAATTAAAAAAGATTCTAATTCACTTAACCATATATTAGGATTTTATTTTCTGTCTTTTTAAGTCTGAGGAAAAGGTAAAACTGTGTGTCTTTTCTCTGTGACTGTCTTTTCAATTTTTGGAACTTTATGTCCTTTATACATTGGAATTGTTACAATTTGTAAAGTTATTGGTATAATTTATAGTTCTGATAAACTAGTGAAGTAACCAAAGCAAAATCTTCTAATCAGAAAACAATCCATCCATTTTCGATACCCATTTACTCCAATCATGGATCATGGGGGAGCTGGAGCCTATCCCAGCAGTCATAGGGCATGAGATGGGGAACACTGATTGTAGGGCCAATCAGAAAATAATCCACAGACGAATAAAAGACAGATTCATTGAAAACTAATCGATAGATTAATCAATTATAAAAATGATCATTAGTTTTAGCCCTAAAGGAAAGCTGTTGAAAATATCAAAATCAAATGTAATGAAAAATGTTGAGTTTATGAACTCTGACTTCAAACTCATACCCTTGATCCCCGGGCCGTTCTCATTCCTGCTCAGTTCAAACTAACTGGGACAGTGTGTTGACACTGTAACATTTCATATGTTTATATTTAGGCAACATGGTGGCTTAGTGGTTAGCACTGTTGCCTCACAGCAAGAAGGTCATGGGTTTGATTCCTACCTGTGGCCTTTCTGTGTGGAGTTTGCATGTTCTCCCCGTGTTTGTGTGGGTTTCCTCCTGGTGCTCCGGTTTCCTCCCACATTTAAAGACATGCAGGTTAGGTGAAACTTTATAATTGTTCAGATCTCCCTTGCAAAAGAGATCTTGATCTCAATGGGACTAACTTGATTAAATTAAAAATTTCTTCCAGACATAGAGCTGCGCTTGCTGTGCCAGTCCTTTTTCCACTTGCTGGATTTTTGACCAATCACAATGCTAGAATGACCTGTCAGACAACAGCAGGAAAATAATAATAATAAAAATAATAAATGACACGCAGAGGACAAAACGGGAAACAAAGAGAAAAAATGCGCAAGCAGTGGCAAAGTTCTCTGCCTCATATACGCTCAAAGTTTTGAACATGCCAAAACTTTGAGACAGGCTCGGCTGACATCAGCTGAAAAGGCACAAATTTTGAGCGTGGAAAATTACTTTTGTCAGACATAAAGGAACATGAATGTATAAAATCAGTTCCTCATACATTTCCTTGATCCATCAGAGTATAACTGGGGTTTCAACAACTCAGTTACATTTACACCTATGCGGCTCTCATTCAATGATTCTAAATTCTAAAACCCAGGGTGTAATTATTTGTAATTATCTTCTGGCTCATCCATTATTTAACGTTCTTTTGTTTTTGTCTTTCATTCCTCTTTTAATGTTCAAAATGTTGTTGCCAGATGTCTCGTTTTCCTTTTCAGATCCAGTTTTAAAATAGGTGTTAAATTAATGCTTTAAGTGTTATCCTTGGATAATTCTTATATCTCTACCCTGTATATATTTTTCTTAATAAATGAAATCAACCAATCTATCAATCAATCACATCTTGATTGTTTCTTTTGAACTCCATTGTGGTGGTGTATGAAGGTAAAATTACAAAAACCGTGCATAGCTGTGATGTCCCACACAGACTCTGATATGTGCTTCTGTTTGCAGTCTATCTATTACACATGGAGACATTCATTATTGAAGAAACAAGCACGAAACAAAGTTAAATATGCACACTGTTTACAATGATGCAAAGATGTTTTGCAATTATGTACAGCAGTACATAGTAGTCTGTCAAGCACAATTACATAATGCCAAGGTTTCAAACTCGCAAAATATAAATGCTGTCAGCACCAGCCAAATTTCCTTTTAACCTTACTAAATCATTTTTAGTGTACAAACCTCACCTATTTGCATGTTTCATCACAGAATTTTGCACATTCAGGTAGACAAACCCCAATTTGCATATTCACAAAGGCAAATGCAATAAATTGATAATATGCACTATTTTGCGCATTTGACAGACTAGGTCCATGTTGCGAACTATTTGTAACTCAGCATGCAGATGTATTTACAGGGGCAATGGTGTTTGCGTACGTAACAATGGGAAAATTAAATGTAAATCAAAGGGCCCATCACACATAGTGCAACATTTGGGCAAAGTGCGTCCTTAGTGTGCATGATGCAGGAATCGTGTGCAAACTATGTGAAATCGTCCCTGCCTCTAATGCCTCTAATAGTTGCTACAACTATTTGCGCACACCAGTGGCTGAATGACAGAGTGTGCGCTGTGCGAGCCCATCGAGCCCTCTCGCGCCAGGTGTCAGCCAAATTCCAGGTGCCACGCACGAACATCTAACACCGCTCGCATGGCACTTAACAAATGTGTGGCCAGTCGCATTATTGACATGATAACTGACTGCAGACAACCACTGTCATACTCGCAGAGAAATTTGTCCCCACGAGTGTGGTTTTGGTGTGTGCACTGAAAACTAACAGGAGGTGTGGCTATGACAGAAGCGGCTGTGGTGATCTGTCATTCTGGACATTCCAGCTGGACAACACCTACTGTGTTTGGACAGACATGGACTAACAACTGTCCACTGTGAGGCGCATGTGTCTGATTGCTGTACTAACGTGGACATAAATAAAAACATGTATCGCTGTGGCAACAAGCTGCAGAGATCGAGCGTATGCACGGAGCGGACATTGACAGCTGCCAGGTTGAAATGGACTGTCAGGTCAGAACACGCAGCGGGCGATTTGACCGGTACGTCACCCACGTGAGCTCTGTTCCACATGATGCAGTGACGGTGCTGCAGCGCGCCGTCCATAAGACATGCGTGTCGGACAGAACATGCGCGGCTGACTGGACGCAATGGACCAGTAGATGTGGACATCAGAGCACACTGCGTGTCATTCATGTCATTTCATGCCTGTATGTCTGTGACCATGGGTCATCTACAGAGGAACAGACAGATCATATTTGTATTGTTCGCTTGATAAATGCAGTGTTTTTATATAGTGTGTGATTTTTTTTTTTTTGTACAACCCCTGGCAATAATTATGGAATCACCGGCCTAGGAGGATGTTCATTCAGTTGTTTAATTTTGTAGCAAAAAAGCAGATCACAGACATGACACAAAACTAAAGTAATTTCAAATGGCAACTTTCTGACTTTAAGAAACACTATAAGAAATCAGGAAAAATAATTGTGGCAGTCAGTAACGGTTACTTTTTTAGACCAAGCAGAGGGAAAAAAATATGGACTCACTCAATTCTGAGGAATAAATTATGGAATCACCCTGTAAATTTTCATCCCCAAAACTAACACCTGCATCAAATCAGATCTGCTCGTTAGTCTGCATCTAAAAAGGAGTGATCACACCTTGGAGAGCTGTTGCACCAAGTGGACTGACATGAATCATGGCTCCAACACGAGAGATGTCAATTGAAACAAAGGAGAGGATTATCAAACTCTTAAAAGAGGGTAAATCATCACGCAATGTTGCAAAAGATGTTGGTTGTTCACAGTCAGCTGTGTCTAAACTCTGGACCAAATACGAACTACATGGGAAGGTTGTTAAAGGCAAACATACTGGTAGACCAAGGAAGACATCAAAGAGTCAAGACAGAAAACTTAAAGCAATATGTCTCAAAATCGAAAATGCACAACAAAACAAATGAGGAACGAATGGGAGGAAACCCATGTGACCGAACTGTAAGAAACCGCCTAAAGGAAATGGGATTTACATACAGAAAAGCTAAACGAAAGCCATCATTAACACCTAAACAGAAGAAAACAAGGTTACAATGGGCTAAGGAAAAGCAATCGTGGACTGTGGATGACTGGATGAAAGTCATAATCAGTGATGAATCTCGAATCTGCATTGGGCAAGGTGATGATGCTGGAACTTTTGTTTGGTGCCATTGATATGGGGCTGCATGTCAGGTAAAGGCACTGGGGAGATGGCTGTCATTACATCATCAATAAATGCACAAGTTTACGTTGATATTTTGGACACTTTTCTTATCCCATCAATTGAAAGGATGTTTGGGGATGATGAAATCATTTTTCAAGATGATAATGCATCTTGCCATAGAGCAAAAACTGTGAAAACATTCCTTGCAAAAAGACACATAGGGTCAATGTCATGGCCTGCAAATTGTCCGGATCTTAATCCAATTGAAAATCTTTGGTGGAAGTTGAAGAAAATGGTCCATGATAAGGCTCCAACCTGCAAAGCTGATCTGGCAACAGCAATCAGAGAAAGTTGGAGTCAGATTGATAAAGAGTACTGTTTGTCACTCATTAAGTCCATGCCTCAGAGACTGCAAGCTGTTCTAAAAGCCAGAGGTGGTGCAACAAAATACTAGTGATGTGTTGGAGCGTTCTTTTGTTTTTCATGATTCCATAATTTTTTCCTCAGAATTGAGTGATTCCATATTTTTTCCCTCTGTGTGGTCTAAAAAGTAACCCTTACTGACTGCCACAATTTTTTTTTTCCTGATTTCTTATAGTGTTTCTTAAAGCCAGAAAGTTGCCATTTGAAATGACTTTAGTTTTGTGTCATGTCTGTGATCTGCTTTTTTTCTACACAATTAAACAACTGAATGAACATCCTCCGAGGCCAGTGAGTCCATAATTTTTGCCAGGGGTTGTAATACTTCCATGTCCTTCCTGATATGAGGCAGATTGCCGCAGCTTTAAAAGAACAGCTCCATAGCTCAGTGGTAATGTTGCTGACTGGTAATCAGAGCTTTTGAAAGGTGCGGGATTGTGTCCAGTGGGTGGTATGTGTTTTTCTTTTTTTTTCTTTTTTATTCCACATAAGCGGCGCAATGTGGTCCCACATACTGGCTGTTTTTTGTTTTTTTTTAATTCCACATAAACTGCGCAATGTGGTGCACCTTGCACCTGCTCGAAAGACACCGTTGCGTGCATGAGCTCTCGCACCGGGATCGTGCACACCCGCTCATCAGCGCAATGTTTTGTAGTGTGCAAATTCAAACTGTTTCGTGCTATTTCACCGTATTTGTCCAAACGTTGTCCAAACTTCGCACTATGTGTGAAGTCCCTTAAATAAAGGTAATCAACAAAACAACAAAGAAACAGCAGTCAAACATTCCCCGGAAGTGTTGTTTGTAAGATGTGTCAACAGCCAGAAAGAAAAAACACTGTTAATGTCCTGTGTCACTAATAAGAGAAAAGAAGCTGCAACACAGTTCCATGCACCAAAATGTGTCTGTTTACTCGAATGACTGAAGGTTGCATCAGGCATGTAGACTGTGTTTATGTGTATGTCTGTGTGTCTTCTCAGCCATTGCCAACGGCCTCTCAGACATGGGTGGTAAAACGCTGTTTCAGAATGGGATTTTGTGACACACAGGCAACTCTGGAGTGGATGCGTCAAACAGGAGGCAGATATTCCTTCTGTGCTTGTGTGTGTGTGTGTGTGGTGTGTTTGCCCATATATTCTCATAAATAAACCTGCTGTTGATCCAAGGAAAGTTCAGTGTGATGAGTTTCCAAGGTAGTGCCACATCACACAGCTTTTAATACCGCACACGAGAGCATGGAAAGAGAAGACAAAGAATAGTTTTGTTGGAGGACAGGACGAAGTGTCTCCAGCATATATGGACAACTGATTATTTTGTAATGGCTGAAAATGTGAATTTCAAATCACAAGACATGTAATTACATTTAGATATAAAAAAAAGGAAGAGGAAGTGACACCATTCTATAACTTTTGTGATGTTTGAAAAGAGCGTGAGTGCAGAAGGGAAAATAAATGACAGGTAGTGCTGACAAACAAATAGCCATAATCCTCCCATTAATCAAACCATATATACCCACACACACACACACATGCCTGCAAGGGTGAAATAACACTATAACACAATAACACGCTGATCATCTAAAAGCCATAAATTTGAAGCTCCAACTCATCCTCTGACTAAGCAAAGCTAATGTTAGATTGTCCTGTCATTTGTGTAACACGGATATTTGCCCAAGCAAATACTTTTGTGAGGTATAAACACTATCAGAGGACATGATTAGTATTAAAACTGTTACACTTTGTCATATAAGGATATTTTTGTGCTGTTTATTAGTAAACTAGATCAGGCACGTTCAGCATATATCACCACCAAAAATTGAACATAGCAATGTAACAGTATCTCTTCCAATGCAATTTAGAATTTTGGAAATGTAAATTTCTACTTTGTAAAAAACATGATATTCAAATTCTACATTAGCCAGTTTTTTATTGTGTCTGATTTGAGAACCACTTCTCCACAAAACTGAGTCAAAATTTATCCACAACTATTTAAGTTAGTTTGTTCTACATAAGCAAGCAAAGAAAACAAACCCACAAAAAGTCACAATAAAAACCCCTTTTGGTTAATAAACTTTTATCTCACCTACTGATCAGAATTTATTCATATAAGTGATCCTGGCAAGCAGACGTTCGGAAACAGACGGGAATACTCATTTTCTGGAGCTGTGGAGTTTCAGCCACCTCGACTGTGCACGTGCTTCAGGTGCAATACTCAGTTCAGAGACAACAGTCACTTTATCCTCAATGCCTTTAACATGAACGGAGGCTGATTTTGTAGTTAGATCTACAAGTGCACTGAGGTTGTTGTCTGCAGAGGAGCACAAGGCTAAATCAGGCTGCATGAGTTCAGCTACAGCAGGAGCATCAGTTTCTCTGCAAGTTCTTTTGTTTTAACAGGCTATGTCAGCATAGAGCTCCTGCATTTCTTTTACTCAGACTGCAGTTTTACCATAACTGCATCAAAATGAATGCAGTTATCACTTTGAAAGCAAGTCACCATGACATGAAATCACACTTATGCAAAGTGCAATTAACCTGGTGCTCACGTACATTCTGAACCATGTAATAAACCAAATATTCTTAGACATATTTAAATGTATAACACACAGGTATGCTGCATGCATGTGCATTCATGTCCAACATGGTGTATCAAGATTTAATTTCCCATATATAGAAGAAATAAAATAAAATAAAAATAAAATTCACTTGTATTTTTCCAGCGGTGTCACTTGGGACACATTCCTTATCCCTTGAACAAAACATTCCAGATGAGCAGCCCAAACTACTTGTATCTAACTTCGGATCATGCCAGTGTGTAATAGCACATGAACATATTGCTTGCACAAGAATCATTCAGCATTTCATCTAGTTTCATTTGGTTTAGCCGACCGAAACTTTGTATGGTTCCATGACCACACCAGTCACCACAAACTGATATGTGCCCTCCAAGAGATAGCAAAAACGTCTGCTCTGGGCTTCTCTGCCAGCCAGGCAGCCGACAGCCAGTCAGCCAGCAACCCAGCCTGTTGTGTGGGCCGCCAGAAGAGGAGGTACTGCTGGCCCACCACCAGAGGGCGCAGCCGCCTCACAGGAGCAGCTAGGGTGACAGCTGTCACGCATCACCTGCAACAGCTGTTACCAATCAGCAGGGGTACATCAGCAGGACGGCGTCTCCACCTCTTTGCCGAGATATCGTTCTACCTGGAAGGTAATATTCTCAGCTGACTGCTTGACAGTAACCTTTTGTGATTTTTGTGAGTGATAACAGACCTTTTTTCCAACGAGAGGTGGAGGTAGCTTTCCTGCCGTGCAGATTACTGGGTGCAAACGCGCCCACCTTTAATTGTGTTTTTGTTCCTCGCCAGCAGTACCAGTGTACCAGGAGAAAATACCCAACAACCAGGTCCGACACGCGGAGGCAGTGGCCACCTGGGAGTTCGGGACTTGGCGGCTCCAGTATTCCCGGGGTCTGGTGGCGGAGGAAATCATGTGGTTCCGGTTCTGCTTTGGACAGGTGTCTCCTATCTTCGAGCCTGCCCACACGACACCTTTGTGAATTGATTCTGATCTATTGTTGTAATCTGTTGTATTTGTTGTGCACATTCACAACAGTAAAGTGTGTTATTTGACCTACTCCATTGTCCGTTCCTTTGCGCCCCCTGTTGTGGGTCCGTGTACCGACACTTTCCCAACACAGCCAGCCAAATTAAAAGATTTACAATTTGATTTGATTTGATTTGCCTGGTGATAGGAACATGGCTTTATGATATTTCTTTACAGGCAGTTTTCTAGACTGCCTGGAGAGTGACAAGGATAAAAGTGAAATGAAGAAGTCTGCCAAGACAAAAACCATAAAATTTCATCAGCCAGAGGACTTTAATGCTCTGGGCCCTTGCCCAATAAGCAAGAAGAAACACAGAGAGAAAGAGGGAGAAAGAAACAGATGGGAAAAGGAAGAGGATTTATGATGGCTGATAGTCTCCTTTTAGCCCCAATATTTGCTAAGAGGAAGAAGGACGGTGAAATTACATTACGGGGGCCATGATCAATAACCACAAAGATTAAATAGCCTCAGAGTCTTTTTGCCTATACACATAGCTTTATGTAGAGCATCACCACTTAGTGCTAGCATGCGCTGGTGTAGTGATGACAGATATGTTCCTGATGCAATCAAGGGCTACTGAGCATCATGGCACTCCCTTAACTTCATCATTCATGGGTCACTCGCAAAATAGCACAAAACCAAAACATGCAGTCAATACTAATGAGGGAAAACATATTCCAAGTGGTGCTGGTGACAGTTTGTGTATCAGCAGCCTTTCCCACCACTATCTGCCTATCAGTGGGTGAGCAAGGCCGTACAGGAGATTAGGTTTCAACAGAAATGTGGTGAGTGAGTATGACTTGCCTGTCACTGCTTCCACAAACACCTCAGAGAGTTGTCACAATAATGGAATTTTTGTTTGGAGGGATGGAGCTAGCAGTGAGAGGATAGCAGGGAGATAAACAAGAATATAGGCTCAGCTGTCAGTGTAGATGTGACTCGGTAAACTAGATTATCAAACTGAATTCTATGTCAGAATACAGACATCCGTCTTACCATTTCTGATGACTATCATGATCGGTAAGTAATAATACTGCATCAGATTTTTTTTTTTTTTTTTTTTTTGGCTAACTCAAAAAATATGAGCTTTGAATTTGACATCACTCTAAATATGTCAGACATTAAACCAGTACCAAACTGAAGTTGCTAACAATAAACATAAGAATCCCCTGAATAAAAGAGTGGCAAAACAAAACAAATGCATATGCTTCCATACAGATGCACTGCATTGTGAAATTAAACAGTTAACATGCAATCAGCCTACGTGAAATGCCCACTTGATTTTAGACCAATGTGTCAGCACCATCTACCACCAACATCAAACCACCAAATGAGAGAATATCTTTTGGAAAAATGGCGCTCCCTAAAGTTATAGATCATTTTACGCAAAGTGATTCAAGTGGTACCCATGGATTCAGGAGAGACTGAGCACCAAAGACATCCAGGTTCACTGGGTAGTGGCCAGATCTCAAAACCATACAGTAAGAGAGGAATCACAAAAACCCTAAAAATTTGGACATTCCTTCCACTTGCTCAGATGTCAGCATTGTCAAATACATCTGTCCAGTGATGTCATGATTACAAAAGCTCTTCCCAGCTGTCTGTCAAACCTTACAGCTCAAGTTCCAAGAAATATGAATGTCACTGCCAAGATAAGTGGATTACAAGTGCAACACTTTCACCACATGCAGACACATTAACAATGGCTGAGTCTCGAAACCCACTGAAAACTTGGATCTTAGTCTTTATGCAAGACAACTGTAAACCTAGATACTCCAACTCTTCACTCAGTGTTGCAAGAGGTGCGACTACATCTTTATTCATATTTAATTACAACTTATTAAACATTCCATACTGACTGAGTATGATTTCTTTGCTTTATACAGTCATTCTCTAAAAACACTGTTGCTGTTCAGTCGACTGATATTGCTTTTCTTTACATTTAATTTTCAAGTGGTTTCTGCAGTATTTTCTCCTTGTAGCAGGAGACAATGGGTTTGATGATTAACATGCAAAAAGCTGCATTCAACTTGCTATGCACCAGTGACAGCAATAATGTTCTGCCCTGGATGCAAATTCCCTGAGGTTTAATCACCTCTATACAAAGACTGCAAAGGAAGAGTGCAACCTTATTCTGAACAGGAGTAACATTAGCTCAGTCAGGCTAAGACAAGAATCATATTCATGGGCCAACAAAGGAACCAAGCGCTGTGGTAAATTGGCCTACATAAGCTCCATAAACCATTTCAGATACTGGTTAGTGGGCAGACATAATGAGGTTTATTGCAGGGCAAATGCACACAAGCGGATCTGTTTGGTAAAATGCAATGACCACACATGGGCACTGGGGTGTGAACTTCTATTAGCATGTTTAAAAAATTGTGGGAGAAACCATGCTGATGTATAATTTTGTAAAAATAATATCATTATCCAACAAGACAAAGGACTTAAATATTTCAAGCAATTTATTATCAAGTGCATACCTCAGTCAAACAACCTCAACAATCTCTCTCTGACCTTTGTGCATGATATCAACAGTATCTGGCATTTCCATGGAGGACTTTCATGAATCCCAAGGATCTGATATAGCTTTACACAGTTTCCCTTCAAGAAAACTCAGTAATTGCACGGGTGAGGTGAAAGCTACTTCTTAAGTCATGAGAGTGCGCCTGGACTCCTTATTTGAGTATATGATATCAGTGCCAAAACAAGTCTTACATAAAACATGCATTTGGGCGTATTATATTATTTCACACACGTGGATATTAACTGCCTCTCGAAGTTGATTTCTGCTTGCGCGTGGGGGATTTCTGCTGTGATTGGTCATTTTTGAAGAGCGTGATTTGACTGACAGCCCTCCTCTCTGACAGGGAAGTCTGTTTAAAGTTTCAAGAGAGAGAGCAGAAATCCACCACGCGTGAGCAGAAATCAACTTCAAGAGGGCAGGGGGAGCACTGGTCACATATTCCTCCTCGCTCACAGCACCTTTTTCCTCACCCTAAGAGCGGTTTTCACTGAGTGTGCGTGCAGAGATAATTTGCATGCTTAAAGTTAATATCTATGTGTGTGAAATAATCTACAAATAATGAATGTTTATGAGTTCAATGGTACAAATATTTCATGAGGTGAAAGCTGGAATGTTCCATTGAAAGAATGAAAAACCATTTGTCATTTGATATTTTATTAATTTATTAACAACAGAAAAGGGACTTACATTTTGGTGTTCCACTAGTGCTTAAGAGTCCAACACAAACTTTAAAAATTTTAAAATTACGATGATGCAGTCCGTGGTGCCACGCACTGACTTTGTGTACTTCCAAAAAAAAAAAAAAAAAAGACTGTGTAGTTCCCTGGTCCAGCGAAAAATCCCGTCAGAAATTTCTCCAGCTTTCCATCATAACAGCTCTTCATGCCTCCAGAAGGCTTACAGCGTAGTGGTGTTATTTCTATGTTAGAAGAATTAGCAGCGTCAATTAGCTCCTTCAAATTGTCGTTCGCCAGCAAAACAAACTCCGCTATGTTTAGCTAAGCGCCGCCCCAGTATTTGCAGTCTATGTGAGCGCGTGCAGTGGTTGGGGCATGCAATAGCGCATTTCATATAGCACCAAAATTGCACACTAAAAAGAACTATTGAACATTCAATGAAACACAACGACAAATGGTATGAAT
Organism: Thalassophryne amazonica; assembly: GCF_902500255.1. Classification (NCBI taxonomy): domain Eukaryota; kingdom Metazoa; phylum Chordata; class Actinopteri; order Batrachoidiformes; family Batrachoididae; genus Thalassophryne; species Thalassophryne amazonica. The sequence goes on from NC_047113.1 coordinate 57,934,772, forward strand.
AAGCCACTCAGCCGTTATATAATATAAAATGCCTGAATGCATTTTTACTCAAGACTCATTTTGGCACCAATCTGACGCCATATTGGAGCTGCCCCATTGGAGTACTGAAGTAACTGACAAATATGCTACAGTGCATCTCAGCTTGGGTTTTACTGAAGGGTGATGACGACAACAGAAAAAAAAAACAATGCAATGGCAGACAAACAGTTCGGTGAATATTAATGTTGCACTTAGTAAAATCGCTGTTCTGGCAACAGTATCAGAAACATCCAAACCAATTAATTAGAAACAAGAGTTGACCTTCAAGGTGCATTCACTGCAGGTGTTTGTTGATGGGAAACAAGGACAGATTTGCTCATTCGAGATTAGAAGGCTGGGGTAGAATTAATGGCTGTTTAATATTAGATGACAACAGGATGCATTTGTCTAATGCTGGGGAAAAATGAGGACGTAAACCTGACAGAAAGCTTTAAAAACAAGGTCTGCAATGATGCAGTTTCTACATCTCTTATTAGGGCAGAACGCAAATCATTAACTACTATATGAGTCAATGCATTTGTAATATATACTACACTGATACACGTGCAAAAGATTCTTCAAAGCAAATTATTCAATCAACAGTCTTCATATATTAGTGTTATATGACAGTATATTAATAGCAAGTGGTGCAGTGGTTAGCACTATCACCTCAGAGCAAGAAGGTCAAGGATTCGTAATGAGACCTCTTGTGTGGAGTTTCCATGTTTCTTCTTCTTTGGATTCTCACTGAGTACATGCAGGTTGCATGAACTCATTATTTTTCCGCATATTTGAATGTGAGGGAATGGTTTTCTAACTCCACGTATTAGCCTTGCAACTGACTAGTAACAGTACATGGTGTAAGCTCTCATTCTGAATGGGCAAGTAAACAATCACAATAACTTATCACAAAAAAGACTTATTGTAACGTAACTTATTATAACAAGCTTTAAACATTTGCACTGGATATGGACACAGACTTAAAAACCTATTCCACAGTGCAGAAAAAGTTAAGTGCAGTTCTTAGCTTGAACATGAAAGAACGCTACCATTTCCTACAGCAAAGTGTTATTTTTTTCTACCAGTGGTGAAGTAAGCTTCGGAAATAAGGCAAAAAAAGAGTGCCATACATGCCTTGTACCGTAGACCACCAAAAACCTGATATAAAATAATGGTTCAAATGTGCTCCAATGTTCAGATACAACTTACATCGGTATATTCTTGACACGTTTACATTGTTCTTGCAAAAAAAAAAAAAAAAAAGAAAAAAAAAGAAAAAAATTTCTAAATTTCACCTTATTGTTTGATTGTTTCACCTCGGTGAGCTTTGGTGGCCACTGCCCGCTGATGTGTAGTTGACAAAATTTAAAAATCCAGAGCAATTGGTGCACAGACTTTTTAAGTGGCGTAAACTCAAAAAATTTTGTGCAGCCAAGTGCCTTGAGTTTTTAAGTTTTTTCAATGTTTTGAATATTTTACTTTAAACTATTTAGCACAGTATATGCAGACACACTGTTCATACATTATACCAGAGGAAGAAAACATTCCTGCTCACACATTGTATGTATACACCTGTGACCGTGTTTAAGCACATGCCTGCACAGATTTGCACTTGTACTTGCATGTGCTATGACTTGTGTTCACAGGTGTGGTTATGTGTACTGTACATATCTGAAGTTGAGACAGGTGGTGCGAGAAAAGTACATCTTTTGAGACCCAGTGCATTGTCTCGCTTTATGAGCCACTGACAGAGGAAACACACCCATCAACATCAAAGTTTTTTTACAGTACATCACCTCACCACCTGCAGTGTAATGACGTTTAGCCAATCCTATAAAAATCCCAGGAAACCTGCGGGTATAAATCAATGCCCTTCCAGCTGTTGCTCCATGTCCATTATGAAAGCTTCCACATCAGATTCAATTGCTCGTGAGTGTGCCTGTGACAGGCATGTGTGCAGTTATGTGTAGCACGTCAGATTTTATTTCTAGGTTTAGAAAACAAATACAAAGACATACCACACAAAGTACACGCATACAACCAAACACATAGACACGCACAAAAACATTTTATACTGTGGCAACCCCCCATGGAAAAAAGGATCAGTGTGTATCTCTGCTGACAAGCAGTTTACATAAAATCCCATTAGTTTCATTCAGGCAACCTTGGTGAGTGTATGGTTTGTTCCAGCTCAATTCAAGGCTGCACCGGCTGACCCTGTCTAGGAGTGGGGCTTATTTATAAATAACAAAAAAAACAAAAAAAAACAATTGAATTAATAAAAATAACAATACTACTGACATCTGTCAGTCTCACTTTCCTCTTCTTCCAGTTATTTAATGTTGAATCAGATAAATTAGGTGTCCAGATGCAGCACAAAACGTAATAAATGATAAACCTACAGGTTAATTTAGGAGCGTAAGCTTGTCAGCGTGCACACATGTGTATGTAGGAACCTGCAAGGTTGTGTGTGGGGCGGGCACGGCGTTGGATAAAGGATTTGGAGCGCGGCTTTTGCTGCAGTCAGTGACTACCCTCTACAGGCAGGCTGTGTGAACATCAGGCTCAGAGAGCAGCAGCAGTCAACAAAGAGGAAAGGAAAAGATGAGATTAATGACGAGTGCCCTGCAGGGGCAATAATTTACAATTGAAAACCTGTGAGCCCTCGTGTCTATTTGGAGTTATGAATGGTCATTTATCAAAAAGCATTTGCTACAATGCTTATATTATTTTCCAAAGGACACCATTTGGAGCCATTTAGCAAATGGATGATCTCTTTGCTGGTTTTTGACTACTTATTGAACAGCATCATTTAAAATGAGCAGCCACAGCACACAAACACATTATTGGTGAGCAAATACGTTTTCATTGAGGCTGTGTTGTATGATTTTAAGTTGAAAAGAATGCTGTTTCTGCGTGGCAATTTAGGAGCGAAGTACAGCCCATTAAGGGCATCGACAGCATATTGTGATGTAAATATTTGCACCTTCAATGGATAATATAAATAAAAAGAAAAGTGATTCCTCACTGCAATCTACTGAATGGAAATTGTACTTGATTCACTGATGGCTATGATGGTTTTTGCAAAAAACATAATCACATTTTCAAGGACCATCTCAATTGATATAAGAAAAAAGAAAACAGTATTTCTTCATTTGGCAGCCTGAATGTGGGCCACCTTGGCACTTGATTGCTAAATATGATCATTTCTGATCAATGTCTTCTAGCTTTTTCAATTGAGGAAACAGCCCAATTTCCCAAAGAACTACAAGAAAATCATGAGGAACACTAACACTATTGACAAACAAGAATGTTAACCTCAATTCCAGTGAACAGCACATACACATCCACAACGAATTAATTTCCATTTCTCTGAAGATGGAAACTGTGCCAAGATCTATTCCCCATAGGATAAACAACAGCCGCTGAAGTACTTTATTGATGCACATCAAAAAAAACACAATGCACCACATCATGCTTTAAATGAGCTGTTGAAAGAAAACAGACAGTTCCCTGTCAGGGTGAGCACACTAAAATCATGAGCATTATTTACAGCACTGGGATACTGCGGGAAAGAGAGAGAGGTGAGAAACAATGAATACTTGAAGATTGCATTTAAAAGGTGAAATATACCACCTGGCATTGTGCGGGGCTGCCTTTTGATTTGATGGGTACATTATGGATACAAAACATAATCTACAGGAGTGCAGTATATGCTATGAGAACATATTTTAATTCTCTCTCTCTCTCTGTCTCTCTCTCTCTCTCTCTCTCTCTCTTCCACTGCCCTATCTCCTAGCACATGTTAAGTACAGAGGTCATCTTGATGCCAAGGGTCTCTCTGTTCTGTTTAAAAGAAGAATCAGCTTATTAAAAAGTGAGCTCCAGAGGAAGCATCCATGCCCCACCTCCTACTTTACTGGGCTAATTAGCTACTCAGGCCAGTACTTGGTGTCAATAGGGGGAAAACACATTTCACCCTGTCAGCTTCTACTGGTGACCTCAATCGGAATTTTGATACACTAATAAAGTACATGCCTGGAAATGTCAGTGCTGCCAAGGAAAATCTCCTCATCTTTCTAAATTACTATGAGCCAGTGTCATCAATTAGTTTAAATGTCTTCATGATATAAAAAATAGTCAGCATTTTTTTGAGTATCGTCGAGATTACAGGGAATGCTTTTGACCCTTGTACTCTCACGGGGGAAGATACACTTAAAAAAGAAAGAACAAGAGAAAAAATCCTTTGATTTTACATTTCAAACAAACTGACAACTGTGGTTGACAGAATTATTCTGTAAAAATACATTAAAATATGTAAATACCTTTGCAGAAAATAACGCAAATCATAAACTTGTAAGAAATTGCGTAAATTTCATAGTAAAAAACCATTGTCATTTGCAATAAATTAATAAAAGCAGCATGGGATCAAGGCAGCCTTGACTGGAGAATTGTCTATTTGGGAAAGAAGCCAACTAAGTGCTTGCACCACCATCCTGTCACATGATGTAAATCAGTCTGAAAATGTAATGAACCACAGTATATAGATATATAGTCTACTCAGTTCTAAACGGACATGATTGTTTGATATTTCCTATGTACAATTTTTTATTGTATTTGTGCAAATACAATAAAATATGTTAATTTGGAAACATGATATACAATACATTATATGTTCAGAGTAGTTCCTATTGTGTGACAACACAACTGTCACCTTTGTTGTCATTGTTTAACCATAAAAACAAGTGATATATTTATTCATTTTTTACAGTGTACTAAAATATGTCACTGTATGTCTGTAAAGACAACTCGTACATTTATGAATGCATATTTTGGTACCATATGCTGAGGATCTCACTGCGGTATTGTATCACTTCCTGTTCCGGAGCACAGCGGTGTTTTTCTGTATCTGTTAGCTGTTTAATCTGCGCAGTTAGATTGATCTAGTTATCTAGATTACGATTTGTTTCCCAGTGTAATCTTTACGTGCCTTAACTAAAGCACTCCTTCTGCTGAATCACCTCTAAATTATTTACACATTATTCACTTTGCGTGTTTTTAGGAATCCGCTAGCTTAGCGTAGCTACTAGCTCTTAGCCGATTTAGCATGGCGGCTTCTCCAGTCTCTCCCGCACTTTTCTGCTCTGGGTGTGAAATGTTTAGTTATTCCTCGGCCTCCTTTAGCAGTAATGGTACTTGTAATAAGTGTAGCTTATTCGTAGCTTTGGAGGCCAGGCTGGGCGAATTGGAGACTCGGCTCCGCACCGTGGAAAATTCTACAGCTAGCCAGGCCCCTGTAGTCGGTGCGGACCAAGGTAGCTTAGCTGCCGTTAGTTCCCCCCTGGCAGATCCCGAGCAGCCGGGAAAGCAGGCTGACTGGGTGACTGTGAGGAGGAAGCGTAGCCCTAAACAGAAGCCCCGTGTACACCGCCAACCCGTTCACACCGTTTTTCCCCACTCGACGACACACCCGCCGAGGATCAAACTCTGGTTATTGGCGACTCTGTTTTGAGAAATGTGAAGTTAGTGACACCAGCAACCATAGTCAATTGTCTTCCGGGGGCCAGAGCAGGCGACATTGAAGGAAATTTGAAACTGCTGGCTAAGGCTAAGCGTAAATTTGGTAAGATTGTAATTCACGTCGGCAGTAATGACACCCGGTTACGCCAATCGGAGGTCACTAAAATTAACATTAAATCGGTGTGTAACTTTGCAAAAACAATGTCGGACTCTGTAGTTTTCTCTGGGCCCCTCCCCAATCGGACCGGGAGTGACATGTTTAGCCGCATGTTCTCCTTGAATTGCTGGCTGTCTGAGTGGTGTCCAAAAAATGAGGTGGGCTTCATAGATAATTGGCAAAGCTTCTGGGGAAAACCTGGTCTTGTTAGGAGAGACGGCATCCATCCCACTTTGGATGGAGCAGCTCTCATTTCTAGAAATCTGGCCAATTTTCTTAAATACTCCAAACCGTGACTATCCAGGGTTGGGACCAGGAAGCAGAGTTGTAGTCTTACACACCTCTCTGCAGCTTCTCTCCCCCTGCCATCCCCTCATTACCCCATCCCCGTAGAGACGGTGCCTGCTCCCAGACTACCAATAACCAGCAAAAATCTATTTAAGCATAAAAATTCAAAAAGAAAAAATAATATAGCACCTTCAACTGCACCACAGACTAAAACAGTTAAATGTGGTCTATTAAACATTAGGTCTCTCTCTTCTAAGTCCCTGTTGGTAAATGATATAATAATTGATCAACATATTGATTTATTCTGCCTAACAGAAACCTGGTTACAGCAGGATGAATATGTTAGTTTAAATGAGTCAACACCCCCGAGTCACACTAACTGTCAGAATGCTCGTAGCACGGGCCGGGGCGGAGGATTAGCAGCAATCTTCCATTCCAGCTTATTAATTAATCCAAAACCCAGACAGAGCTTTAATTCATTTGAAAGCTTGTCTCTTAGTCTTGTCCATCCAAATTGAAAGTCCCAAAAACCAGTTTTATTTGTTATTATCTATCGTCCACCTGGTCGTTACTGTGAGTTTCTCTGTGAATTTTCAGACCTTTTGTCTGACTTAGTGCTTAGCTCAGATAAGATAATTATAGTGGGCGATTTTAACATCCACACAGATGCTGAGAATGACAGCCTCAACACTGCATTTAATCTATTATTAGACTCTATTGGCTTTGCTCAAAAAGTAAATGAGTCCACCCACCACTTTAATCATATCTTAGATCTTGTTCTGACTTATGGTATGGAAATAGAAGACTTAACAGTATTCCCTGAAAACTCCCTTCTGTCTGATCATTTCTTAATAACATTTACATTTACTCTGATGGACTACCCAGCAGTGGGGAATAAGTTTCATTACACTAGAAGTCTTTCAGAAAGTGCTGTAACTAGGTTTAAGGATATGATTCCTTCTTTATGTTCTCTAATGCCATATACCAACACAGTGCAGAGTAGCTACCTAAACTCTGTAAGGGAGATAGAGTATCTCGTCAATAGTTTTACATCCTCATTGAAGACAACTTTGGATGCTGTAGCTCCTCTGAAAAAGAGAGCTTTAAATCAGAAGTGTCTGACTCCGTGGTATAACTCACAAACTCGTAGCTTAAAGCAGATAACCCGTAAGTTGGAGAGGAAATGGCGTCTCACTAATTTAGAAGATCTTCACTTAGCCTGGAAAAAGAGTCTGTTGCTCTATAAAAAAGCCCTCCGTAAAGCTAGGACATCTTTCTACTCATCACTAATTGAAGAAAATAAGAACAACCCCAGGTTTCTTTTCAGCACTGTAGCCAGGCTGACAAAGAGTCAGAGCTCTATTGAGCTGAGTATTCCATTAACTTTAACTAGTAATGACTTCATGACTTTCTTTGCTAACAAAATTTTAACTAAAATTACTCATAACCATCCCAAAGACGTATCGTTATCTTTGGCTGCTTTCAGTGATGCCGGTATTTGGTTAGACTCTTTCTCTCCGATTGTTCTGTCTGAGTTATTTTCATTAGTTACTTCATCCAAACCATCAACATGTTTATTAGACCCCATTCCTACCAGGCTGCTCAAGGAAGCCCTACCATTATTTAATGCTTCGATCTTAAATATGATCAATCTATCTTTGTTAGTTGGCTATGTACCACAGGCTTTTAAGGTGGCAGTAATTAAACCATTACTTAAAAAGCCATCACTTGACCCAGCTATCTTAGCTAATTATAGGCCAATCTCCAACCTTCCTTTTCTCTCAAAAATTCTTGAAAGGGTAGTTGTAAAACAGCTAACTGATCATCTGCAGAGGAATGGTCTATTTGAAGAGTTTCAGTCAGGTTTTAGAATTCATCATAGTACAGAAACAGCATTAGTGAAGGTTACAAATGATCTTCTTATGGCCTCGGACAGTGGACTCATCTCTGTGCTTGTTCTGTTAGACCTCAGTGCTGCTTTTGATACTGTTGACCATAAAATTTTATTACAGAGATTAGAGCATGCCATAGGTATTAAAGGCACTGTGCTGCAGTGGTTTGAATCATATTTGTCTAATAGATTACAATTTGTTCATGTAAATGGGGAATCTTCTTCACAGACTAAAGTTAATTATGGAGTTCCACAAGGTTCTGTGCTAGGACCAATTTTATTCACTTTATACATGCTTCCCTTAGGCAGTATTATTAGACGGTATTGCTTAAATTTTCATTGTTACGCAGATGATACCCAGCTTTATCTATCCATGAAGCCAGAGGACACACACCAATTAGCTAAACTGCAGGATTGTCTTACAGACATAAAGACATGGATGACCTCTAATTTCCTGCTTTTAAACTCAGATAAAACTGAAGTTATTGTACTTGGCCCCACAAATCTTAGAAACATGGTGTCTAACCAGATCCTTACTCTGGATGGCATTACCCTGACCTCTAGTAATACTGTGAGAAATCTTGGAGTCATTTTTGATCAGGATATGTCATTCAAAGCGCATATTAAACAAATATGTAGGACTGCTTTTTTGCATTTACGCAATATCTCTAAAATCAGAAAGGTCTTGTCTCAGAGTGATGCTGAAAAACTAATTCATGCATTTATTTCCTCTAGGCTGGACTATTGTAATTCATTATTATCAGGTTGTCCTAAAAGTTCCCTAAAAAGCCTTCAGTTAATTCAAAATGCTGCAGCTAGAGTACTGACGGGGACTAGAAGGAGAGAGCATATCTCATCCATATTGGCCTCTCTTCATTGGCTTCCTGTTAATTCTAGAATAGAATTTAAAATTCTTCTTCTTACTTATAAGGTTTTGAATAATCAGGTCCCATCTTATCTTAGGGACCTCGTAGTACCATATCACCCCAATAGAGCGCTTCGCTCTCAGACTGCAGGCTTACTTGTAGTTCCTAGGGTTTGTAAGAGTAGAATGGGAGGCAGAGCCTTCAGCTTTCAGGCTCCTCTCCTGTGGAACCAGCTCCCAATTCAGATCAGGGAGACAGACACCCTCTCTACTTTTAAGATTAGGCTTAAAACTTTCCTTTTTGCTAAAGCTTATAGTTAGGGCTGGATCAGGTGACCCTGAACCATCCCTTAGTTATGCTGCTATAGACGTAGACTGCTGGGGGGTTCCCATGATGCACTGTTTCTTTCTCTTTTTGCTCTGTATGCACCACTCTGCATTTAATCATTAGTGATCGATCTCTGCTCCCCTCCACAGCATGTCTTTTTCCTGGTTCTCTCCCTCAGCCCCAACCAGTCCCAGCAGAAGACTGCCCCTCCCTGAGCCTGGTTCTGCTGGAGGTTTCTTCCTGTTAAAAGGGAGTTTTTCCTTCCCACTGTAGCCAAGTGCTTGCTCACAGGGGGTCGTTTTGACTGTTGGGGTTTTACATAATTATTGTATGGCCTTGCCTTACAATATAAAGCGCCTTGGGGCAACTGTTTGTTGTGATTTGGTGCTATATAAAAAAATTGATTGATTGATTGATTGATTGATTGATGAAAAAGATAACCCTGCCCCTCCAAAAAATGCTGACAAACTGGAGTAGTAAGTTTGGCCCTTGAACAGCAAGCTCCAAAACCAAGGTTCCCAGTGTGACCAAGGTCTTGTCTCTGTGTTTTAACCAAGCTGTTTGCAGATAAAATTACATCTGAGCATATTGTGAATATAAGAGGGTAAATTTCAATGCTAAAGAATAACATTTTACTGGTGTACAAGAAAATCCTTTTAAAGACTTTAATTGTATTTTTTTAAAGGTTTACCATTTGTGAAAATGCAAAATATGTAAACTCTGCAGAAAGATTTTAAATGATTAAAAAACACTGAAGTTGGCACCATGGCTGTCCCTGAGGGTGAGATTTGAAATAATATCCATATTATCATTTTAACAAGAAATAGCAATTATGTAATTTAGCAAATGCAATTTACAAGACGCTGGGTACCCCCCAGGGGCCACTTGGGCATTAAGGAGCTAAAGCACATTAAGATCATCAAGGACAAGGACAAGGGTCTGCTACCTTTGATTGTTCTCTTATTCGTACCTGTTCTCTACCAATATTTGATGGTGGCATGCACTTCACTGAACCCAAAGTGGGCTATAACTGCCTTAATTTGGTCATTCCAGAACTGCCTGTTAACAGTGATGACTCCAATAATTCGAGATGAAAATAGCAATTATTAGATTTACTGAAATTTACTTGATAGAACCCAGAAATATCATACATGTGGGTTTCTGTAAGCACAGTTAAGGAGCAGACTTTTGCTGGAAGTCCAACACTTACACAAAACGAGGACTCTGAGGAGTGCTATATTTTCAGTGAATCTCCTTAAACGATCGCTTACTTATTGCTTCCCTGTTCTGCCTTCTGGCATGGCAGCCTGGGTCTTTGATTAGAAGAGACTCCACATAATCACAAGTGTATGATTATGGCATTAGGCCGGATTCTTCACATCAGAAATTGCAATCAAGAAATTGGCGTGAGGGATCGATACGGAGCAGCACCTCATCTGACGGCAGAGTGGGGAGTAGAGCTTGTGTGAGAAAGCATGAGGCTTAGGATCAATTAGGAAGTAACTGCCACATCCAGACATTACTTTTAATCTTCTAATGCATGTGTGCAAAGGCATAGGGCCCAGCATTTGCCGGCTTACGAGGAGAAGGAATCGATCCTTTCTGCACATACGGACGCCAGACCATCCTGGAAAGTTTGAACAGCGTTCAAGATATAATGAAAGCAGAGACCCTAAATCCGCTTACCCTCTGCAAGTGAACGAAGGGTATTTGATGTCACACTTTAGGGGAGGCTGAAACAGTTTAATCCTTTAAAATAGTTTCTAATACATCTGAATACCTGGTTAATCTCTTTGATGTACTGTAGTCTACTGTTGTGTGGGGGGGCCTGCCTACTGTGATGACATCATATTTAATCATGGTAATATGTCAGGCACATAAAGGTTCAGTATCAAGACACGATTAACTGACACAGGAACATGACACCTAAAGTCAACGATTCTCGTACTTTGAAATACAACCCCAATTCCAATGAAGTTGGGACATTGTGTGAAATGCAAATAAAAACAGAATACAATGATTTGCAAATCCGCATCAACCTATATTCAACTGAATACACCACAAAGACAAGATATTTAATGTTCAAACTGATAGACGTTTGTTTTTGTGCAAATATCTCATTTTGAAATGGATGCCAGCAACACATTTCAAAAAGCTGGGGCAGGAACAACAAAAGACTAGGAAAGTTGATGAATGCTCAAAGAACACCTGTTTGGAACATTTCACAGGTGAAAAGGTTAATTGAAAACAGGTGAGTGTCATGATTGGGTATAAAAGGAGCATCCCCAAAAGGCTCAGCCGTTCACAAGCAAAGATGGGGTGAGGATCACCACTTTATGAACAAGTGCGTGAAAAAATAGTCCAACAGTTTAAGAACAATGTTTCTCAACATTCAATTGCAAGGAATTTTGGGATTCCATCATCTACAGTCCATAATATAATCAGAAGAGTCAGAGAATCTGGAGAACTTTCTACACGTAAGTGGCAAAGCCGAAGACCAACACTGAATACCCGTGACCTTCGATCCCTCAGGCGGCACTGCATTAAAAACCGACATCACTATGAGGATCTTACCGTGTGGGCTCAGGAAGACTTCAGAAATCCACTGTCAGTTAACACAGCTCGTCGCACAAAGTGGAAAAGTGTGCTGTGGTCTGATGAGTCCACATTTCAAGTTGTTTTTGGAAATCATGGACGTCGTGTCTTCCGGACAAAAGAGGAAAAAGACCATCCAGATTGTTACCAGCACAAAGTTCAAAAGCCAGCATCTGTGATGGTATGGGGGTGTGTTAGTGCCCATGGCATGGCCAACTTACACATCTGTGATGGAACCATCAATGCTGAAAGGTACATCCAGGTTTTGGAGCAACACATGCTGCCATCAAGCGACGTCTTTTTCAGGGACGTCCCTGCTTATTTCAGCAAGACAATGCCAAGCCACATTCTGCATGTGTTACAACAGTGTGGCTTCGTAGTAAAAGAGTGCGGGTACTAGACTAGCCTGCCTGCAGTCCAGACCTGTTGCCCATTGAAAATGTGTGGCGCATTATGAAAGGCAAAATACGACAACGGACATCCCGGATTGTTGAACAACTGAAGTAGTACATCAAGCAAGAATGAGAAAGAATTCCACCTACAAAGCTTCATCAATTAGTTTCTTCAGTTCCCAAACACTTATTGAGTGTTGTTAGAAGGAAAGGTGATGTAACACAGTGGTAAACATACCAATGTCCCAGCTTTTTTGAAACGTGTTGCAGGTATGCATTTCAAAATGAGCAAATATTTGCACAAAAACAATAAAGTTTATCATTTTGAACATTAAATATCTTGTCTTTGTAGTGTATTCAATTGAATATAGGTTGAAGAGGATTTGCAAATCATTGTATTCTGTTTTTATTTACATTTTACACAATGTCCCAACTTCATTGGAATTGGGGTTGTAGTACTTTCCGTTAAAATCTATCCTTTCCTAAGTGTACACATGCAGTGAAAGTGAGGGTAAAGAGACAGTAATCATGTTCATGAATGTACTCTGCATGCACATGGAGGCTGGGACACACACTGGCTCTCGAAATTAATCACAGAGAAAAAATTCCTAAGACCAAATATGCAGCATTATCAAAGTGTCCACTATATCCCAGCACTGTTCAATTTTATTTAACTAGGGCCTAAGTTCCAGATTTCAAGAAACACACAGAAACTGTGTACTTATTTAAATTATAGCAGAAATTAATAAGTATTTGAACACACAGCTAATCCAATGAATATGTTGGATTAGCGTTTTCACAGATGTACAGATCCTCTTGTCAGCTTTTGTCCTGCAGGGCCAAAAAACAACAGGCACACTGGGTGACTCAGTAAAATACCATTGAGACTAATAATATCTGCCAATGTTTTTTTATTCTTAAAATAATTTGAATTAGTTGCTAAATCACTGCAATGAAGTCACAGTCCACAGGCAGTTTGAAGATAAATCAAACAGGTTCAGCAACGCGGAAAATGTTCACTGGGGGAAAACATTCCCAATACCTCCACTGCATGTCCTCTGGACTAATGTGCTGTGGCAGCCTTCTAACTATCCAATTCCAGACCCACAGCTTCATGGTTTACACGGTCCCTCAGCTTCTAAACCCAGTCCCTGTCCTTTCATTAGGACGCACACACACCTCCATCAAAACGACGCCAGAAGGAAACTACAGTTCCATCTCATGTCAGAAACCTGCCCCTAAGCAAGGGAAAAGAGGGAAAGACCGCAGATTTACTGAAGAAAGAGAGTGAGAATGATGAGACAGATGGACACTCCCTGACTTTAACCATTCTGAAAGTGTTTACTTAAGTGAAATCTGAAAGTTGCAATTTTGTGTGGGAGCATGTATTTTTGCAGCAATATTCATTGTATATATATATATATATATATATATATATATATATATATATATATATATATATAAGCGTGTTGCCGAGTAACACGATGGATTAGTGGTTAGCACTGTTGCCTCACAGCGAGAAGGTCATGGGCTCAATTCCAGCCTGTGGCCTTTCTGTGTGGACTTTGCATGTTCTCCCCGTGTTTGCGTGAGTTTCCTCCGGGTGCTCCGGTTTCCTCCCACATCCAAAGACATGCGGGTTAGGTGGATTGGAATCTTTAAATTATTCATAGGTGTGTGTGTGTGTGTGTGTGTGTGTGTGTGTGTGTGTGTGTGTGTGTGTGTGTGTGTGTGTGTGTGTGTGTGTGTGTGTGTGTGTGTGTGTGTGTGTGTGTGTGAGTGTGTGTTTGTGGCCCTGTGACAGACTGGTGTCCTGTCCTGGGTGTAGCTCGCCTCGCGCTCTGTGACTGCTGGTATAGGCTCCAGCCCCCTGCGACCATAATTGGACTAAGCAGTTGAAGATGAGTGTGTGTGTGTGTGTGTAAGCCTGTTGTCCGTGGAGAACCATGGGCTTGAGATTAGGCAGTGTTTATAAAATAGGTATCTGACATTTTTCAAGGGTGGTAATAAATTATGCAAGGTTTCTATAATGAGTTAAAATGGCGTGTGAGTCCAGAATGTTTTTAGAACCTTAGACCTTAGAACACAACAGTTTTTAGAAGAAGAACTCAACCCTTTCATTTCCAATTAATTACACATTTTTTTGTTAATTTACTGTCTTAATGTATTTATAAATTGTTTAGATTCTTGTTATCATGTACACACTATTATTACTATTATTATTATTATTATTATTATCACCATCACTAAGATTATTATTATTATTATCTGCATTATTATTATTATTATTATTATTATTATTATTGTGTCATCCATGTATTTTTAACATATTTACAATTATATTATATACTTACATTGAACTTACTAAATAAAATCACACATGCATGCACACACGCACGCATGCAAGCTTAAAATATATAGATGATTTACCGCCCAGTGCTGGAATGGTGTGTGAGTCTAGAATGTAATTATCAACGTCCATTGTTCAGTGTTGATCGCTAGTATCTGTAGTTTCTCCAAAATTATTAGTCCTACCAATGTTCCCTTTTTGGTGGCATTCATACTTGACCCAAAATACATAAGTATACCAAATGGCAAAAGTTAGCTCTCCGCAGTTTGTCCGCGATTGAAGTTATATGCATGCAGGCAGAGCTTTTTGTATTTTCTGCATTCTGCTGCAAGCAGGTGCTTCCATTTTTACAAACTCACACACACAGACAGTGGTGGAAGATATCAAAAGCACTACACTTCTCACTCATGGTAACGACAACATGACACTTAACTCAATCATGGTAATGGCAACATGATACTTAACTGAATAAACCAACTGAACTACAAAAATTCAACAAATCAATAACACTAACAACATTGTTAAAATAACATGAACCACAATAACAGTTAAAACTCCAAAACTCCCAAAATGTACTGTTCACTGTTGCTAGCTGATGTCACTAATTTCAAATACCAAATAGCAAATGTCAGCTTTCCCAGTTTCTCAGTGATCGAAGCCATACACACCACACAGGCTATGTGGCTATTATATATATATATATATATATATATATATATATATATATATATATATATATATATATATATATAATGCAAGTACAACTTCAAAACAATTACCACTTAAATGTGAATATTTGTTGAAACATGAGGCAAAAAAGTCATGATCTGAACCACATACTTGTCACAGATAGATAAACTACAACTTAAAATATTACAAGATAGTTTTGGCCAAACTTGTTCAAAAGAACATCACAAGAAATAGACAACTGATAACCATCAAACAAAAATAACAGCAACCCAACAACCAGCAAACAAAATAGCTCTGAAAAAGCAAAATAATTGAGAAATGGACCTAAATAACATGGTCTCACAACACCAGTTACATTTGGGTACGTGCTGTATAAGCAAATGCAAGTCAAATACTCCACCGCACTCCTTTATCATCATAAACTCAACTCCTAAACTAACTACCTAAACTCTGTAAGTGAGATAGAGTATCTCGTCAATAGTTTTACATCCTCATAGAAGACAACTTTGGATGCTGTAGCTCCTCTGAAAACGAGAGCTCTAAATCAGAAGTTCCTGACTCCGCGGTATAACTCACAAACTCGTAGCTTAAAGCAGATAACCCGTACGTTGGAGAGGAAATGGCGTCTCACTAATTTAGAAGATCTTCATTTAGCCTGGAAAAAGAGTCTGTTGCTCTATAAAAAAGCCCTCCGTAAAGCTAGGACATCTTTCTACTCATCACTAATTGAAGAAAATAAGAACAACCCCAGGTTTCTTTTCAGCACTGTAGCCAGGCTGACAAAGAGTCAGAGCTCTATTGAGCTGAGTATTCCATTAACTTTAACTAGTAATGACTTCATGACTTTCTTTGCTAACAAAATTTTAACTATTAGAGAAAAAATTACTCATAACCATCCCAAAGACGTATCGTTATCTTTGGCTGCTTTCAGTGATGCCGGTATTTGGTTAGACTCTTTCTCTCAGATTGTTCTGTCTGAGTTATTTTCATTAGATACTTCATCCAAATCATAAACATGTCTATTAGACCCCATTCCTACCAGGCTGCTCAAGGAAGCCCTACCATTATTTAATGCTTCGATCTTAAATATGATCAATCTATCTTTGTTAGTTGGCTATGTACCACAGGCTTTTAAGGTGGCAGTAATTAAACCATTACTTAAAAAGCCATCACTTGACCCAGCTATCTTAGCTAATTATAGGCCAATCTCCAACCTTCCTTTTCTCTCAAAAATTCTTGAAAGGGTAGTTGTAAAACAGCTAACTGATCATCTGCAGAGGAATGGTCTATTTTAGGAATTTCAGTCAGGTTTTAGAATTCATCATAGTACAGAAACAGCATTAGTGAAGGTTACAAATGATCTTCTTATGGCCTCAGACAGTGGACTCATCTCTGTGCTTGTTCTGTTAGACCTCAGTGCTGCTTTTGATACTGTTGACCATAAAATTTTATTACAGAGATTAGAGCATGCCATAGGTATTAAAGGCACTGTGCTGCGGTGGTTTGAATCATATTTGTCTAATAGATTACAATTTGTTCATGTAAATGGGGAATCTTCTTCACAGACTAAGGTTAATTATGGAGTTCCACAAGGTTCTGTGCTAGGACCAATTTTATTCACTTTATACATGCTTCCCTTAGGCATTATTATTAGACGGTATTGCTTAAATTTTCATTGTTATGCAGATGATACCCAGCTTTATCTATCCATGAAGCCAGAGGACACACACCAATTAGCTAAACTGCAGGATTGTCTTACAGACATAAAGACATGGATGACCTCTAATTTACTGCTTTTAAACTCAGATAAAACTGAAGTTATTGTACTTGGCCCCACAAATCTTAGAAACATGGTGTCTAACCAGATCCTTACTCTGGATGGCATTACCCTGACCTCTAGTAATACTGTGAGAAATCTTGGAGTCATTTTTGATCAGGATATGTCATTCAAAGCGCATATTAAACAAATATGTAGGACTGCTTTTTTGCATTTACGCAATATCTCTAAAATTAGAAAGGTCTTGTCTCAGAGTGATGCTGAAAAACTAATTCATGCATTTATTTCCTCTAGGCTGGACTATTGTAATTCATTATTATCAGGTTGTCCTAAAAGTTCCCTGAAAAGCCTTCAGTTAATTCAAAATGCTGCAGCTAGAGTACTAACGGGGATTAGAAGGAGAGAGCATATCTCACCCATATTGGCCTCTCTTCATTGGCTTCCTGTTAATTCTAGAATAGAATTTAAAATTCTTCTTCTTACTTATAAGGTTTTGAATAATCAGGTCCCATCTTATCTTAGGGACCTCGTAGTACCATATCACCCCAATAGAGCGCTTCGCTCTCAGACTGCAGGCTTACTTGTAGTTCCTAGGGTTTGTAAGAGTAGAATGGGAGGCAGAGCCTTCAGCTTTCAGGCTCCTCTCCTGTGGAACCAGCTCCCAATTCGGATCAGGGAGACTGACACCCTCTCTACTTTTAAGATTAGGCTTAAAACTTTCCTTTTTGCTAAAGCTTATAGTTAGGGCTGGATCGGGTGACCCTGAACCATCCCTTAGTTATGCTGCTATAGACGTAGACTGCTGGGGGGTTTCCATGATGCACTGTTTCTTTCTCTTTTTGCTCTGTATGCACCACTCTGCATTTAATCATTAGTGATCGATCTCTGCTCCCCTCCACAGCATGTCTTTTTCCTGGTTCTCTCCCTCAGCCCCAACCAGTCCCAGCAATATACAATATAAAGCGCCTTGGGGCAACTGTTTGTTGTGATTTGGCGCTATATAAAAAATCGATTGATTGATTGATTGATTGATTTCAACTACTCGGGTTGCCTGTACAAAATCGAATGGTGTAATGTCTCAGCACTTGACCAAACTAAGGTCCCCTTCGCACATAGTACGAATAAGTACAACTCAGGGGGACTCACGGAGGAACAGCTCGTATGAGCGAACCACGGAAACATCGAGCCGACGGGCAGGCATGCACAATGCCGCTGCGATGGTTTGTGCATGCAGGAACACAGAGCGAGCAGCTGCGCAATGTGTAAAAAAAAAAAAATTGCATGCCACCCACGGGATTCGAACCAGATAGCCAGCCAGAAACTTTACCACTGAGCTACCATTGCTGTCCTGTGAAAGGTGTGGGAAAATGCCTGATATCAAGAAGGACATGGACGTATTTAAAAAAAATAAAACCCCACACATCAAGCGGGCAATACAAGTATGATCTGTCTGTTCCTCTGTAGATGATCCATGATCACAGATGTACAGTCATGAAATGGCATGAATGAGAGCAGGGCCCTCTTATCATGTCCACATCTGCTGGCAGCCTGTCCAGCAGGCCCCGCACATGTGTCCTGCCCAACATGCATGTCTTGTGGACGCCGCACCACAGGACAGTCATCGCGTCATGTGGAACAGAGCTCATGTGAGTGGCATGATATTTAGATCACCCGCTGCATGTTATGATCTGATGCTACGGATCACCTTCAAGGATTCAAGGATTCAAAGGATTCAAAAGGAGTTTACTGTCATATGCACATAGGAACATGTTCCCCGCACAATGAAATGTGTTTGCTGCATTTTTACCCATCCTAATTGCCAGTTAGGAGCAGAGGTCGCCTTTTGGCACCCGGGGACCAGCTCCACATGTATATCCCTGCCCTAGGTCACGGGCAGGGCTGAGCAAACCTTGACCGGCCTCATGACACAATTAACAAACAACAACACGCATAAGCCGGCCCGGTACATGAACACATGTAAAAGCACACACACGGAAAGAATTGGGAAAAGAAAAATCTCCATTGCTGCTGTGTTGAACTCATGCAGCAGCACTGGAGAGCAAAAAAAACCCCATAGCACAGAAAAACAGTCATAACAAAAAACAAATCACGACAGACAACAGACGACAGCCAAGACTTGGATGAGTCCAGTGTTCAGACAGACAGCCCGGCAGGCCGCCCATGGCGACAGGCCTTATCTGTCCATCCTGGGGGGGATCCCAGTCCTGAATCAGTCCACCAGAGTCTCAAGGTCCCACAGTCAACATCTAAGGACTAGGAAGGGAGGGAGGGAGGGAGGGGAAGACGAAGAGCGAGGCTATCAGGAGTGTTCCTCGGAGGGAGGATTTTATCCCAGCGGCCTTGAAGGACAGCTGGCATTTGGAAACCAAACAGATATCCAGATTAACAGACGCCTGGCAGTCAGGCAGACGCCTGACACTGCCCTTCCAATTGAATCAATCATGTGGGGCAGCCTGGAAGGGCCAATTAATGCCGCCTCCACCTTCTTAATTTTCCGGTAAACCAGTGCTATGGCTGCCCCACACAGCAGAAACCCGGTCACCACTGGTCCAAGTAAGTAAACATCTTCAACGTCCTCCACAGACAACGTGTACAGGCAATGACTTGCCACCTCTGCCAGCTGTCCATCACGTAACCTGCCATATGTGTCCCGACAGTACAGGTTGGGTCCTCCGCTCCCGAGTGTCTTGTGGAAAAAAATAGTGTCAATTGTGTTCAGAGACCACTTGATCAGATCCATTTTGCAGTTTTCCAGAGGAGCAGGGCTGGCAGCCTCACAGACAAAACATGCTACAGTAGCAGGAAAATTGGGGAGGGAGGAGGAGAGAAAAATGCGACTGTCCCGACCGAGAGCAAGAAGGCAAAAAAACAAAAAAAAACCTGGGGCAGCTTGTCAATGTACACAGCGTGTGCATGCTTGCTGCAGCCCATTGCACCAGCAATATATGTTTTTATGTATGTCCACATGAGGACAGCAAGCAGATACACGCATGTTACAGTGGACAGTTGTTAGTTCATGTCCGTCCAAACATGGTACGTGTTCTCCAGCTGGGACGTCCAGAACCACAGATCTCCGCATCTGCTCCCGTGGGTGGACACAGCCCCTCTCAGTTCAGCCCACACACCAACGTGTCACTGGGTCTGTTTGCAAAGCCACACTCATGGGGGCACTTAGACAAATTTCACATCCACTTCAACAGTGATCGTCTGCTGACTGTTGTCGTACTAATAGTGTGAATGGCCACACATTTTCTAAGTGCCATGCGAGTGGTGTTAGATGTTTGTGTTTGTCAGCTGGAACTTGGCCGACACCTGCCACGGGAGGGTTCGATGGGCTCTCACAGCGCACACTTTGTCTTTCAGCCACTGATGTGGGCAAATAGTTGTAGCAACAGGTGTACGAGGCATTGGAGGCAGCTATGATTTTACATGTATTGCATACGATTCCTGCTTCATGTGCAATTCATGCACAATTCGACCAAATTCGCACTATGTGTGAAGGGGCCCTAAATTTATCACAGATTTGTTTGTTCTTCACTTTCAAATATGAGAAAGGAGCACAAGCTGACAAATAAAAGTTACCCATTATTTTAATCAATCAATCAATCAATCAATTTTATTTATATAACGCCAAATCACAACAAACAGTTGCCCCAAGGCGCTTTATATTGTAAGGCAAGGCCATACAATAATTACGTAAAAACCCCAATGGTCAAAACGACCCCCTGTGAGCAAGCACTTGGCGACAGTGGGAAGGAAAAACTCCCTTTTAACAGGAAGAAACCTCCAGCAGAAACAGGCTCAGGGAGGGGCAGTCTTCTGCTGGGACTGGTTGGGGCTGAGGGAGAGAACCAGGAAAAAGACATGCTGTGGAGGGGAGCAGAGATTAATCACTAATGATTAAATGCAGAGTGGTGCATACAGAGCAAAAAGAGAAAGAAACACTCAGTGCATTATGGCAACCCCCCAGCAGTCTAAGTCTATAGCAGCATAACTAAGGGATGGTTCAGGGTCACCCGATCCAGCCCTAACTATAAGCTTTAGCAAAAAGGAAAGTTTTAAGACTAATCTTAAAAGTAGAGAGGGTGTCTGTCTCCCTGATCCAAATTGGGAGCTGGTTCCACAGGAGAGGAGCCTGAAAGCTGAAGGCTCTGCCTCCCATTCTACTCTTACAAACCCTAGGAACTACAAGTAAGCCTGCAGTCTGAGAGCAAAGCGCTCTATTGGGGTGATATGGTACTATGAGGTCCCGAAGATAAGATGGGACCTGATTATTCAAAACCTTATAAGTAAGAAGAAGAATTTTAAATTCTATTCTAGAATTAACAGGAAGCCAATGAAGAGAGGCCAATATGGGTGAGATATGCTCTCTCCTTCTAGTGCCCGTCAGTACTCTAGCTGCAGCATTCTGAATTAACTGAAGGCTTTTCAGGGAACTTTTAGGACAACCTGATAATAATGAATTACAATAGTCCAGCCTAGAGGAAATAAATGCATGAATTAGTTTTTCAGCATCACTCTGAGACAAGACCTTTCTAATTTTAGAGATATTGCGTAAATGCAAAAAAGCAGTCTTACATATTTGTTTAATATGCACTCTGAATGACATATCCTGATCAAAAATGACTCCAAGATTTCTCACAGTATTACTAGAGGTCAGGGTAATGCCATCCAGAGTAAGGATCTGGTTAGACACCATGTTTCTAAGATTTGTGGGGCCAAGTACAATAACTTCAGTTTTATCTGAGTTTAAAAGCAGGAAATTTGAGGTCATCCATGTCCTTATGTCTGTAAGACAATCCTGCAGTTTAGCTAATTGGTGTGTGTCCTCTGGCTTCATGGATAGATAAAGCTGGGTATCATCTGCGTAACAATGAAAATTTAAGCAATGCCGTCTAATAATACTGCCTAAGGGAAGCATGTATAAAGTGAATAAAATTGGTCCTAGCACAGAACCTTGTGGAACTCCATAATTAACCTTAGTCTGTGAAGAAGATTCCCCATTTACATGAACAAATTGTAATCTATTAGATAAATATGATTCAAACCACCGCAGCGCAGTGCCTTTAATACCTATGGCATGCTCTAATCTCTGTAATAAAATTTTATGGTCAACAGTATCAAAAGCAGCACTGAGGTCTAACAGAACAAGCACAGAGATGAGTCCACTGTCTGAGGCCATAAGAAGATCATTTGTAACCTTCACTAATGCTGTTTCTGTACTATGATGAATTCTAAAACCTGACTGAAACTCTTCAAATAGACCATTCCTCTGCAGATGATCAGTTAGCTGTTTTACAACTACCCTTTCAAGAATTTTTGAGAGAAAAGGAAGGTTGGAGATTGGCCTATAATTAGCTAAGATAGCTGGGTCAAGTGATGGCTTTTTAAGTAATGGTTTAATTACTGCCACCTTAAAAGCCTGTGGTACATAGCCAACTAATAAAGATAGATTGATCATATTTAAGATCGAAGCATTAAATAATGGTAGGGCTTCCTTGAGCAGCCTGGTAGGAATGGGGTCTAATAGACATGTTGATGGTTTGGATGAAGTAACTAATGAAAATAACTCAGACAGAACAATCTGAGAGAAAGAGTCTAACCAAATACCGGAATCACTGAAAGCAGCCAAAGATAACGATACGTCTTTGGGATGGTTATGAGTAATTTTTTCTCTAATAGTTAAAATTTTATTAGCAAAGAAAGTCATGAAGTCATTACTAGTTAAAGTTAAAGGAATACTCGGCTCAATAGAGCTCTGACTCTTTGTCAGCCTGGCTACAGTGCTGAAAAGAAACCTGGGGTTGTTCTTATATTCTTCAAATAGTGATGAGTAGTAAGATGTCCTAGCTTTACGGAGGGCTTTTTATAGAGCAACAGACTCTTTTTCCAGGCTAAGTGAAGATCTTCTAAATTAGTGAGACGCCATTTCCTCTCCAACTTACGGGTTATCTGCTTTAAGCTGCGAGTTTGTGAGTTATACCAGGGACTCAGGCACTTCTGATTTAAAGCTCTCTTTTTCAGAGGAGCTACATCATCCAAAGTTGTCTTCAATGAGGATGTAAAACTATTGACGAGATACTCTATCTCACTTACAGAGTTTAGGTAGCTACTCTGCACTGTGTTGGTATATGGCATTAGAGGACATAAAGAAGGAATCATATCCTTAAACCTAGTTACAGCGCTTTCTGAAAGACTTCTAGTGTAATGAAACTTATTCGCCACTGCTGGGTAGTCCATCAGAGTAAATGTAAATGTTATTAAGAAATGATCAGACAGAAGGGAGTTTTCAGGGAATACTGTTAAATCTTCAATTTCCATACCATAAGTCAGAACAAGATCTAAGATATGATTAAAGTGGTGGGTGGCCTCATTTACATTTTGAGCAAAGCCAATTGAGTCTAATAATAGATTAAATGCAGTGTTGAGGCTGTCATTCTCAGCATCTGTGTGGATGTTAAAATCGCCCACTATAATTATCTTATCTGAGCTAAGCACTAAGTCAGACAAAAGTTCTGAAAATTCACAGAGAAACTCACAGTAACGGCCAGGAGGACGATAGATAACAACAAATAAAACTGTTTTTTGGGACTTCCAATTTGGATGGACAAGACTAAGAGTCAAGCTTTCAAATGAATTAAAGCTCTGTCTGGGTTTTTGATTAATTAATAAGCTGGAATGGAAGATTGCTGCTAATCCTCCGCCTCGGCCCGTGCTACGAGCGTTCTGGCAGTTAGTGTGACTCGGGGGTGTTGACTCATTTAAACTAACATATTCATCCTGCTGTAACCAGGTTTCTGTAAGGCAGAATAAATCAATATGTTGATCAATTATTATATCATTTACTAACAGGGACTTAGAAGAGAGAGACCTAATGTTTAATAGACCACATTTAACTGTTTTAGTCTGTGGTGCAGTTGAAGGTGCTATATTATTTTTTCTTTTTGAATTTTTATGCTTAAATAGATTTTTGCTGGTTATTGGTGGTCTGGGAGCAGGCACCGTCTCTACGGGGATGGTGTAATGAGGGGATGGCAGGGGGAGAGAAGCTGCAGAGAGGTGTGTAAGACTACAACTCTGCTTCCTGGTCCCAACCCTGGATAGTCACGGTTTGGAAGATTTAAGAAAATTGGCCAGATTTCTAGAAATGAGAGCTGCTCCATCCAAAGTGGGATGGATGCCGTCTCTCCTAACAAGACCAGGTTTTCCCCAGAAGCTTTGCCAATTATCTATGAAGCCCACCTCATTTTTTGGACACCACTCAGACAGCCAGCAATTCAGGGAGAACATGCGGCTAAACATGTCACTCCCGGTCCGATTGGGGAGGGGCCCAGAGAAAACTACAGAGTCCGACATTGTTTTTGCAAAGTTACACACCGATTCAATGTTAATTTTAGTGACCTCCGATTGGCGTAACCGGGTGTCATTACTGCCGACGTGAATTACAATCTTACCAAATTTACGCTTAGCCTTAGCCAGCAGTTTCAAATTTCCTTCAATGTCGCCTGTTCTGGCCCCCGGAAGACAACTGACTATGGTTGCTGGTGTCGCTAACTTCACATTTCTCAAAACAGAGTCGCCAATAACCAGAGTTTAATCCTCAGCGGGTGTGTCGCCGAGTGGAGAAAAACGGTAAGAAATGTGAACGGGTTGGCGGTGTACACGGGGCTTCTGTTTAGGACTACGCTTCCTCCTCACAGTCACCCAGTCAGCCTGCTTTCCCGGCTGCTCGGGATCTGCCAGAGGGAAACTAACGGCGGCTAAGCTACCTTGGTCCGCACCGACTACAGGGGCCTGGCTAGCTGTAGAATTTTCCACGGTGCTGAGTCGAGTCTCCAATTCGCCCAGCCTGGCCTCCAAAGCTACGAATAAGCTACACTTATTACAAGTACCATTACTGCTAAAGGAGGCCGAGGAATAACTAAACATTTCACACCCAGAGCAGAAAAGTGCAGGAGAGACAAGAGAAGCCGCCATGCTAAACCGGCTAAGAGCTAGTAGCTGCGCTAAGCTAGCGGATTCCTAAAAACATACAAAGTGAATAATGTGTAAATAATTTAGAGGTGATTCAGCAGAGGGAGTGCTTTAGTTAAGGCACGTGAAGATTACACTGTGAAACAAATCATTATCTAGTTAACTAGATCAATCTAACTGTGCAGATTAAACCGCTAACAGATACAGAAAAACGCTGCTGTGCTCCGGAACAGGAAGTGATACAATACTGCAGTCATTAAGCATCATTAAAGTCTACTTTACTAATATTCCTGCTCTAATCACAATTATGTTTAATTTTTTAATTACTGCAGCATTTGAAGTGTTGTATTAAAATTACTGTGACTTTTAATTTGTCAGCATTTTGAAATTGCTGTTCATTTTCACCACATAATTATTGTGCCATTTGTAGGCATAATTACCACTTTACTAATTTTGTGTATTTGTGCTAGAAAAGGATGTGGCTCTGAGAGGTTTAATTTTATTGCAGATTAAAAGATTCTTTTTCCACAGAAACACCAACAACTTACTTTTCACCACCTCATTTGAATAAAACTCCCCCATTTTCATGTCTATCCTCCCATTTTTTACAGTGCCCTCAAAAACAAGAAGGATTTTCTTTAAAAGAAGATCTCGAAGTTCAGCTACAATTTGCCAGAAGGTACATCTGAGATGCAAGCCTAGATTTGATGTTTTGGTGA
Organism: Thalassophryne amazonica; assembly: GCF_902500255.1. NCBI lineage: Eukaryota > Metazoa > Chordata > Actinopteri > Batrachoidiformes > Batrachoididae > Thalassophryne > Thalassophryne amazonica. Next base: position 57,960,357 of record NC_047113.1, read on the forward strand.
AAGAAAATCCTCCTCTGTACCACTTCATCATGAAGCTGTATAACTGGTGATAGAAAATACAAAACATGCACTATGCACAATTTATCCAATCACAGCCACAGAAGCCTAAAACTTCTTCTGGGTTGCCTGGGTGTCTTGGTGGCTTTCCTCACTCTTCTCCTTCTTGCACAGCCACTCAGTTTTTGAGCACTATCTACTCCACACAGATTTACCATAGAGTGCCATACTGTATTTCTTCATAACCGATGTAAATAAAGTTCAAGACATATTAAGTGACTTGAAATCTTCATGTATCCATCCCCTGACTTGTCTGAAGAAAACTGGCAATAAAATTGATTCTTTGCAGGTGTTATACCAAATGGCCCATTACTTATGCAACCCATCACCTTGGCTTTTATATCTTTAATTAATTTCTATCAAGTTGTAGGGTTTGCTTTCAGTTTGAGTTTAAGGAAGATAATTTTCAGAAATTTAATTTTTTTTTTTTTTTTTGAAACAGCATAAACAAATGAAAATGCGTGAAACACCACATAGTGCCCCCCAATACTTTTGGGGGGCACTATGTGTGTGTGTGTGTTTGTGTTGTGCCTGCATCCAGCAATAGAGAAAAAAACTAGTTCAGCCGACAGATTCTGGAGCTGACCTGAACAGTGACCCAAAGCAGCAGCAGCCCATGTGGAGAAAGACAGACAAGCTGGCAGGACGCATAAACGTGCCAACATTGTCTCTTTCCAAACACTGTCAGAGACTAATAAAGCTAAAATAAACAAATAAACAGTGCTGGTGAGATGCTGAGACCAGTAGCATGAAAACAAGACACACACACACACAACACAGACACACACTTACGCACACAGCTGCTAAGAAGAAGAAGAAGCTACTATAGTCTGTTCTGGAATGAAAGAAAGTTAAAATGAGACCTCATCATTGCGCTGATTAAAACACTGAAATGAAACACTGAGGAAGAAAAAAAATTATCTGAAGTTCAGTGAGATTGCACAAAAAGTGTGTGTGTGAGAGAAAATCGAATTATTGCCACAAAAGCACGACTGGGAAAGAAATTATTACGAGTCAGTACTTGTTTGTTTCTTTTTCGACCCAGGCACCAGCTTACGTTTCAGCTACATTTGTCTACCACACAAACAGAGCAAGAAAACAAGAAATAATAATAAAAATGAAATACAAAGTGATCGTGCACCTGCAGATGCCAAGTGATTATGCAAATCACAAACACAGCTTTTTCTTCTTTCTTTCTTTTTTCTTTTCTTTAACCTCCCAACAAACTCAAAGTTCCTTTCTGAGAATATGACTCACTTTCTGAAAGCGAAAGCAGAGGCAGGATATTATTTACAGTATATGTTCAAAAACTGAGTAGATCCATGACACATTATGACAACACAAGTGCCATTCAATATGAGCAGCAAAACCCAGCCGTGCTGGACTTTACCTGTCAAATAAATCTAACAACTCCACAATCCACAGCAAAAGCCAAATGAATGGGATATTATAAAGGAAATAGAAGGTGGACGTGTAAATGAAGGATGTGCTGTGTTTTGAAACATGCCAGGCGTCTAAACATGGCAGCCTGGCATGGTCATTAACTTGCAAGTTGAAAGTGTACAGGGGGAAGATAGAAATAGGAGTCCCTGTGGGTCCCAGCCACTCCAATTTCAACCGTAGCATCCCAATTAAAATAGTTGCAGGGCAAAAGAGGTTCCTTCACTTGGGTGGAAGAAAGTGGTTCACAGACCCCCATCTGAGAAGGACGAGGCAGCAGATTGCTCAGATTTACATGATAATTTCCAGAGTAGGGATAAAAGCACATCCCCAATTTATATCACCAAGTTTTAGAAAAACAACTTTCCGCTGTCAGTGTCGTTGCACATGATGTTCACCAAGAAATGTATCTATTTACTCTCTTCTGATACAAACTATTACTGTATCTATGTTTTTACGTTTACAAACAAAAATAAAACGTACAAATGTTATCACAAAAAATGTCTGTTATTTCATTCAGGGTAACAACAAGTGATCACATAGTTTGGGTATAATCATTGCAAACTGACAGGACACCAGATTTTCTTCAAAATAATAATAATAATAATAATGACTCGAGTTCCGTGGTCATGGAGCGCAAACATCTGACAAGATTAGTTTGGAATTCCACAAAAGTGATGTTACAAATGGATTTTCAACAGATAAATTACATGTGATCAAATGTCAGGAGAATGCATTTGGTTCATACACTTGAATCAAAGTTTTGTTTTGTTTTTTGTGGTCTTGTCAGATTTCTTGCAGATATTACTGCAAGCTTAGTGAATAAAGCTTTAACAGTTAATAAACATTTTTAAAGTCTGATATCAAAGATTTTAGAGCCTAACTGTTAAATGTTTTGTAGCAGACGTACAGTTCTATCTTCCACAAACTGATGAGAACTGGTTTCAGGAGAAACCGCTCTATCCTCTGCAATCAGAGGACAACTGGTCACAGAATACAAACAAAATGAGACCATTTTAACGCCAACTGACGCCCTACTAACCAGATGGCAATATCCCTCAAATCATCCAGAGTCATACAGTTTTAACTTATGGTTAAAATTTTAACCTAACTAATTTTGGACAAGTTATTTAAATTAAATGAAGTTTTAGAAAGTGAAAATATCAGCTATATTTGTTTTAGTTTTAAAGTATTGCACTAATTTTAAAGGTTTTAGTGTGGACATGGTGTGTGAACAGTGCATTATGGGTACTGTAAAAGGAAATGACAGGAGAAATGCATTTGAGATGCTATGATCAGGTTCCACATGAACAACAGCATTAACCCCTTAACGCCTGAATGTATATAGCTGTATATAAAAAAATGTTTTGTGTGTTTTTGCCTTTAAGTAGATGGTAAATAATGTTGAGATTATTAATTTCACTTTTGCACAAAAAATAAATAGTAATTTTGGTATTTTGGTAATGACTTTATGTTATAATGTTATAATAATAATAATGGTATGTTGCAAATTTGCGACAACAGGCATACTGGTCAATTTGTTATGTTGCATATTTGAGTCAAATATTGTAGCATATATGCGACAATAGGTGTTAAGGGGTTAAACCCTTTGTATATTGTGCCTATAACTCTTGTGAAAATATTCTCTGGGTTTATAGATGTTGTTATTGTGTTGTTTTATGTAAAAATGCCAGAAGAAGCTCAGGTTTGACAGGTGGTTTTGTCTGGAGACAAATGCAAGACTCAGGTCGGCAGTTTTGGTTTAAGCAAAACTTTAGTGAGGTGGAGAGCACAGGTCGGTACACGGACAGGCAGTCCAAAAAACACAGCAAAAGTACAGTTGACATCAGGCTTAAACAAGGTCGGAGTGAACAGGCTGGAGGTCGATAACACGCTAAAGCAGGCAGGACAATGGACACAGGAATCAAAGGCGGGAATGAAGGCACAGGGCGCATCAATCTGGCAAAGAAGCAGAGCAACATGAGCAATACGAGGTCTGTTAGAAAAGTATCCGACCTTTTTATTTTTTTTATTATGGATTTGAATCACGTGTGACTGCATCAGCCAAGCTTGAACCTTCATGCGCATGCGTGAGTTTTTTTCACGCCCGTCGGTTGCGTCATTCGCCTGTGAGCAGGCTTTGTATGAGCACTGGTCCACCCCTCTCGTCGTTTTTTTATTGCGAATAAATGTCTGAATGATTTGGAGCTTTGCTGCATCAATTTTTTTCCAGAAACTGTGAGAGACCTCCAGGTGGACACCGTTCGGAAAATTAATATGGCTTTCAGGGACGATTTTATGGGGATTACACAGATTAAGGAGTGATCCAGACGGTTTAAAGACCGCCCACAACTACATTCCACTGTTACAGGAGTTTTTTTTCTTGGAAAGAAAAGTGGAGGGAGGCGCCACGGAGCCGTTCATTACGCGGCACAAAACCACCTCCATGTTGGTCTCACAGGATGGCTTTCAGGTGGATTTCAGATGGCTGTTGGTTGCTTTTCAGTCGTGTGATTATCCGAGAAATTGAGCATGAGCTGGACATGCCCCAACATGTCATGTGAGGCTTCATCACGGCATTGCTTTGCGCCATGCGGCTCCACCGCGACGCGCGGAACTCCGCTCCTCTTTCCATGACAAAAACTCCTGTAACAGTGGAATGTGCCGTTCATTTCTAAACTGGACGCTGTATTGATCCGGTATGTAACACAGGAATTGTGAAAAGACGTGGACATCAGCACTTTTTCGGCACACTGAGACAGACGTGTGGAGGAGTTCCGCGCATCGCGGTGGAGCCGCATGGCGCAAAGCAACGCCGTGATGAAGCCTCACAGGACATGCTGGGGCATGTCCAGCTCATGCTCAATTTCTCGGATAATCACACGACTGAAAAGCAACCGAAAGCTGTCTGAAATCCACCTGAAAGCCGTCCTGTGAGACCAACACAGAGGTGGTTTTGTGCCGCGTAATGAACGGCTCCGTGGCGCCTCCCTCCGCTTTTCTTTCCATGGAAAAACCTCCTGTAACAGTGGAATGTGCCGAAAAAGTGCTGATGTCCATGCCTTCTGCCTTTTTGTGAAAGTCAGATGACATCCCGGATCAACAAAGCCTTCACGTTGGAAATGATCTGGTTGTTTCAGCGGGGTTTGAGCCTGTCGATCAGCGCTGGGAGCGCGGCGCGCTCTCAGCAGTTGTGGGCGGTCTTTAAACCGTCTGGATCACTCCTTAATCTGTGTAATCCCCATAAAATTGTCCCTGAAACCCATATTAATTTTCTGAACGGTGTCCACCTGGAGGTCTCTCATAGTTTCTGGAAAAAAACTGATGCAGCAAAGCTCCAAATCGTTCAGACATTTATTCGCAATAAAAAAACGACGAGAGGGGTGGACCAGTGCTCACACAAAGCCTGCTCACAGGCGAAGGACGCAACCGACAGAAAAAACTCACGCATGCGCACGAAGGTTCAAGCTTGGGTGATGCAATCACACGTGATTCAAATCCATATGGTTTTTGAAAAAAATAAAAAGGTCGGATACTTTTCTAACAGACCTCGTATATATATCTCCAGATAATGAGTGGCAAAAAGACAGGTGTGAGCAGAAGGCACCAGAAAGAGGGTATGGTCAGGGAGAGAGGGAGAGAGAGAGAGAGAGAGAGAGAGAGAGAGAGACACGCCCACATCCCAGAGAGACAGAAAACCCAACACAGGGAAAAAGTCAACCAAGAACATAGTCAAAAGAAAAAAAAAAACAACCACTCAAATAAAAACTAATCAAAACCCCGAAGCAGATCAACTTGTGCCATGACAAGGTTGCATCTCCATTATTTTCAAATGGAATCACTGTGAGCTGTAATCGCTTCCTGTTTGCTCTATAATGTCCTGGTTATTGTCCTTTAAAACACTGTTGTCATCTTTGTTCCAGAGTAATACATTAAGATGTCTGAAATTCATTTTGTGTTTATTAAATTCCACGCAGATTAAACGTAGCAGACACAGATTATTTGGAATAGTTGTTCTGGCAAGATTTCCCAGTCTCTCCTGCCATCTACTGGCCAGTATTGTTAATGGCAGTATTATAAGGTTATATCAGACGGTTGTCTAATCACAACTTGACTTTTGCAAATGGCTTTTTTTTTTTACATATGAAAAAATGGCATATTTTACAAAAGCACATTTAAATGTAAACCAACACACATGTCACATTATTGTGTTTGCTTTTACACAGAATGAATAAGTCAACCAATCAGTGTTAGCGGAGGCTATTTTACCCATAATCCCTTTGGCATCTCTGTGTGTTTGTTACAAAACTTCAATGACAAATGAAAGAATTGTCATTAATGTAGTTATTCTATACAGCAGGGGTAGGCAACCTGTTCCAGAAAGAGCCATGAGGGTGCAGGTTTTCTTTGCAGCCACTGACTCCACCAGGTGATTTTACTGATTAATATCACTTTGAGCAGATGGAATCAGTTAATCAGTGAAATCACCTGCTGGAGTCAGTGGCTGCAAAGAAAACCTGCACCCTCATGGCTCTTTCTGGAACAGGTTGCCTACCCCTGCTATACAGAATAATTTCATTTATAAATCAAAACCATAAGTCAAAACTGCTTTATTTTCCAAGACCTCTGCCTCACAGCGGAACTGCTGTATGCGGTTAAGGAATAATGATTTTTTTTTTTTTTTTTTTTTGTGACAACCTGGTGGTCAGGCTCCTTTTGCTGCGGTAGAGTAAAATAAAGCAGGGGGCACAGTGCACAAAGACAGAAGTGGTGATTTCATTGTTTGGGTTTGTGATCGTGGTGTTAAAACTCAAATTTGAAAATTATCGGTTTGCTTCCAATAAATCTTTGGGTGGTTTATCGGTTTGGCTTTCAGTTAGCTGATTAGCTGTTATAGAAGCTAACTTTTTGGTTAGCTGTGCCCACCACTGGTTGTGACTGATAACTGCAAGATAGACAAACGGGCATAAAATTGGAACCTCCATCCAATTTTGGTGGTGTAGGTACAGTAGTGTTCAGAATAATAGTAGTGCTATGTGACAAAAAAGATTAATCCAGGTTTTGAGTATATTTCTTATTGTTACATGGGAAACAAGGTACCAGTAGATTCAGTAGATTCTCACAAATCCAACAAGACCAAGCATTCATGATATGCACACTCTTAGGGCTATGAAATTGGGCTATTAGTAAAAAAAAAGAAGAAAAGGGGGTGTTCACAATAATAGTAGCATCTGCTGTTGACGCTACAAACTCAAAACTATTATGTTCAAACTGCTTTTTTAGCAATCCTGTGAATCACTAAACTAGTATTTAGTTGTATAACCACAGTTTTTCATGATTTCTTCACATCTGCGAGGCATTAATTTTGTTGGTTTGGAACCAAGATTTTGCTCGTTTATTAGTGTGCTTGGGGTCATTGTCTTGTTGAAACACCCATTTCAAGGGCATGTCCTCTTCAGCATAAGGCAACATGACCGCTTCAAGTATTTTAACATATCCAAACTGATCCATGATACCTGGTATGCGATATATAGGCCCAACTCCATAGTAGGAGAAATCTGCCCATATCATGATGCTTGCACCACCATGCTTCACTGTCTTCACTGTGAACTATGGCTTGAATTCAGAGTTTGGGGGTCGTCTCACAAACTGTCTGCGGCCCTTGGACCCAAAAAGAACAGTTTTACTCTCATCAGTGCACAAAATATTCCTCCATTTCTCTTTAGGCCAGTTGATGTGTTCTTTGGCAAATTGTAACCGCTTCTCTGCACATGTCCTTTATTTAACAGAGGGACTTTGCAGGAGATTCTTGCAAATAAATTAGCTTCACACAGGCGTCTTCTAACTGTCACAGCACTTACAGGTAACTCCAGACTGTCTTTGATCATCCTGGAGCGGATCAATGGGTGAGCCTTTGCCATTCTGGTTATTTTACTATCCATTTTCATGGTTGTTTTCCGTTTTCTTCCACGCATCTCTGTTTTTTTGCCCATTTTAAAGCACTGGAGATCATTGTAGATGAATAGCCTATAATTTTTTGCACCTGCGTATACGTTTTCCCCTCTCCAATCAACTTTTTAATCAAACTACTCTGTTCTTCTGAACAATGTCTTGAACGTCCCATTTTCCTCAGGCTTTCAAAGAGAAAAGCATGTTCAACAGATGCTGGCTTCATCCTTAAATAGGGGACACCTGATTCACACTTGTTTGTGCCAAAAAATTGACGAACTCACTGACCAAATGCCACACTACTATTATTGTGAATACCCCCTTTTCTACTTTTTTTTTTACTAATAGCCCAATGTCAGAGCCTTAAGAGTGTGCATATCATAAATGCTTGGTCTTGTTGGCTTTGTGAGAATCTACTGAATCTACTGGTACCTTGTTTCCCATGTAACAATAAGAAATATACTCAAAACCTGGATTAATCTTTTTAGTCACATAGCACTACTATTATTCTGAACACTACTGTAAATCCATAACAGAAAAATGAGAGTGACTGAGACAGTTCCAAATGAGATAAAATGCAAAATGTACACCAAATAGGCTTTCCAATATTAAATTCAAACGTCCAAAAAGTCCACAATCCAGATCAGATCCAGATGAAACTTTTTTGGGCAATAGTGAGTGCCAGTCTGCACCTCATTTTCAAATATGAAAACGGCTGGGGCATGTTTGATTAAGATTTAATGTATAATATACATAAAATGGGGTTTTGCAACGGCAACAAAATCTGTAATCTGCATCAGAGCCAGATCAAACTTTGTCCATTGATAGAGGATACCATTCTACATAACACTCTCAAATATGAAAGAAATTTGATCTTTTTTGACAGAGGTATGAATTTTTGATCATTCACTCAACGTTAATGAGAGTAATTTTTCCAATTTTCCAAGATTTTTCCTGACTCTGACCTATGATCTTGACAATTGAATCACTTCTTGCCTATCAGTATATGAATCTTCAGTAAAAATTTCATCATGATATATGAAAAATTGTGGGGTCCAGGCTGTTCACAAACAGACAAATGGGGGCAAAATTATTACCTCCTCCAACTTCACTGGCAGAGGTAATAATAATATTGATGGTGGTGTCATAACCACTACACTTTAAAGCAAAGTACAGTGAATGTAATGAAAAGCAAGTGTAAAAAAAAGTTTAAATGAATATATTTCTTTTAACAAAATTGAAATACTTTATTAGAGTAGTCGCTGTCACACACTGGCTTGTTACTACATTTTTTATTGTTCTCATAGGGTATGCAGAAATGAAAAGGAAAGAAGATATGCATGGCTACAAAAGCATCTGTCGTACTTAGTTTTGATTCAGTTATGAATCCATTCGTTTTTCTAAACCAGACCAGGCAATTACAGCCTTCATTCATTGCATTTTTGGGGTATTTTTTCTTTCTTTCTGTCTAGTAGTAATATGCAAAGAAAGCACTCATTATTTTGCGAGTGGATCTCCATACTCAGAACTTAATGAAACAGAGAGTCACAAATAGGCTGTATAACCACTGGGCCTAGGAAAGACAATGCTATAAAAAGCCTACTGTTTTCATTTTATTTTCACTGATGAGCATAAATTGGCACATTAAAACCTGCAGCCCAAAGTAGCATTTCAGTATTACGTTCTGTCTGTGTGGAATTGCTGTGGCTGCTTTAAAATGTACGAGGTCTGTCAATAAAGTATAGGTCCTTTTTATTTTTTTCAAAAACTATATGGATTTCATTCATAGGTTTTTATGTCAGACATGCTTGAACCCTCGTGCGCATGTGTGAGTTTTTCCACGCCTGTCGGTGACGTCATTCGCCTGTGAGCACTCCTTGTGGGAGGAGTCGTCTAGCCCCTCGTGAGAATTCCTTTGTCTGAGAAGATGCTGAGAGACTGGCGCTTTGTTTGATCAAAATTTTTTCTAAACCTGTGAGGCACATCGAAGTGGACACGGTTCGGTGAAAATTTTAAGGGCTGATGAGAGATTTTGAGGTGATACTGTTGCTTTAAGGACTTCCCACGGTGCGGGACGTCGTGCAGCACTCCCAGGCTCCGTCGTCAGCCTGTTTCAAGCTGAAAACCTCCACATTTCAGGCTCTATTGATCCAGGACGTCGTGAGAGAACAGAGAAGTTTCAGAAGAAGTCGGTTTCAGCATTTTATCCAGATATTCCACTGTTAAAGGAGATTTTTTTAAGACGCGTGTGGGGGGATTGCAGCGTCGGCTCGCAGCCGCCGCGACGCTCCGCCACAGGAAAAACACCTCCGTTGGAAGCCTTAAGGACAAGTTGGAACATGTCCAGCTGTTAAACAATTTCTCATATACTCACTCCACTGAAAGCCATCAAAAGCCGCCTGGACTTTACAAATGGTTATCAACACGGACGTGTTTTTCCTGTGCCGCCGCACCGCGCCAGCTGCGTCCCAATGCGCGGACCCGTCGGCACGTCATTAAAAAAATCTCCTTTAACAGTGGAATATCTGGATAAAATGCTGAAACCGACTTCTTCTGAAACTTCTCTGTTCTCTCACGATGTCCTGGATCAATAGAGCCTGAAATGTGGAGGTTTTCAGCTTGAAACAGGCTGACGACGGCGCCTGAGAGCGCTGCGCGACGTCTCGCACCGTGGGAAGTCCTTAAAGCGACAGTATCTGTTATGTGTCAACGCGAGTTGAGGAGCGGACCTGCGTCAGACAGAACCCAGTGCTAAAAATAACCAGAAAGCGGTTCCAAACAACAGAAACAATTTATTTTTCACCTGTGCATAACAATGTGTACAAAACTAAAACAACATCCTTCTGGTGGAGTGACTGTTGGCACGCTCTTTAGCGCCCAAAAGGATAGAAGCCCGGCGTTCCTGGACCCACTACCACCAGACAAACACCCCCCAGGTGGACACGACAAACTGACTCTCTGTGAAGCAAAGAAGAGGTGAGGTAAGTCAGCAGTTACAACAATATCTTTGAAAAGACACACGCTATCAGCAACACATTCAGGTCTGTATTTTTTTAACTTTATGCAAATGAGCAGCTTCTCACAAGTGGAGGATCACTTATCCTGCACGCCACAGCAGTGAGAAGCAAACTGCACAATTCTCATCACAATTCCAGTATACTGCGTAACAAAACACCAAGTTACTATCAACAATTAGTCGAACACTTAATCACCTTTAATGTGTGCTGACAGCATGTGTCCTCACCCTTCCTTGCTTCACGGGCTCGATGTGTCAAACCCAGGCGCGGTCCTCAGCGTCTCACAAACGGACATCACAAGGTCGAGTTCCCGGCAGTTCTGCTTGAATCACACATGACTTAAATGCAGAACGCCATCCAATTATCTGCTTCAGCTGAAAGTCTTTAAGGTTGCATGTGAGCACCAGTCACAGGTGCTACACATGATGTTGATGAGGGTGAGGACTCTTCAGCCAGCACCTTCTCCACAGACAAATCAGTTTCCATGCCACCTGAAGAGCAAAGAAAAGAAAAGAACACCAAAATATCCAGCCACACCCCCCAACACACAACAGTATCACCTCAAAATCTCTCATCAGCCGTTAAAATTTTCACCGAAAACCAGCTTAATTTTTCGAACTGTGTCCACTTTGATGTGTTTCACAGGTTTAGAAAAAATTTTGATCAAACAAAGCGCCAGTCTCTCAGCAACTTCTCAGACGAAGGAATTCCAACGAGGGGCTGGACGACTCCTCCCACAAGGAGTGCTCACAGGTGGATGACGTCACCGACAGGCGTGGAAAAACTCACGCATGCGCACGAGGGTTCAAGCATGTCTGACGTAAAAACATATGAATGAAATCCATATAGTTTTTGAAAAAAATAAAAAGGACCTATACTTTATTGACAGACCTCGTATGTGATGTTCGAGTTTACTTTCTCTTGTAATGTCTGTTTTGTAAAACATTTATTTGCATTTGTAGTTGGAAAAAAATAAATCATCACAGGCATCATAGGCATTGTGATTCATGCAAAATAAAGTTGAAATTCAGATATTTTCTTTTTTCTGTGGTCAACTTTTCCTGAATATTATGGTAATCTGTGGAGTGTGTTTCCTGCAGCACGCACATGAACAGGAGTTTGTCTTCCTCCTTCTCCCCTCTCTGGCAGGGAAAAAAAAAGACTTCCCCTTTATCACTGGTGGAAAAACGCATGACCTAAACCAAAAACGGAGGAGATCTCACCAAAAATCCACGAAAGACAGACTAAAGTGCCAACACTCTCTCCAGGTGGACAACAGGAAGAGTGACACTCTTCCTGTGGGTCAGGAATGTGGCCCCTCTGTCTGGTGTTGGACAGGAATTGTTTTACAAGTGGCACAAATAATTTGGGCAGCATCTTATTGTTTTGTAAATAGTTGTACAAAAACGCCTGAAGGATTTCCTGCATTTTAATTGTACATGTTTTTGAAATTTACAATTTCTATTTGCATTCTAAGCTCTAAAAATGGTTTGTTGAACATGTTTGTCATTTTCACAGTAAACAAAAACTTTTTTCAATTTTCTGAAAAAAAAATGACATCAAACAAGGCACAGAATACAGTTTTGTTTTTTTGTTTTTTTCAGGTAAATTATAATGGTAAAACCAAAAGTAGTCAAAAATGGCCAATTATACCCTGGACCCCAGAGGGCTACTATCCATTCCTGCATTTTGGACCTGCAACACATTCCAAAAAAGATTGGACACTGACAATATATTCTAAATAAAAAGATTAAATCATTACTTTTGCAGCCAGTTTTCTTGAGACAAGTTAGGAGATTTATGCATAAACAATTCCAAGTCACTGAATATGTCATGGACTTGAATTACATCAATCATTCAGAAATGCAAACAGTATGGTACTGCATACTAAATCTGTGTCAAGTAGGCAGTACTTAAAATTTAAGTGACCGTGCTGAAAGGAGACGAGTGGGAGAAGCCACCAAAACACCTAGAAAACTCTGAAAGAGTTACCGGCTTCTATGGTTGTGTTTGGAGAAAATGTGCAAAGTGTAACTTTGTTCTGTTGCACCACCACGTACACAGATTGATGAAGAAGGGGTACAGAGGAGGATTTTCTTAAAAAGAACACATAAAAAACTGCAGTTTGCCAGAAGGCACATGGGAAAAATTACTCTAGATTTGATCTATTTTCCTGTTTGCAATCCTGCAAGAAGTATGCAAGAGGTAAATGTTGCACCATTCACAGTTTTTCCCCTCACATCCAGAGAAGCTTATACTTCTTTCAGAACTGTTATGGGTGCCTTGGTGGCTTCCCTCCTTCCTGCAACATCACTCAGGTTTTGAGAAACCTTATCTGACACAGATTTACCATGCAGTACCACAGTGTTTGTATTTCTTGATGCTTAATGCAAATAAAGTTCAAAACATAATCACTGACTTGTTGATGTATCCATTCCCTGAATTGTCTTAAGAACCCTAAAAATTTGCCCAGTGATTTCATGAGTCCATAAGCTCTTCCCTGGCATGTAATGAATGTTACTACCGAGACATGTAGGTATGTGTCGGGTGTCTGATTTTAATGATAAACAAATAATAATAAAATCAAAATAATAATAATAATAATAACAGTGTGTATATGATAACAACAACCTAAACAATCTATAAATACATTAAGACAGCTAATTAAGATTAAAAATTACATAATTAACAGGAAATAAAAAGGTTGAGTTCCTCTTCTAAAAATTGTTGAGGTGTAAGGTTTTAAAAACATTCAGGAGTGACACCCCATTCCAACTCTTTGTTTTAATTTATTACCACCCTTGAAAAATGTAAGCTACCTATTTTATAAACACTACCCAATCTAGAGCCCGTGGATCCCCACAGGAAACACGCTACTTTATACTATTATAAAGCTGAATTAAAACCATTTTGGAATGGACTGTTCTCACAGCAGGGCAGACTGAACAAAATTTACTTTGAAGTAGACACTCTTGCTCTTACATTGCAAAATACACCTGTAGTGTAAACTAAAGCAGGAAAAAAAAGCAGCAAAACATTCTTACAAGTCACTTCTTCAAATACAAATAGAAGATGAAAAAATTTAGCAATGTAGCAAAATGTAAATAAAATTTATTTTTAATTTTTGGGTTACTAATATATTTTACACCCATCATTAAAATATTTTTGGATCGTGCAGTTGATGTAAGGTAACACAATGAATGGTGGGTCACATGTACATTGTGACATCCCACTGCTGCACACGTGAATAAAACAATATTCTTTTCTCCTGGAGTGTGTCATTGTGACAGCCTTGAGCTGAACAATGGGCCCCTGGTAGACTGCCCTGTAAGCACTGTAAGGAGCTTTACTACTATAAACAACAGCTCTTCTTCACAATACGTTGGGCTTTACATTGGTGGATACCCATGAACTCTGACCCAAATAAACATACATGGGTAAAAAATAATGTGTACCAGCAGTGCTGATTTAGTTTGTTATAACCACCTCTGGGTACATTTGATGGCACAGAACTGATAAGAAACCATACTGGCTATGATCTTTGAGCATAAATTTGCTCAAAAGAGCAAGTTTAAAAGAAGGGCATCAATCCTAAATCTCGCAACTGATGCAACATAGAGAGAATCAGTCTGTTGCACGTGCAACCTCATCTTCCAAGGCAGTCCTGTCATTGCAATGTAAAGGCAAACTGTGTTGACATATGGATGCAAGAATAGGTGCACACAGTCTCACATACACAAACATACATGCACACACACACACATGCCTGTGCAGTCAGGGTACTTAACTGTCTGTCAGATCACATTAGGGCAAAAGAAAAAGCAGTCTGTTGAAGGGTAAAATGGCCAACTGGAATAAGCGCGTGCCTGCCTGACTTGATTATCACCTTCTGCCAACAACAGGGTAAAGTTAATGAGGTTGTGCTATGGTCCTATCACTGCCAACCCTAGTGTTCTTTAACACTATATATTCCCATTTCCCGTGGAATCATCATGAAGGCTGCTCACTGCCACACTTTCTCTAGAAAGATAATGCCTACATGTGTCTAGGTTCATTAATGCAGTCGCTGAAGGAAGACGTGATGGAAAGCATGAAGGCATGGTAACATGACACACATTAATGAACAATGTGTTGTGAAGTCACATGTCCACTCCAGCAAAACAGCAATAAATTTAGGGGGGAACCTATTTTTTCTGGGTCAAACCCAAGTCTGTCTTGTGATAACTCCATAACAAATTCTGGCTGATCCAACATACACATACACAACATACACATCCATCTCTCAACGCAGACCTTGACTTACTTTCGAATAGGTTTAATCAGGGTAGACTGAAATATCAGTGAGTGCCCGAATACATGTCTCTCTACTCTACAGCAATCAGGAGGAGCCACTGGTTCTTCGGGACACATCTCTAGTCATCATAAGGCTGAAGTGAGGACATACAGAGAAATTTACAGGCAAAAGGTGCACCGTTCATCATTGCACTTCCTGCTGGAAATCACTTCAGAAATAGACCAATGTCCAAACTACAATTACCTGCTGAAGCACAGCAGCACAAAAATAATGTGGTCCCCTCATATAAAATCACATCATGTTAAAGAAGTGTGAAAACTGGACTGAATTTTACAGCAGGCAAAGGACACGAACTGGGGCTGGAAAAGGTGCTTGAAATAAATATCAATGTCAATGTCAATTTTATTTATATAGCACATTTACAACAACAGCAGCTGCCCAAAGTGCTTCACAGTAAAAACAATATCAAAAACCATACCACAAAAAAAAAAAAAAACAAAGCATTAAAATTCCAAAATATACAAGGACACATAAGACCAGACACACACAGCTTAAATTGTATTAAAAGCCAAAGCATAAAAATGAGTCTTAAGAACAGATTTAAAAGACTCTAGAGTTGGAGGAGCTCTGATGTGCAAAGGCAAACTGTTCCAAAGTTTAGGCCCAGTCACCGAAAAAGCCCGATCAACTCGAGTTTTTAATTGAGATCTGTGCACATTTAATAAAAGATGGCTCTGTCATAATGATTTCCAAAAATCAACATTTAGTGTAATAGATAAAATGTATGCCAAGTTAATTAAAGCCTATGTGTGTTGAACATGTCAAGTTGAATGGTATGTTGCAGCTTTCATGGAATTAAATATTTGTTCCATCGAAAGAATGTAAAAACAATCATTATTTGTTTTATATAATGGCTAAAATAGATTCTTGTCATTTGATATTATATTACTTTATAAACAACAGAAAAGGGACTTACATTTTGGTGTGTCACTGCACTGACTTTGTGTACTTCCAAAAAAAAAGAAAAAAAAAAAAAAGAAGAGTTTGTGTACTTCCTCACTCCAGCGAAAAGTTACGCCAGAAATTTGTCCAGCTTTGGTGCATCACTGCTGCTCTGACATCAACAATCCAAAACGAACTTTAAATAGGAATAATAATTCTGGTGATGTCCGCGACAGCGTACTTCCAAAAAAAAAAAAAAAGTGTACCTCCTCGGTGTAGTGAAAAAAAAAAATCACGTCAGAAATTAGTCCAGCTTTTTATTTTAGCTTCTTCCTAACAGCTCTTAATGCCTCCAAATGGATTACAGCGCAGTGGATTTGTTTTGTGTGAGTGTGTGTGTGTGTGTGCTCGGACAATTAGCACCGCCAATTAGCTCGTCCAAATCATTGTCTATCAGCAAAACAAACTCCGCATGTTTAGCTAAACACTGCCCGCACTAGTTTACAGGGTGTTTTGCAGAGTGCCAAATATATGGAACCAAATTTGCACGCTACATGGAATCAAACTGCACTCTAAGGCCGGGTTCACATGGCAGGATAATTAGGCCGATATCGGACTTAAGGACGCCCCGACAATCGTGATGACGCTAAAGATAATCTTATCAGATATTCCTGTCATGTGTGGTGTGTTAAGAGCACTCTGATCTGCTCGGAAGGGCGTCAGGAACGCTCCGATCGCAAATCGGGGATATTCAACATGTTGGATTTTTTTGGCCTGATATCGCAGCGTGTGTGGTGTCCTCCGACCATAAACGAGCATGCAGCCTGCTGAATGTGACGTGCAGCCAATCAGAAAGCGAGGTGACGGACGTACGGAGCGGAAAATAAAATCAAAATAGCTGTTCTGACTTACCAGAAAGTCCAGTGGTCACACTGTCTCCACTCCTTTAAAGAGCACCTTTTCTTTTTCTTTTTGTATCATTTTTTTTCCCTCTGTTGTAAATAGTCCACAAAGTACCTCCGTTTGTTTACTCTGGTCACGTTTAATTTCGAGAGATTTTGCGAGATTTCCTGTCTGAACTGTAAATGTTCGTGTGTGAAATCTGTTCGTGTGTGGTGTTGTTGTCCTTACCGTGTAGCTGAACACCACACACTGTACGACCGAACCTGTTAGATCCATGATTTTTTATCTTCATGTGTGTGGTCTCTCAGGTTTGGAAACCTACAGATAATTTTAAAATCCTGTTGTGTGAACCAGGCTTAAGTGCAACGTAACACAAATGGGATGAATAATCCATCTCACGTGACATACAATGCACCAATCAAATGACAGGTATTATGTAACTCAGCCATTACATAATACCTAATAAACCATGATCCCCAATCCACATAATTTGCTTGCCGAGCAAAAAAACTGTGATTTCATGCGAATCGAAAAGCAATCAGTTCTGAAAGTTGTGTGATATTTTCCGCGCTTGGAGTGTGTTTTTAGTGTGTGTGGTGGAGTGTTTTTGCATGTGTGGTTACTGTGTGGTGTAGTTATTTTATTTATTTAGTGTGTCAACATAATGAGGAGATTGGAACTACGCGTCAAGTCTCTGTCTTTGTTTTTGAACTGCATGAAGACGATCGAAGCGTAGAGCACGTCATCAGAGTCTGAACCAGAGCATGATCAGTCTGATGATGAAGTAGACTTTATTGCTCTGGTCTGAAGGAACGAGAGCAGGTAGATCCACCGATCTGTGTGCACAGTGGACCAGACTGCAAGCTTCTCTTTCCATCTTCTCCAGGACCCTGGCGCTGCAGAACTCTGCTCCAGCGCCAAGTCCTGGAACACAGCAGGGTGGAGCCACACACTGCCCCAACAGTCAGCAGGCTCCAGGGACGGAGAACACAGGATTCCAGGTCGAGACGTTCCCCTCAAAGTTTTTTTCTTTTGGGCCAGTAACTCTGCCAGGACAGTCTGTACGAACACCAATAAAAAAAATGCTACAAAAACAAGGAATTAGGAAAAAATGCACATGGATATTGGGGTGGAATATCTGTACAAATTTTTGGGGTTTCTGATGTGCACTGAACAGGAATTGTTTTGCTGAGTAGCACAAACATAATTTACGTGGCATCTTATTACATGTAAATAGCCACAAAAAATGCCTGAAGCATTTCCTGCATTTTAATGTGAATTGTTGCATATAGCTCTGTTTATGCTACATTTTTTACATATATTTTTGAAATTTACAATTTATTAATTTGTTCTGGTTAGAATTAGGTTTTGGGGTGAATTGAGGGTCACTGTTTTAATGCAGTATGTCAGAATGAATGAAAAACTATAAGGTCACACAGGTGAGGTTCTGCCAAAAAAAATGACACCAAACGAGGCCAGGTAAACAGTGTTTTAAGGTAAATTATGAAGGTAAAACCAAAAGTAGTCAAAAACACCCAAAATACCCAAGACTTCCATAAAAGAGAAAAACTCTTTGGAGTAAAAACTAATCAATTTCAGATTGTGGAGGTACCTTTGCAGGAGAATGAAGTTCTACGTAAGCCTTAAGGTTTCTGTTGCTTCCAGTCTTAGTGGATGGTGGTGCAATTTGGACACTAAGTCTCTTCATAGAATACCTGGATACTGTTGCCGTGATGTGCATCCAAAGAACAGTTATTAAGTAAGACCCAGATGAGGCAAAGTAAGTGTAAACAATAAAGGTAAAAAAACATACGGAAATTTCATATACGCATCACAAATGTATTTGTGCTCATTTTTTGTGTGAATGAGCAAGAAGTTTACATGTCCTCCAGTAGAATCCTAGCTGGCAAATACATTACATTCCTTGTCTTGTCAGAGATCTCATGCTAGGTTTTCTGGTTTATTGTGACAAATGCAGTATGTGGAGTAGGCTGTGATATGCCAGTGGACAATTTCCTGTAGTTTCAAAACTTTCTGCTATTGTTATTACCATTAAGTACAGCATCCTTTTCATTGTGCTGCCTCAGCAGGTGAACTGCCACTGTGGTTCAAGTGCATATTGAATCTTGTAGGTGTGCTGTCTTAGTTATGAAGTGTGCACACATACAAGACGCTTAGAATTAATGCAAGATACATGATATGACACGTGTGTGTGTGTGTGTGTGTGTGTGTGTGTGTGTGTGTGTGTGTGTGTGTGTGTGTGTGTGTGTGTGTGTGTGTGTGTGTGTGTGTGTGTGTGTGTGTGTGTGTGTGTGTGTGTGTGTGTATATTTACATGCAACACATGCAGGAATGTGTTTGATTTAATGCTGAATTATCACCTGATCCTGTTGTGAACTGAGTATTTTTGTGAGGATTTAACCTTTCAGCAGATATAATTTGCCTTCTAAAATATATGAGAGAGAGAATAGGGAAAACATTTAGCTTCGACGCCCTGCCGTTACTGCAACAGTATGTCAGTAAACTTGAACATGGTGTTAACAAAACTCTATTTAATGTAATCATGTTGTTGCCATCTATAATTCAAGAAGGACTGTTTAGATTCTATTACGGAATTCCAAATCAGCTTCATCGTCATGCTCAGATTTATGATCCTAACAAGAGGACTGTGCATTAAAGTCACACTATACAATTTTCAGTGATTGGCATGAAAATCATCATTAGCATCCAGTCTCAGTAATACAGTCATAACTTGATGGAAATTCAGCAATAGTATCAATGTTGCTCCAAACAGAATGAACGAGGGTGAGGGAGAGTGCATGTGGCAAAAAAGCCTTTTTGATCATCTTCCTAATTACGTCTATAACAATGCCCAAGATGTCTTGCTCAGAATCAGTTTGAGAATATGCAAATAGGGAATGCTGCAGTGCAGCTGTATGCTGAGCATGGGCAGAAGAAAAAAGTGCACTGTGGCGCTTTCTTGTTTTGAATTTCAAAAGGAAAATGAAAAACATTTCCAAGGATTCTCTTTACAACCCTAGGCATTAATTCTGCATATGGCAATCAATTATAGAGATCTGAATAGCAGATTTATCTATGGAGAGAACATCTGGAAAGGAGCACTTCAATGAGACTATTGTATCAAAAAGGACTCCTCTGTAGAAATTAAATGCCAAGCTGTGAAACTAAGAAAGAACCAGAGCACCGCACTCGTAGAGGCAAACCTCTGCCAATATTAGTTTCCAATTCAACAAAATTCTACCTTGGAAATTTTTTTCAAGGTCAAAGTCCTGTTAGAACTGGCTTTTCACAAGCTAAATTATATACAATGAAATGTCAGGAGCATGTATTAAGTTCACGTACTTGAATCAATTTTTTTTTTCTTTCAATTTCTTTCACATAATTTTCACAGAACATTGGTTATCTCTGCTATGCAAAATTTGTAACTGCTTTTTGACACTTGGTTTCCGACTGATAACTGGAAGACAGGCATAAAATTGGAACCTCTGTCCAATTTTGGTGGTGTAGACAAATCCATAACAGAAAAATGAGAGTGACTGATGCACTTTTGATTGAAATATAATGCAAAATATAGACCAAATGGGCTTTTCAATATTACATTCAAAGGTCCATAAAATCCACAATCTGGATCAGATCTGGATCAAAGTTTGTCAGACGATAGTGAGTGACAGTCTGCACATCACTTTCAAATATGAGAGTGATTGGGGCATGTTTGATTAAGATATAATGTAAAATATACATTAAATTGGGTTTTCAATTTTAAATTTAAATGGCCACAAAATCTGTAATCCGGATCAGATCCAGTTCAAACTTTGTCAGTTGATAAAGGATACCATCATACATAACACTCTCAAACATTAAAGAAATTTGATCATTTTTGACAGTTATGAATTTTTGATTTTTTTCAATTTCACAACCTAAAACACATGAACTCAACAGCAAATATGAACAATGACAACATTAACAGGTTCAACAATAAGCTAGACTCCAAAGACCATACCTGTGTTGTGCTGTGAAATCCATAAGGCTGAATATATTCTTAATCTCACAAGGTTTAACACCTCCACTGCTGTCAGTTGTGAAATAGCAATTTGTACTAACTGTTAAGTGTTGAGCAATGGGTGCGAATACTTATGTACGTGATTTCTTAGTTTTTTTTAATTTTTAATAAATTTCCAAAAATTAAAAAAAAACTTTTTTCATGTTGTCATTATGGGGTGTTGTGAATAGAATTTGGAGGGAAAAAATTTATTTACTCCATTTTGGAAGAAGGGTGTAACATAAAATGTGGAAAAAGTGAAGCGCTGTGAATACTTTCCGGCTATACTGTATGCTGTAGACTACATCTTTGCATTTAAAGTAGATGCATTCAACAATGTGGACCATAGTACATTTTTTATGTGGTGAGCAGGGTGAGCATAAGATTAATGGAGTCTGTTCATCAGTAGGTCTTCAATATTTTAATAAGCAACCCCATAAATACCCCATAAATATTTAGCTCTGAAATTTTAGGTTCTGGTAGACATGGTTGAAGACCAGTGAACCTCCTATTTTGGACCATCTTGGCTTTTTTTTTTTGCATGCAGAATGACCAAAACATAAACTGGCCTGGCCACAAAGGCCATGATTGCTCGTATCAGCGCAGATAAATTTTGTGTTCTAAATACATGCATCCACCTCTGGCAAATGCTGTAGAGACCCCACTAAGACTGCTTCATTAAATGTCAACATATTCTTCTGCAATGTACAGAGTTGGACTGGAAGAACATCACAGCTTTGTATCTCTTTTTTCCTTTAGTCATTTTAAGCTCTTTCAGTTTCAGTATATATATATATATATCCATCAACATATACTCAACAAAAATATAAATGCAACACTTTTGGTTTTGCTCCCATTTTGTATGAGATGAACTCAAAGATCTAAAACTTTTTCCACATACACAATATCACCATTTCTCTCAAATATTGTTCACAAACCAGTCTAAATCTGTGATAGTGAGCACTTCTCCTTTGCTGAGATAATCCATCCCACCTCACAGGTGTGCCATACCAAGATGCTGATTAGACACCATGATTAGTGCACAGGTGTGCCTTAGACTGCCCACAATAAAAGGCCACTCTGAAAGGTGCAGTTTTATCACACAGCACAATGCCACAGATGTCGCAAGATTTGAGGGAGCGTGCAGTTGGCATGCTGACAGCAGGAATGTCAACCAGAGCTGTTGCTCGTGTATTGAATGTTCATTTCTCTACCATAAGCCGTCTCCAAAGTCGTTTCAGAGAATTTGGCAGTACATCCAACCAGCCTCACAACCGCAGACCACGTGTAACCACACCAGCCCAGGACCTCCACATCCAACATGTTCACCTCCAAGATCGTCTGAGACCAGCCACTCGGACAGCTGCTGAAACAATCGGTTTGCATAACCAAAGAATTTCTGCACAAACTGTCAGAAACCGTCTTAGGGAAGCTCATCTGCATGCTCGTCGTCCTCATCGGGGTCTCGACCTGACTGCAGTTCGTCGTCGTAACCGACTTGAGTGGGCAAATGCTCACATTTGCTGGCATTTGGCACGTTGGAGAGGTGTTCTCTTCACGGATGATGCGAAGGAGATGTGTTGCACTGCATGAGGCAAATGGTGGTCACACCAGATACTGACTGGTATCCCCCCCCCAGTAAAACAAAACTGCACCTTTCAGAGTGGCCTTTTATTGTGGGCAGTCTAAGGTACACCTGTGCACTAATCATGGTGTCTAATCACCATTTTGGTATGCCACACCTGTGAGGTGGGATGGATTATCTCAGCAAAGAAGAAGTGCTCACTATCACAGATTTCGACTGGTTTGTGAACAATATTTGAGGGAAATGGTGATATTATGTATGTGGAAAAAGTTTTAGATCTTTGAGTTCATCTCATACAAAATGGGAGCAAAACCAAAAGTGTTGCGTTTATATTTTTGATGAGTATACATACACATATATATACATATATACAAACTTATACACACACATATACATATATATACATACACATATACGAGGGCTGTCAATAAAGTAACGGTCCTTTTTATTTTTTTCAAAAACTATATGGATTTCATTCATATGTTTTTACGTCAGACATGCTTGAACCCTCGTGCGCATGCGTGAGTTTTTCCACGCCTGTCGGTGACGTCATTCGCCTGTGAGCACTCCTTGTGGGAGGAGTCGTCCAGCCCCTCGTCGGAATTCCTTTGTCTGAGAAGTTGCTGAGAGACTGGCGCTTTGTTTGATCAAAATTTTTTCTAAACCTGTGAGACACATCGAAGTGGACACGGTTCGAAAAATTAAGCTGGTTTTCAGTGAAAATTTTAACAGCTGATGAGAGATTTTGAGGTGATTCTGTCGCTTTAAGGACTTCCCACGGTGCGAGACGTCGTGCAGCGCTCTCAGCTGCCGTCATCAGCCTGTTCAAGCTGAAAACCTCCACATTTCAGGCTCTATTGATCCAGGACGTCGTGAGAGAACAGAGAAGTTTCAGAAGAAGTCGGTTTCAGCATTTTATCCGGATATTCCACTGTTAAAGGAGATTTTTTTAATGAAAGACGTGCGGACGGATCCGCGCGTCGGGACGCAGCCGACGCGGTGCAGCGGCACAGGAAAAACACCTCCGTGTTGATAACCATTTGTAAAATCCAGGCGGCTTTTGATGGCTTTCAGTGGAGTGAGTATATGAGAAATTGTTTAACAGGCAGGACATGTTCCAACTTGTCCTTAAGGCTTTCAACAGAGGTGTTTTTCCTGTGGCGGAGCGTTGCGGCGGCTGCGTCCCGACGCGCGGACCCGTCCGCACGTCTTTCATTAAAAAAATCTCCTTTAACAGTGGAATATCCGGATAAAATGCTGAAACCGACTTCTTCTGAAACTTCTCTGTTCTCTCACGACGTCCTGGATCAATAGAGCCTGAAATGTGGAGGTTTTCAGCTTGAACAGGCTGATGACGCTGCCTGAGAGCGCTGAGCGACGTCTCGCACCGTGAAAAGTCCTTAAAGCGACAGAATCACCTCAAAATCTCTCATCAGCTGTTAAAATTTTCACTGAAAACCAGCTTAATTTTTCGAACCGTGTCCACTTCGATGTGTCTCACAGGTTTAGAAAAAATTTTGATCAAACAACGCGCCAGTCTCTCAGCAACTTCTCAGACAAAGGAATTCCGACGAGGGGCTGGACGACTCCTCCCACAAGGAGTGCTCACAGGCGAATGACGTCACCGACAGGCGTGGAAAAACTCACGCATGCGCACGAGGGTTCAAGCATGTCTGACGTAAAAACATATGAATGAAATCCATATAGTTTTTGAAAAAAATAAAAAGGACCGTAACTTTATTGACAGCCCTCGTATATATACACATATACACACATATATACACAAACAAATATACACCTACACATACCTACTTACATACAAAATACTATATATTTACATTTATTTAATTATATAAGCCCTGCTATCCAAACTTTCACCACCTTAATTAACTGGACTACATGTTAGACATGCAGCATTTCTACACAAGAAAAACCTTGAAGGTCCAGATCAGAATCTACTGGGATCGGGCACAGATGAAAATGAGGTATAGGATGACCATGGACATGACTGAAGGCACAAGAAAGCTAAATGAAGACTATAGTAGTTTTGTGACAAAAGGTGGCAATGTACCATTTATGAAGCAGATATCATTTTGTTCTTTTCATTTCTGAAAAGGAAGCTGGGAACCTTTTTCAAATACCTTTCCAGCTAATCAGCAGAAATAGGTTTTAGGCAAACCAGGAATTTAAATGTAAAATAATCTAGAGTTAAAAGTATACACAAACACAAGGGCACCCACAGAAAAACCATCAAGAATACAAACATTCACAGAGGCGCGAAGACACAAGCTAATATACGAATGCCACAGCCAGCTTGCCATTTCTCTGCGGACAGGAGGAACACTCCCGCCACATCATCTCAGAGTGCTTTTCATCACACTGTGACAACATGTCAGCTCCAGTCCCCATCACTACGCCACAGTGCATTGATATTCACCAACTGTGTAGCAGCCTGGGACATAATACAACCATGCCAAAAAATATGACACTGGAAGAATAACTCCACAGCATTTACTCTGCCTACGTACACACAGTCACAGGTGGACACATACGCGCACACGTGAGTGCACACGTGCCCATTTTGCTTAATGGATAAACACAGTGAGCACTTTTGGGAATGCAAAGACTGAAAAAAGTATATTATTTCTGTTATTGTAAGATGATTTTTAAAACAGCTCTTGGAATGATTTTGTTCTCCGTTTCAGATTTATTTAGACTTTCTAAAAGTGCATCTTTTATCACCTCGATAGCAGATTTCTGGGATCCTCTGTCAACCACCTGTCAACTGCAATCATAGACAGATTTACTTTGGTACTGACAGTGTCAATTCTCTACATTCATTCCACATTGCTCTCACATGCAACCTTTAAAATTACAACTCAGCACCTACTTACTTACTTTTAAGTCCTTGAGGCAAAGAAATGGGGACTTCAGGTGAAAAGGGGGAACAAAAAAGAAATATGTACGCGTGTCTTGGCAAATACTGTATGTGGGAGTGTCTCTGAACTACCATGTTGTGAGTAGATTCTTGAATTTTTGATCTGTCATTTGTTAAAGAAAGGAAATGCTGCAATAAAGCAATCACCTGAGGCGCCACACAAAAACACAAAAGTGACTAGTAAATACTTTTATTACATTGCCATTACATGAGGATATTAGAATTTTTATGAATGCATTTACATGGCAAGGCTGCAGCATAAAAAATCCGAATAATGCTGATCTCCCTTGACGTAGAGGGGATATGAAATTGATGAGCAATCAAATAGGAAGCCAACTCAATCTGCTCAACAAATATTGCCTGTACTGGAACACCAGGTAAGCATGTAATGAAATTCCTAGTGTAGTCTAAAAATACTGCACGAGAGTGTGATTATGCATCCTCTCTTTTGACTGCTCTGCGTCTCATGCACAAACACAGCCCCGAGTTTGAATACAAACACACTGGCTGGGGAGATGCATTCAGTGGAGCAATTAAATGTCCCTTTGCATCCTGCATACAAACTGTCAGCCAAATCAGACTCTAAAGGTATCCTCAGTGGAAAGGAGGCTGTGTGGATTGTGCGGAGCCACATAGCTGCTTCACCAGCTGAACTACTGGGCTTGTTAAAGTTGATTTATTAGACCCCTGTTTACTCTGGCTTTTCCAGGCAAGGCAAGGTCAACAATAATGGTCCTCTGAATGGGAATAAATCTCAACCTGGCTACATGGCCACCGCCGCTTTTCCCCGGCAATCTTTCATAGCATACAAGATCAAATCACACCTTCACACCAAAACACCAACACAATTCTCATCCCCTTAGTAACCAAGGTATCACATGGGATCATTCTATATTGGTGTCCCATTGAGTTTGGTTAAGCACATCATCCCTCCTTTCCCTCCCACTTCGTATTATCACTGCTTGATGTTGCATCTATTCGTGCATGTGGAAGCAAACAAATGTTGAAACAAGCAAGTTTTTAATTTTTACATAGCCTAAGAAGTAGAGAAAGGGAGGCAAAAGTCTGAATATGATTTCAGTACCTATACCCATAAGAAAGTCCCTTCGGCTGCTCCCTTGTTTGCACTCAGGGTCACCACAGCAAATATGAGGCGGATATGTATGTTGATTTGGCATGTTTTATGTCCCAAATCAATGCCAGATTCCTTTCCTGATGCAACTCCACATTACATGGAGAAATGTGGCAGGGATGGGGTTTGAACCACCACCACTACCCACTGTAAACCCCAACAAGTTGGCAGAACTGCTTTGTTGATTTACGACTGACTTGGCACTGGAGAGAGACGTTGCACTGATTAATGAAATACAGATATTTTAAGCTTAATTAATTAAATTTTTTTTTATATATATAGTGCCAAATCACAACAAAAGCTGCTTCACACAAGTAAGGTCTAACCTTACCAACCCCTAGAGCAAGCACATAGGTGACAGTGGTAAGGAAAAACTCCCTCTCATGATATTGAGGAAGAAACCTCAAGCAGACCAGACTCAAAGGGGTGACACACTGCTTAAGCCATTCTAACAATTATAAGGTTTTGCAAAGTTTTACTCTGTTTCTGAAAAACAGAGCTGCAAAACAATAACTTAGCATCAGATGATACAGTAAACAGCTGAACCACATTCATAAGCTGGTGTACAAGATGATCAATGTCAAACTTACAAGAACCACAAGATAAAGGTAAAATCTGGACCCAGTAATGGCATCCTGAAGAAGCTGGTAACACCAAATGGGGAACAGATGCCAGAGCTATTCGAAGTACAGAACTTGCCCTATGTTCCTCTACTGCAGACAATGCATCTCCTGCAAAGACTGACCCAGTCCTGAACAATGCCTGCAGAGCTATCTCCAGATGGTTAGGACCAACAAGAGTTGACAACATATACTTGTATGGCATTGTTCCGCCTAAAAATGGGAGGAAATGACCTTCTCCATTCACTTACCCAGTATGCATAAGCCTAAAATACACCCAAATCATGACACCTCTTCCTTTATTGCACAGAACTCCTTGATGGTGCTGCCTATAACTGATGGATGGCCTTGTGGTCCCATCATCTTCAAGCAGTGCCACACAAGAGCACTTTCCCAGGTCCAAGAAATATATACCACCAGTTTAGAATGATGCTTGGCTAATTTGGTTATGTTTAATTCGCCTCAGAGCAGGGAATGGACAAGAGAACAATCTCACGCAGAAATGGGAATACAACAAGAATGGAGAAACTGACTGCCACTTTGAAGAGGAAGGGTGCACCTGCTGGTCAACCCTACATCTGCTGTATGCCTGTATACCTGAAGATCTGGAAATATTCATCTTCTACGCCAGACCCCACATTCTGGACATTATGAAGGTATTGTAGAGACACTTGAAGAAAGACAGCATATTTTCTTCCCAAAAATATGTGCATCCAAAACTATTTTCCTTTTATCTGATTCCAGTATATACCATCTGAGTCTGCCTCAATAAACCAAAAAAAAAAAACCAACAAAAAAACAAAGAGAATAACATCTAATGAACTCTAAGATCAAGAGTCTTGATCGATTTGATCGGTGATCGGCAAAATGCGCCGATCAAAATGACCGATCACAACAGTGCAGGCAGTAGCGCAGGGAGCGCTTGGTGTGTTTGTCAGGAAAATGATCATTTCTCTACACTGATTACAGACCCTGCAGCGGGTCCGTGATCAACTTTTCAGCAGCGCGCCTTTGCTCTGAACCTTGAACCAATCGAACCAGTGGTTCGCAGATTGAAGCATGCTTCGAGCCTGTTGCTTCGTTTATACTTTCTTTCTTTCGCTTAATTTTCCCCCGCTAAAACCCTAAAGAGCATATGTCTGTGAATATTATTTACCTTTTCTATGTTAAACCGACCTGTTATGGTCTTCTGAAACAGTTGATAGATGTATTTTATAACAAAAACGGGAGCGATGCTAACACGTTAGCATGTCTATGGCATTTTCAATGTTAAAAGTTAGCATTACGCATTTGCAGTTGTCATCACATTCAGGTGCATTTGTTTTCAAATTGTAATATTTCTTAAATGTATTTTTGTTTATATATTAATAATCTAATAAATCAATGATTATTTGTAGATCACCCTGTGTGCATTTACAAATATTAATGAGACAGTTTTAACCCCATAGAATGAGGGCTGTATTTTACATTCTCAACGTTCTGTAGGCTGTAACCTGAGCAACATGAAACATGGAAAAAAAAAGCTTGCTGGTAGAACAAAGTCAGTGTAATAAAACAAAAGTTGGCAGTTTATTCTAGTGTCTTTATTTGAATGCATGTTTTTTTCTTTTCATCATTAAGTCTTAATGCAAAAATAATCCTATACATTATACCTATATTCTTATTTTGGGCATGATCCAAATATGTACTTGATCGTATCGGCAGATCAAAATTTCAGTGATTAGTGATCGGCCTAAAAAATCCTGATCGGTGCACCTCTAGAAAAGATGCAACAAAATGTCTGTTGATGTTTGCCTGAACTGTACTATTGAAAGATGTGTCCATTATTTGAGAGTTGCTCTAAACTTTTCATAGGCCCAATATTGAATAACAGCTGAATTACCAAAAAAAACTCATCTTTTTTTTTGCAGAGATTAATAGCACAAAAATATAACTATAATCTGCTCACAAGAGGTGGTTCACATTTTAAAATATAATTTACCTTCTGCTGGGGTGCTTTTCAGTCACTGCTGCCAAGGGAGATATAATAATAGAAGAATAAAGGTCCTCATTAAACCCTCACCATTAATTCTCATTTTCAGCCGCCCCCTGCACAGGCTCGGAGCGTGTCATTAGGTCACCAGCCGTGTGTCCCTACTCAAGGTGCTGGCATTCTACAGAAATTCACAGCAACATGTAGATCCTGTGAGTTCAAGAAAGGCCATTTAACATTGCTTAAACTTTATGTCATGAATTTATGAGCTGTAAAAGCACATCAGAAGAACAATGAAGTCAATAATACAATACACCAACCTGAGCTCCCATTTCAGTCTACTGATAAAACATTACAGAGTATGTGGTGCATCCATGACGACCAGTTAGGTAGGCTATGGCATGAACTCAATGTCCTCCAGCGTATGTGTGAGGGCAATTGTTTGTCTTTTCTAGATTTGTCAGCTGTTACGCTATAATGCTACAGTGTGAAGGATTTAGGTATGTTATTAGCAGAAACACTACATAATACTAATAAACATCTGTTCATTAGTGTATTATTTTACATGCAATAATGAAATGTTGTGTTTTCATGAGCTGAAAATGAGGCCTTGGCGGCACAGTGGCTTAGTGGATAGCACTGATGCCTCACAGCAAGAAGGTCGTGGGATCGCATCCCACCACTTCTGTGTGGAGTTCTCCCCATGTCTTTGTGAGTTTGCGCCATTATGAGTTTGCGCCATTATGATGATACAGTAGCACGAAAGGGACATACATACTCCATCTTTAGCAATTTGTGGCTCGGTTGGAAAACTGACAAAAAAAAAAGAGAAAGGAATCAGTGTTTGACCCCTTTGTCGCAGACTGAATGGTCCACCCCTAAAAATCGGTCCGCCTTTTGCATCTGCGCATACGTCATTTCGAACCACAGCAGCATGTCTGAGACAGAGTCTGTTCACCCAAAGCGATCAAATGGATTAATGGGATTATTAACCATCAGATGTTAAAGGTAGAACCTCTTAAATCATTCTAAAGTCAGTTTTAAGCAGAAACAAGGCAGTTTTAAACAGAAACGAGGCGAAAATCCATGACGCTTTGAATTGTCCGACACGCAGTGAACATATAAGCTAGCAGCTCATGTAGATGCGGCGCTCTGATTGCTTCCACCGCCTTTTATGATGAAATAATGCTGAATTTATGTGGAAATGATTGTTGTACAAAAGCTTCAGATATCTGTCAGTGAGATAAATGATGACTGGAGTGCAGTTTGAAGCGTCATCGGGGGGAACGATTTTAGGGGGACCGGCATTATACACTTTCAGCTGGTCTGTAGTATAGCCAAACAAGATTGTGATCACTACTTTTTACAAAATGGAGTTTCAGACATATTGCTAATCACAACAGAAAGCAAGGGAGGATGAAACCCCATCACCAAAGAAGCAAAAACGTGAAGGCATAATGCATTCTGCAACCTCACCACTAGATAGCACTGAATCCTAAAGACTGTAGCTTTAAGTAGCAAAACAGAAACATTGTAAAGGTTTTGTTTTTCTTTTGTATTAACATATGTCCCTTCTTATTTGTCAAAATTGTGAAATGTTGCAATGTTGAGGTCAAAACCCATTAAATGTTCATTCAGTCATTGCTAAAAACTCCACTGCTCCGCCACAGTTCCTCAATCACACAGTAAAGTAAACCAGTTAATAACAAGCAACCAGCTATTTAATATTCTGCCACAAGCGATGAAGAAATCTGTAATGCCTCAGAGACATACTGGTCGGATTAGCATAAACCTTTGTACCAATATGCTTAGTTTAATTTTAAGAAATTAACTCTTGCCTGCAGCGTTCCTCCAAGCTCAAATGCATAGCCACTGGTGTAACTTCATTTAACAGCAAATGTTCTGCCACTATGTAAAAGCTCAATGTGTATTTAAATGTTTGCCAGTGGAGACGGTAAGCAAATAGAATAATCAAATTTCTGCAATGACTTCACTTTTCTCTGATGAAACATTAAGTGTAAAATAGATCATGTTTTGGACCGCATATTAACGTCTGATGGAGTAAGAAACACTAAGGTTTCACCAGGTAGCCGAGCTTTAATTTAAAGTGGGTGGGGAGATCATCAAGCAGTCCCTCTCAAGGAAGTGACTTGACAGCTGAAGAAAGAAGCTTATTCAGAATCTTAAATGTCAGTGGTTGGTAGAACTATATTCGCTGCACCGTGTGGTTGTAGTAGATGAACGCCCTCGCAGTAAAGAGATCATGAGCTGGAGTCTCAAGGTTGCTTCTTTCAGGTGCACGGCAGCAGCTCTTAATTCACAACTCCAGGAAAATATCAACTTTCACTGTCATGAGCAAGTATACACATACATTCAATAACACATTTAGCGTGCTCTTCCACATGAAAGAAGCAATTTTTATTCTAGCAACTGAAGTATTTTCACTAACTTGAGAGGCTGCAATGACTTTGAGTGAACATCATTCCAGTTATTAGATCATACTTAACTACAGCTCTTGAAGCAAAAGCACTTTAACACCCTATAAACGTACCGCTCTGATGAGGCATTTGATATGCCTTCACTCCATTAGGCAGTCAAAGGGAATGTGGCAGCATATAAAGAAGAATAAGAAACTCTGCTTAATTCCATCCATTCTGCATCTACAAATCAGAGATTTTAAACAATGCCATAAACCCAAAGGTACAAGTCGGTATATCTGTGTCGTCATTTCATGCATTCATGTATTAAGACTTTAAAACATTTTACAACCCCTGGCAAAAATTATGGAATCACCGGCCTCGGAGGATGTTCATTCAGTTATTTAATTTTGTAGAAAAAAAAGCAGATCACAGACATGACACAAAACTAAAGTCATTTCAAATGGCAACTTTCTGGCTTTAAGAAACACTATAAGAAATCAGGAAAAAAAAATTGTGGCAGTCAGTAACGGTTACTTTTTTAGACCAAGCAGAGGGAAAAAATATGGAATCACTCAATTCTGAGGAAAAAATTATGGAATCATGAAAAACAAAAGAACGCTCCAACACACACTAGTATTTTGTTGCACCACCTCTGGCTTTTATAACAGCTTGCAGTCTCTGAGGCATGGCCTTAATGAGTGACAAACAGTACTCTTCATCAATCTGGCTCCAACTTTCTCTGACTGCTGTTGCCAGATCAGCTTTGCAGGTTGGAGCCTTGTCATGGACCATTTTCTTCAACTTCCACCAAAGATTTTCAATTGGATTAAGATCCGGACTATTTGCAGGCCATGACATTGACCCTATGTGTCTTTTTGCAAGGAATGTTTTCCCAGTTTTTGCTCTATGGCAAGATGTATTATCATCTTGAAAAATGATTTGATCATCCCCAAACATCCTTTCAATTGATGGGATAAGAAAAGTGTCCAAAATATCAATGTAACTTGTGCATTTATTGATGATGTAATGATAGCCATCTCCCCAGTGCCTTTACCTGACATGCAGCCCTATATCATCAATGACTGTGGAAATTTACATGTTATCTTCAGGCAGTCATCTTTATAAAGCTCACTGGAACGGAACAAACAAAAGTTCCAGCATCATCACCTTGCCCAATGCAGATTCGCGATTCATCACTGAATATGACTTTCATCCAGTCATCCACAGTCCACGATTGCTTTTCCTTAGCCCATTGTAACCTTGTTTTTTTCTGTTTAGGTGTTAATGATGGCTTTCGTTTAGCTTTTCTGTATAAATCCCATTTCCTTTAGGCGGTTTCTAACAGTTCGGTCACAGACGTTGACTCCAGTTTCCTCCCATTCGTTCCTCATTTGTTTTGTTGTGCATTTTCGATTTTTGAGACATATTGCTTTAAGTTTTCTGTCTTGACACTTTGATGTCTTCCTTGGTCTACCCGTATGTTTGCCTTTGACAACCTTCCCATGTTGTTTGTATTTGGTCCAGAGTTTAGACACAGCTGACTGTGAACAACCAACATCCTTTGCAACATTGTGTGATGATTTACCCTCTTTTAAGAGTTTGATAATCCTCTCCTTTGTTTCAATTGACATCTCTCGTGTTGGAGCCATGATTTATGTCAGTCCACTTGGTGCAACAGCTCTCCAAGGTGTGATCACTCCTTTTTAGATGCAGACTAACGAGCAGATCTGACTTGATGCAGGTGTTAGTTTTGGGGATGAAAATTTACAGGGTGATTCCATAATTTATTCCTCAGAATTGAGTGAGTCCATATGTTTTTCCCTCTGCTTAGTCTAACAAAGTAACCATTACTGACTGCCACAATTATTTTTCCTGATTTCTTATAGTGTTTCTTAAAGCCAGAAAGTTGCCATTTGAAATGGGGGTGCATCATGGGAGGTTCCCATGATGCACTGTTTCTTTCTCTTTTTGCTCTGTATGCACCACTCTGCATTTAATCATTAGTGATCAATCTCTGCTCCCCTCCACAGCATGTCTTTTTCCTGGTTCTCTCCCTCAGCCCCAACCAGTTCCAGCAGAAGACTGCCCCTCCCTGAGCCTGGTTCTGCTGGAGGTTTCTTCCTGTTAAAAGGGAGTTTTTCCTTCCCACTGTAGCCAAGTGCTTGCTCACAGGGGGTCGTTTTGACCGTTGGGGATTTACGTAATTATTGTATGGCCTTGCCTTACAATATAAAGCGCCTTGGGGCAACTGTTTGTTGTGATTTGGCGCTATATAAAAAATTGATTTATGGATTGATTGATTGATTGATTGATGAAATGACTTTAGTTTTGTGTCATGTCTGTGATCTGCTTTTTTTCTACAAAATTAAACAACTGAATGAACATCCTCCGAGGCCGGTGATTCCATAATTTTTGCCAGGGGTTGTAAAAGAGTTTTTAAAGTGAATCCTCTAATGAGGATAGTCCAAACTATATCTTTTTGAAATCATTATGATCAAATAATATAGTATAGTTTTCAACATGACTGGAGCATTTTTAAATTTTGACCTCTGTGTAATTCTTCATTGACCCCTAGTTGGCTACAGCTTCCACCCTGGGATGGTTCTCATACATTTTTGTGTAGGCCATGGTACACTGAGGCTGGATTCTAAGTGTTGGTTCGTCACCTTAAGTGGCATCAAATAGGTAAAAAAAACATGATCCAGCATGCAGATGCCTCAGTGTTCAGAACCACACGTGTGGGCAAAGGCCAAGGGGACACCCACGTTTCACCTAGCTTTGGCAGATAGGTGGTTAAGAGATGTGGGAATGGACCAGTTCTCTGCCTGGGTGGTTGCCATCCAGAAACCAATGTAGTTCTGTGGTGTCTTAGATGCGGTTGCCATCCAGAAACCAATGTAGTTCTGTGGTGTCTTAGATGCAACGAAGCATAGCACCAGCGCATGCTCCCAGACTCGACTTCACATTAGATTCCATAATTTTTTCTTCTCCTACACAGTCTATGACATTTACTCAAAGTTCTTGATGTGCGAATGCTGGCAGGTGTGAATAATTGAGAAGATACAGAGAGTGAAATGAAGAATACAAGTGTCACATCATTCCAAGTAAAGTACAAATTAACCAAAAAGAAGGGTAATGAAAAAAATCTGCTGGCCCACCACCAGAGGGCATCCTGCCTGAAGTGTGGGCTTCAGGCACGTGAGGGCGCCGGAGCACCGGGAGTGGCAGCTGTCACTCATCTACAACACCAGCTGTCACTCATCATCATCATCCACACCTCCATAAGAGCCGGGCAGCATCTTCACCCCACTGCCGAGAAATCGTCTACCATGAAGTAAACGTCTCAGCCTTTGATTTATACAGTTGTAACATTTTTACTTCTGTACGTACTGACAGTAATCTGAGTTTGCAGGATCTGTACAAACTCCATGATTGAGAGGTGGAGGTGCTTTCACCTTCGTGTTGAACTGTTTGCTGGGTGTTCATACACCCATCATCACCTGTCTGTTCTTTCTGCCAGCAGTACCCGATCTGACAACAGGAGGCAGTGGCCACCTGGGGACCCAGTGCTTGGCGGCTCCAGGATTGCTTCAGGTCTGGTGGAGTGGAAGGAGTGTGGGATTGGGCTCTTTTCTGGACAGGCATCTTCTATCCTCGAGCCTGCTCACACACCACCGTAACTTATTTGACTGGTGATCTCAATTGTGTTGTCGGTTGCTCTGCTGTGCACATTCACAACATTAAATTGTTATATTTGGCTTATTCCATTGTCCGTTCATTTGCGCACCCTGTTGTGGGTCCGTGTTCCTACACTTTTCACAACAGGATTTCTCGGCCAGCGTCATGGATACTGAGGGGCATCAACCATCGCTTGAACCGCCAATGGAAACACAGGGTGCACAGGCGTCGGCAGGAGGCGTGATTTTGGGGGTTCCATGGATATTAAAGCACAATACCCGGATTGATTGGCTGTCTGGGGTAGTGATGCAGTGGAGCGACACCTGCCACTGGGAATGTTTAGGATCCTCGGTTCCACCCGGTGTGACAGCTAATGAGAAGGTTAAAGTCCCCCCAATCTGTCAGCGGTGCCTGAGGAGTACCATGATCTTGCTTACGTCTTCAGCAAAGATCTGGCACTCACTCTTCCCCCGCACCGTCCGCACGATTGTGCCACTGATTTGATCCCAGGCGCTGAGTACCCGTCCAGCAGGCTGTACAACCTCTCACGTCCTGAGCGCGAATCAATGGAGACCTACATCCGGAACTCCTTAGCTGCCGGGTTGATCCGGAACTCCACCTCCCCGATGGGTGCAGGTTTCTTTTTTGTGGGCAAAAAAGATGGCGGACTCCGTCCACGCATTGACTACAGGGGACTGAACGAAGTCACGGTTCGTAATCGATACCCGCTACCTCTGTTAGATTCTGTGTTCGCGCCCCTGCATGGAGCCCAAATTTTTACCAAATTGGATCTTAGAAATGCGTACCACCTGGTTCGGATCCGGAAGGGAGACGAGTGGAAGACGGCATTCAACACCCCGTTAGGTCAGTTTGAGTACCTGGTCATGCCGTTCGGCCTCACCAATGCGCCTGCGACGTTCCAGGCATTGGTTAATGACATCTTGCGGGACTTCCTGCACCGGTTCGTCTTCGTATACCTGGAAGACATCCTCATCTTCTCCCCGGATCCTGAGACCCATGTCCAGCATGTACGTCAGGTCCTGCAGCGGTTGTTGGAGAACCAGCTGTTGTGAAGGGCAAGAAGTGCGAGTTCCACCGTACTTCTTTGTCCTTCCTGGGGTTCATCATCTCCTCCAACTCCGTCGCACCCGATCCGGCCAAGGTTGTGGCGGTGAGGGATTGGCCCCAACCGACGAGCCGTAGGAAGCTGCAACAGTTCCTCGGCTTTGCTAATTTCTACCAGAGGTTTATTAAGGGTTATAGCCAGGTAGTTGGCCCCCTGACGGCCCTGACCTCCACTAAAGTCCCCTTCACCTGGTCGGATCGGTGCGAAGCCGCGTTTAGGGAGTTGAAACGTCGGTTCTCGTCTGCACCCGTTCTGGTGCAGCCGGATCCCAATCGCCAGTTTGTTGTTGAAGTGGATGCCTCTGACTCAGGGATAGGAGCCGTGCTGTCCCAGAGCGGGGAGTCCAACAAGGTTCTCCATCCATGTGCCTATTTTTCCCGCAGGTTGACCCCGGCGGAGCGGAACTATGACGTCGGCAATCGGGAACTTCTTGCGGTGAAAGAGGCTCTTGAGGAGTGGAGACACCTGTTGGAGGGAGCTGCGGTACCATTTACGGTTTTCACGGACCATCGGAACCTGGAGTACATTCGGACCACCAAGCGTCTGAACCCCAGGCAAGCCCGCTGGTCACTGTTCTTCGGGCGATTTGACTTCCGGATTACCTACCGTCCCGGGACAAAGAACCAGCGATCTGACGCCCTGTCCCGGGTCCATGAAGAGGAGGTCAAGGTCGAGCTGTCAGATCCACCGGAACCTATCATCCCCGAGTCCACTATTGTGGCAGCCCTCACCTGGGACGTGGAGAAGACCGTCCGGGAGGCCCTGACACGGAACCCGGACTCGGGGACCGGTCCTAGGAACAAACTCTACATCCTACCAGAAGCCAGAGCTGCTGTCCTGGACTTCTGTCACGGGTCCAAGCTCTCCTGTCACCCAGGGGTGCGAAGGACCATGGCAGTGGTCAGGCAGCGCTTCTGGTGGGCGTCCATGGAAGCCGATGTCCGGGAGTATGTCCAGGCCTGCACCACCTGTGCCAGGGGTAAGGCAGACCACCAACGGGCACAGGGTCTCCTCCAACCGTTACCTGTGCCCCACCGCCCCTGGTCCCACATTGGCCTGGACTTCGTCACGGGCTTCCCGCCGTCCCAGGGCATGACCACCATCCTCACGATACTGGACCGGTTCTCCAAGGTGGCCCACTTCGTGGCCCTCCCGAAGCTCCCAACGGCCCAGGAGACTGCAGACCTCCTGGTCCACCACGTCGTGCGTCTGCATGGGATTCCTTCCGATGTCGTCTCTGACCGTGGTCCCCAGTTCTCCTCGCAGGTCTGGA
The DNA here is from genome assembly GCF_902500255.1 of Thalassophryne amazonica. Lineage (NCBI taxonomy): Eukaryota > Metazoa > Chordata > Actinopteri > Batrachoidiformes > Batrachoididae > Thalassophryne > Thalassophryne amazonica. The sequence continues at coordinate 57,997,762 of NC_047113.1, forward strand.
GGAGTTTCTGTAGAGAGCTGGGGGCCTCCGTGAGCCTCTCGTCCGGGTACCGTCCCCAGGCCAACGGACAGGTAGAGCGGGCCAACCAGGAGTTGGAACAGGCCCTTCGCTGTGTGACCTCGGCGCACCCGACAGCCTGGAGTAACCATCTGGCCTGGATCGAGTACGCACACAACAGTCAAGTCTCGTCTGCCACTGGCCTCTCCCCGTTTGAGGTGTGTTTGGGGTACCAGTCCCCGTTGTTCCGACTAGTGGAGGGAGAGGTCGGGGTGCCCTCGGTCCAGGCCCATCTGAGGCAGTGCCGTCGGGTGTGGCGCTCTTCCCACTCTGCCCTGCTCAAAGCCCGGACGAGGGCAAAGGCCCATGCAGACCGCCGGCGGTCCACGGCCCCTGCATACCAGCCCGGGCAGGAGGTTTGGTTGTCTACAAAGGACATCCCATTGCAGGTGGAGTCCCCCAAGGTGAAGGATCGGTACATTGGCCCTTTCACCATCGTCAAGGTCCTCAGTCCTGCCGCGGTAACGCTGAGGCTGCCAGCTTCACTGCGGATCCATCCTGTATTCCATGTCTCCCGGGTCAAGCCTCACCACACCTCTTCCCTCTGTGCCCCCGGACCGGCGCCGCCTCCTGCCCGGATCATCAACGGGGAGCCTGCATGGACAGTTCGCCGGCTCCTGGACGTTCGTCGTAAGGGCCGGGGATTCCAGTATCTGGTGGACTGGGAGGGTTATGGACCCAAAGAGTGCTCCTGGGTGAAGAGGAGCTTCATCCTGGACTGGGCCCTCCTGGCCGACTTCTACCGCCGACATCCGGACAAACCTGGTCAGCCCGTTGGGGGGGGGTCCTGTTGTGTGGGCCGCTGAAGAGGAGGTACTGCTGGCCCACCACCAGAGGGCATCCTGCCTGAATTGCGGGCTTCAGGCACGTGAGGGCGCCAGAGCACTGGGAGTGGCAGCTGTCACTCATCTACAACACCAGCTGTCACTCATCATCATCCACACCTCCATAAGAGCCGGGCAGCATCTTCACCTCACTGTCGAGAAATCGTCTACCGTGAAGTAAACGTCTCAGCCTTTGATTTATACAGTTGTAACGTTTTTACTTCTGTACGTACTGACAGTAATCTGAGTTTGCAGGATCTGTACAAACTCCGTGATTGAGAGGTGGAGGTGCTTTCACCTTCATGCTGAACTGTTTGCTGAGTGTTCATACACCCACCATCACCTGTCTGTTCTTTCTGCCAGCAGTACCCGATCTGACAGCCGGAGGCAGTGGCCACCTGGGGACCCAGTGCTTGGCGGCTCCAGGATTGCTTCAGGTCCGGTGGAGTGGAAGGTGTGTGGGATCTGGCACTTTTCTGGACAGGCATCTTCTATCCTCGAGCCTGCTCACACACCACGGTAACTTATTTGACTGGTGATCTCAACTGTGTTGTCGGTTGCTCTGTTGTGCACATTCACAACATTAAATTGTTATATTTGGCTTATTCCATTGTCCGTTCATTTGCGCACCCTGTTGTGGGTCCGTGTTCCTACACTTTTCACAACAGGATTTCTCGGCCAGCGTCATGGATCCCGAGGGGCATCAACCATCGCTTGAACTGCCAATGGAAACACAGGGTGCACAGGCGTCGGCAGGAGGCGAATTTAATGTTGTGAATGTGCACAACATTAAATTGTTATATTTGGCTTATTCCATTGTCCGTTCATTTGCGCCCCCTGTTGTGGGTCCGTGTTCCTACACTTTTCACAACAGGAAGAGCGGTTCAGGAACTGTTGCTAGTGGCTAATGATTGACATAATCGCTGCAGAATCTGATACTTAAAGAGTCAAGCATTTGATAAGCTGCCTGGATTTTAAGCTAACAGGGTTAGTGCAGTACTGCCTTTCTAAAACGAGATTCTTATGAAAATTATCGATTGTCTACCAGAGCAAAGAACCAGTTATCCCTCCTGAGGCGCCATCTTACGAAATCCAAATGTCAGTTAAATGTTAATTAATAAGGCCATCTATAAAGTTGCGTGCTGAAAGCAAAAATATCAAAGCGATACATTTAAAATAAGTGCAATGACACAAACATAGAAGTATGATGAGATACTGGAAGGAAGCAACAAGACAGATATTTGTGCAGAAAATTGATGTGGAAACGCTCGCAGAAACGCAATTAGCATCAGCAACAATGCATAATTGTGTAATTTAGTCAGACACTACGTATAGCACTATCTGTTAATCAGCTTTGCTCCGTGGAGTGCTGAGTACATGTGAAGGAACACCACAGTGCAGACCAGCACCAAAGCGAGAACAATCTTAATTCTCCATCAAGTAGTGATAACTTAATGTACATGTTTTTTAACTATCATTACTGGTTGAGAGTTATAAATGGATATTTAAGTCTGCTTTGCTTTCTAAGAAGCAATTTAATCAAGACACAATAAACTTGCTCCCCACTTTGTTCCCACAAAAACATTAACAAATCTTCTTGTACTTGTCTCATAGGACCTGCTATAGCTTTTGTTAATTGTACTGGTGCACACATAAAGCATTTTAATAGCGCCAGTATTTATGCACACTGCATACACTACCCATGAATGCCCATTCCAACCCTCCAAACTGTTTTCATCTCTGCAACGTTCCTCTTCTTGCCAAGGCTTTCAATCAAATGGACCGGTCAGACTTCCACATGAATTAAAAAAAATTCCCCCACTTTGTAAATTCAGTCAGAGATAACATAAAATGGTGCTTTCCATCATAAAAAGGCAAGAAAATAAACCATAAATAATATAATGTGGCTAATATTTCCAGATAAAATATGTATAATGAGTAACCATTCTTTTTTTTGTTTTTTGACAGAACGCAGTAATACCATGCAGTGGCTAACATTGCATTGCAGTATGACTACATTTTGAGACATTTCTGGAAAAGCAAAAAAAAAAAAAAAAAAAAAGACTAACAATGCAAAATCATTCATCCTTTTGTAGAACTTGAGTCACCATTTTGAATCTGAGCAGGTATCATGACATGGTGTAAATCCCATGAAATTCCATGTGTCGCAGCCACAGAAAGTAAAAACCAAATATATTACAGCTACACAGATACAAACATAGATAATGACTGCCTGGTGCTACTGGGTTAGGAGCTGTAGCACTACAATACATTATTAATACGAATTTATTCTGTCATAGCCACTCAGTGTCAGAGTGCCACGCTTACCTGTAGGTACTACCACTTGGGTCGCAGGTCACAAGTCTCATACCTATAGCTACATGCACCCATCTTTGTTTTTTTGTTTTGTTTTGGTTTTTTAGGAGCACCACTGCTGCATCCCTGTAGGACACCTGAGCGCCACATCATTCTCCACCGTTACATGGTTTTGAGCTGGATGAAGAATTATCATAGTAGTGACTGGGGTACCTGTCCTGCTATTATTGCTCTGGGAAGACCTCCCACAGGCTGAGGCCACTTGGATGTAGACTCACGTTATTCCCAAAATGGTTAAATTTTGGGGTGCAGTGTTTTGCCCAAGAGACACCTTGACACACAGGCATAAGTAACTGGGATTTGATACTTACGTTGGCAAAAAATGTTTCGTGAGCTACTATTCCATTACATATCGTAATTGTAGACGAATTTCAACAAAATTTTGTGAGGACATGAAATTTTGGTGGTGACCAACATCTGCCTCATAAATTTAATTATTGTTGTTTTAATTACTTAAGAGTCACAAGATAATTTTCCTTTTATTAATGCTTCTTACTGTAAAACAGCAGACATTCTCATGGGGTGGGGGTACAGAATTCTCTCTGCTCTATGCTGTTGCATAGATGGAGATAATAATGGTTGACCATTAACACCTGAGGTATGTGTGCTATGAGTGTCCCCCTATGTATCTGTTTTTCCCAATACAAGAGGACCACATTGTTGTGTGGGCCGCTGAAGAGGAGGTACTGCTGGCCCACCACCACCAGATGGCGCCCTGCTTGGAGTGCGGGCTTCAAGCACGAGAGGGCGCCGGAGCCACTGGGAGTGACAGCTGTCACTCTTCATCAGCACCAGCTGTCACTCAGCCAACTCATCACCATCTCCATAAAGGCCGGACTGCGACTCCACCTCCTCGCCGAGAAATCAACTACCATTCAGGTAACTTCTCTGCTGACTTAACACTGACTAATAGTCTGAACTTCTTTGCAGCCGTTTTCCTGTGGTGTGTCCTTATCTGTGGGATTGGCGTTTGGTGTGATCAGCGACGGCTTCGCTTCACACCCCAACCAGATAAGTGGTTAGACAGGAGCTGCACGAGTGTGTGATTGGAGGTGGAGGTTCTCCCTCCTAATTGTGTACAGACTGTGGGATTACTGAGTGTGCGACCTCACACTCATCAGGACTGTCTCTGTTCTCTGCCAGCAGTACCAGGTCTGACTGCTGAAGACAGCGGCCACCTGGGGCGCAGGGCTTGGCGGCTCCGGTGGCAGTGGAAGCTGTGTGGGATCCGGCTCTTCTTTCACCAGGTGTCTTCTATCGTCGAGCCTGCCCACACGTCACCTGGTGTATGATTGACAGTCACCATATTGTTATTGTCTGTACGTCGTTGTGCAATTCACAACATTAAATTGTTACTTTTGGCTTATCCACTGTCCGTTCATTAACGCCCCCTGTTGTGGGTCCGTGTCACGACACTTTCACAACACACATGTATGAACCATGCATTGTCACAAAACCATGTGTGTTATTTGTAAAGGAAGAATGTATGTAATATCCAAATAATGAATGTTTATGAGTTCAATGGTAAGAATATTTCTTGAGGTGAAAGCTGGAACATACCATTCAACAAAGCTAAGCCGAGCTGAATGGTATGTTCCAGCTTTCACGGAATTGACGTAGTTAATAGCAAAACAGAAATACCCAGACAGAGACAGACAGAGAGAAACAAATGCAGTTCTGTCTGATAACAAAGAGTCGGAGCTTTACTTTGAAAACAGTAGCTCGGATTTACAGACGAGACGACACACTTCACCCCAAAACTCTTAATTTTTTCAGAGTCTGTCGGATTTTGGAACTTAAAGTGTCGTGATGCTGCTGTTTGTGTCACAGCTGCTGGTTTACTGCTGCTGTGATCATGGATATGCCTGGACATGTAGATGTATGTCTCGTATTGGAAAAACTCAAAAGACACTATTTTCAGGAGATAATGGACTATCTAATTTGCCACAATACTGACAGAATTTGAGTTGAAGGCAGAACTGCGATCAGAACTTGAGAGCAAGTGGGCCTGGGCATTATTCTCTGGCGAGTGGAACTTGAAAATAATCTCTGGCTGTGGATCTGAATGAGGACAGATGGACCGTTCCATGGCTGGCGATCGCAATTTTAGATTTAGCATAATTTATATGTTTTCCAGCTTAGGTTATCATTGATAAAGGCACCAAGAAATTTAGTTTCATTTAGGAGTTCAATTTCAACATCTTGTACTTGTAAATTTCTACATAATTCCTGGTCTTATTACCAAAGACGATACACTTTGTTTTACCAAAGTGAAGCGACGATTTGTTAGAATCAAACCATTTTATTTAATCAGGGATATTTAAGCACATGGTTCTGTATTGCATCCTCGGTGTCATGTACGCGACACCGTTACACTGGGATCGTACACGCCTGCCATCTGCTCAATGTTTTAGCGGTTCGCTCATATGAGCTGTTCCGCTGTGAGTCGCCAAGATTTGTACTTAATCGTACTACGTGTGAAGGGGCCCTTAAAAACGAGTCGTCATAACACAACATCACACTTTTGTAAACTTTGGAATTAATATGTGCCATAGCCATAACGTTAACAGATACATTCCATTAACACGCAAGCTGAGATGCTTCTAGTAACTACGTCACCTGTTGGAAGCACCCGAGTACTCACAAGTACTTTGTTTTTCAGAAGTCTCCATAGCTGTTTGCTGCGAATGCTGTGTACTTTGAAACAGGTCACGCAAGTGCACAAAGTAATCCCAGTGGATCATCAGATGGTTACTTACAGCCTAAATCTAAATTGTTGTAATTTCAGTGCGACATGTCTTTTAAGAATGGCACTATTTGTTACTGGAGAACTGAGACTACCACAAAAATTAATGCGTCTGTTCCCTCAAAATCATGCAAAATTGCATTTCTTGATGACTGCTGTTTCCACATCTAGGAATTTATGGAACAAACAGAGCTTTTATGTCTAAATGATTGAGGGTGTGTCTGTAGTGCATCCGGGAAGTATTCACCACATATTGTTATGTTACAACCTTATTTGAAAATGGAGAAAATTCATTTTCCCTCAAAATTCTACTCACAACACCCCATAATGACAACATTACAATTTAGTTAAAAATAAATAACAAACAAATCACATATTCATAAGTATTTACACCCTTTGCTCAATAGTTTTTAAAGCACCCTTGGCAGTAATTACAGCCTCAAGTCTTCTTGAATATGATGCCACAAACTTGCGCACCTACTTTGGGCAGGTTTGCCCATTCCTCTTTGCAACACCTCTCAAGCTCCATCAGTTTGGATGGGGAGCATCAGTGCACAGCCATTTTCAGATCTCTTCAGCGATGTTCAAGCAGATTCTGGTCTGGGCTCTGGCTGGGCCACTCAAGGACATTCACGGAGTTGTCCTGAAGCCACTCCTTTGGTATCTTGGCTGTGTGTTTAGGGTCATTGGGCCTCATGTATCAATGCTGCACACTTGTGGTGTAAATTTACGGCGTAAACTTGAAATACACCAAAGTCGCCGTGACATGTATCAAGCAGTGCGCACCTTTATACACTTTCTCAATCAGGCATGAACATTTTCTCACTTTTCTCTCGTGTGTAAACACTCTCAAAGTTCAAACCTTAGTAGGAAAATAATACCAAACTGTTTCAGGCCCAAACATTTGTTTGAGAAATAAAAACAGAAAGTTTTCCTAATTATGATGGCATTTAGAACTAACGAATTAATTTTAACGATCAACGAACGAGGTCGGACACATAAGAAATTATTAATAGTGACTGACCAGTATGTCACCGATCGGGCCTCTGCATCCTGACGCCGTGCCTTTTCCCACTCACATCTCACTGGAGCAGGTGTTTGTTTCCGTGTGACAAACACAGTTATGAGTAGTTGTTGGCGCTCTTTTTTATTCTGGGCGACAAGATTCTTATAAACAGATATGCAGAACACAGAACACTGTAAAAAAAAAAAAGGCATGCAAAATTGGACTAAATACTCCGCGAGACTCCGAGCCAATGAGAGGTGAACAGCGTTGTAGCGAGGGACCACTGTATTCTCTTTTCACATGTCAATAATTCTTGACATGTGGATATCTGCTCGCTCAATTAATAAGACACGCCTAATCTGTCAGATTTCTTTATTTTTTAAATGTATTTCTGTATTTATTTTATTGTGACAACCGAATGGAGATGACAAAACCTGGTTGCAGCATGGGCGAATTAAGGGAATGACGAAACTACAGTTGTTATTATCAATTTCATTGTCTAAAACGATCACACCACATAAAGTTAAGCTCAGCACTGCTCTGGCTCTAGGCTCGAAGTCTGGAGAAAAGGGCGTGCAGCGTTTTCTTTGCAGTCAGCGCTGTAGCCATGGATCGTGCTCCATAACAATCCCGCAAAAGCGGGATTTGTATTGATTATTATGTAGTATAATCAGGAAAGTGTTATTTATCTAACATATGCATTGATTTGTATAATGACACTGTTTATCATGTTGATCATCTTCATTTTTATGTGGATTCCAGCGCTGGTTCATTTTGGTGTATAATTTACGCCACCTCTCGACCTGGTGTATATTTTCAGCGCAGTGTACGCCAACGACCACATTGATAAATGCCAAGTAGCACAACCGTTTTGGCGTACACCCCATATACACTCAAATATTGCCGTACGCAACGTTGATACATGAGGCCCATTGTCCTTCTGAAAGATGAACTGTCACACCAGTCTGAGGTCAAGACAGCACTGAAGCAGCTTTTCATCCAGGATGTCTCTGTACAATGCTTCATTCATCTTTCCCTCAATCCTGACAAGTCTCCTAGTTCCTGCTGCTGAAAAACATCCCTGCAGCATGCTGCTACAACCATAGTTCATTCTAGTGATAGTGATTCTAGTGAGTTGAACTTTCGTTATTGACCAAATACTTATTTTCCACCATAATTTACAAATAAATTCTTTAAAAATCCTTCAATGAGATTTTTTTTTCTCATTTTGTCTCTCATAGTTGAACTGTCACTATGATGAAAATTACAGACCCCTCTCATCTTTCTAAGTAGGAGAATTTGCATAATCAGGGGCTGACTAAATAGTTTTTGGCCCCACTGTAAGTAGCAAGGCCAGCCGAAAACCAACATTGAATGCCCTTGACCTTTGATCCCTCAGGTGGCACTGCATTAAAAACTGACATCATTGTCCAAAGGATCTTACCGCGTGGGCTCAGAAACACTTCAGAAAACCACTGTCAGTTAACAGTTTGTTGCTACATCTACATGTGCAAGTTAAAACTCTACCATGCAAAGCAAAAGCCATATATCAACAACATCCAGAAACACCGCCATCTTCTCTGGGCCCAAGCTCATTTGAAATAGACAGACACAAAATGGAAAAGTGTGCTGTGGTCTGATGAGTCCACATTTCAGATTGATTTTGGAAATCATGGACGTTGTGTCCTCTGGACAAAAGAGGAAAAACACCATCCAGATTCTTACCAGCGCAAAGTTCAAAAGCCAGCATCTGTGATGGTATGGGGGTGTGTTAGTGCCCATGGCATGGCCAACTTACACATCTCTGATGGCACCATCAATGTTGAAAGGTACATCCAGGTTTTGGAGCAACACATGCTGCCATCAAGCGACCTCTTTTTCAGAGACATCCCTGCTTACTTCAGCAAGACAATCCTAAGCCACATTCTGTACATGTTACAACAGCGTGGCTTCATAGTAAAAGAGTGCTGGTACTAGACTGGCCTGCCTGCAGTCCAGACCTGTCACCCATTGAAAATGTGTGGCGCATTATGAAAGGCAAAATACGACAACGGAGATCCCGGATTGTTGAACAACTGAAGTCGTACATCAAGCAAGAATGGGAAAGAATTCCACCTATAAAGTTTCAAGAATTAGTGTCCTCAGTTCCCAAACACTTATTCTGTGTTGTTAGAAGGAAAGGTGATGTAACACAGTGGTAAACATACCACTGTCCCAGCTTTTTTGAAACATGTTGCAGGCATCCATTTGGAAATGAGCAAATATTTGCACAAAAACAATAAAGTTTATCAGTTTGAACATTAAATATCTTGCCTTTGTGGTGTATTGAACTGAACTGAATATAGGTTGAAAAGGATTTGCAAATCATTGTATTCTGTTTTTATTTACATTTTACACAAAGTTCAACTTCATTGGAATTGGGGTTGTATGTAGACAGGTGTGTGTCTTTCAAAATCATGTCCAATCAACTGAGTTTACCCGAGGTGGACTCCAATTAAGCTGTAGAAACATGTTAAGGATGATCTGTGGAAACAATGTGCCTGTGCTTAATTTTGAGCTTCATGGTAAAGGCTGTGAATATTTATGTACATGTGATTTCTTCATTTTTTTATTTTTAATAAATTAGCAAAAATCTTAAAAAAAAAAAAAAAAAAAAACTTTTTTCATATTGTCATTGTGGGGTATTGTGTGTAGAATTTTGAGGGAGGAAAAAAAACTGAATTTCATTCATTTTGGAACAAGGCTGTAACATAAAAAAATGTGGAAAATGTGAAGTGTTGTTAATACTTTCTGGATGCACTGTACATCCATTCAAGGCTAAAGATGGAGCAGGCTCAGGGAAGTACATATAATTTATCAGGTACTGAGATTCATACCCTTGTGTACACGTGGCTTTATAAATCTGGCAAAAGGAATGATTATGCATATTTCTTCCTTTTTGCTTACACACTGCTCGAGTCAAAAATCAGAGTTATAAATGTGGCTGTCAGCGATCATTTCATTTTAATCCCAAATTTATAATATTTCAACAAAAATACAATTTCCACCTCAGGTTACCATTTATTTCTCACAGATTTTTACCAAATATCAAACCTGCACCTTTATCCCGGGAATCTTCACCATAAAACAAAGTTTAAACACTACATTTCTTTGGCTTTCAAAAGAGAATTAAGGGATACAACCAGGTGGCCTCCACCAATTAAGTTTCCAAAAAGCTAGGCTTTCTTGGTTCTCTAATTAGTAGATTTTATGGTGCACTGATTCCCACTCTGATCTGCAGTTAAAACAAAGGCCTATTTCATCCCTGCAACCATCAAGATGTAATCTATTTAAAAGAAAGATGAAAAGAGATGTAATTCTTATTATCTAATTAATCCTGGCTATGCCCTGAGGTTATTTAATTTGTTGAAAGGCTATTAAAAACCCTGCATCCGGCAAATAAAATAATGAGGGTCTTAATTTGTTCCAATTCGGGAAAGCAATGCAATAAACAAACGCTTGCAATAACAGACCCTACAGACAGGCCACTCAGAATTCAGCTACAAACAGAGAACCCTCCCAAATTTAGGGTCTCTGACAGCAGTGATGATAATTTACTTTCCCACAAGATTCCCAAAACACATGCAAACAAACCATTAACTTGTCAGGGAGAAATAATGCCTTTTTAAATGGCTCAAATGTGGAGTAATGAAACTGTTTTGTGTTCAAGAATTTGAACAATTTGTTATGGTACAAAACCACAAATTTGTCAAACTGACATTAAAACATTCAGAAACTTAGACAGTTAACAACTTTACAAGAAAGAACGAGGCAAGCCACACAAATGCTTGATTAAAAAAAAACAATATTGCGGGAAGTGTTTAATAAGACTGCAGAGATAAGACTCAAGAAAATGACAGTGGCAAAAGCGCTGCCCCACAAAATGATGACGTGCAGTGTTTGATTCCATGACTGATGAACCATTAAGTACTGCGAATCTCATTTCTCAAACAATCTCAGTGAAACCTTTGCTGTAATACAACAGTGTTGTGAAATTCCTGAACAAAACCTTTTCCTTGAACATTTTCACAGCCACACAATTCACATTCATTCTGTCTAAATAGGTGCTGCTTCACAGCAAGAGAGAAAAAATGTGCTATTCCTAAAATTGATCTGTAACTTTAATTAATTCTTTCATTTTCTGAAACCAGCACCCAATCAATAAGCACTTGATGCTACTTGAGGAATGTCACAGATACCAATATATGATTATTCTGAATATTCAGCTTCATTTTAACCACAAATGCCATCCAATCTGCTTACCATCAATACTGCTTAGGTATGCTCATAGCAAGGTTCATGTTTTCTCATAAAAGCCGGATTCTCCAGCTTCCTCACAGAATAATGGCACGGGGCCCTTGTTCACGAATCAAAATAAAAAACATCATCGCAAGACCTACAAAATAAATAAAAATAATTTTAAAAAACCTCACAACAAACACTTCTTCCTCGTCTTCCAACTAATAACTAAATTCAGAGGGGCAGAAAATCCCCAGTTAAACTTTGAGCTGCTTTGCTTATTCCTCTGTGTCTACTTCTCCAAAGCTCAAATGGCAAGCAGCAGCTTGTCTGGCCAACATATTAAAAAAAAAAAAATCCTCGTTTAAGGTTAGTATTACTTCAGGGGGTCATGCGACAGACTGGCGTCCTGTCCAGGGTGTACCCCGCCTCATACCCTATGACTGCTGGGATAGTCTCCAGCTCCTTGTGACCATTAATTGGAGTAAGCGGTTGAAGATGAGTTAGTGAGTGAGTACTCCAGGGAATAACAAAATTCACTTGATAATGAAGTAAAGTTTTCTGGAATTGGAGGTTTCTCAAGTCCTGGAATTACATCCACGCAAGCTGCCGTTCTGTATCCGTGCCCTGTTACTCAACCGGCTGAAATCCTAATTTGTCTGTGTGCATTGTGCACATACTCATCTCAGCGTGGTATAAATGGAATTGTAGATCTTCCCTTCACTTTGTGCAAAAAAACTAATAAATCTAAAATTCCTGCCCTTTTCTCTCCATGCTTGGTATTAGGCATTGATAGAATGCTTGGTTTTACATGGTGGGAAGATAATACCATGAAATGGCACTCTGTCTCTTATGCCACCAGACTGAATGCAAAGGAATCTGCGCTGAAATGTATTTAGGAGTCACTGTTTCATCTTTAGATGTCAGCTAGATACTGAGGGTGGTTGTGGACCCCCACAGTTCTTACTTAATCTGTTCCTGTCATTATCTGTTGATATGATGATTTTCTCTTTTGCTTCCACAATAACACTACAAATGAACATGTATTTATATTACAGGTCCCCCCAAAAATTCTAAAAATAAATAAGATAAAATAAAAAAAAAACATCAGTTCCAGACTTATGGCGGGCTTTAAGGTAAATTAACAAATAAATAAATAAATAAATAAATAAATATGGTCCTACAATTATTATCTCCCATTGGCCATAAGGCCAGGAATGGGATGCAGAATTTGCACTCCATCCATGTGTGCATCCGTCACTTCCTGATGCCCTGCTACAAATTACTGGCAGGGGATTCTTGGAGCACGAGGGCTCCTTGTTTTCCTCCTGGCAACTTTGTTTTCACTTATGCAAGTTTCTGACCTGTTGCAAGCTGCCATAAGCCTAGGACAATGACTCAAGCCAGTAATCGGACACAAGATGGCTAATCACTGATTTAAAAACAACAGCTGTACAGGCAATAATCTTTGCTATAGAGTCAAGTATTGAAGTGTGTGCTGGTGCCGCATCCATCACCGTCCTGGAATGCCAACTCCCAAGGCAGATAGCTGCTAAATTCTCACACCGTCTATCAAGGTACCCGCCTATCTACCACAGCCAGGTGAAACTGGCCGCTGGGGTCCTCACTCAGGCACCTGCATCCTGGATCCTCCCCCACATGTTCACAGTACTGTGCCTGTTCTCTCACAGTGTAAGCCATGCTTCTCATCTGAGTTTGCCTCAGCAATGACTCACTTTTACACATCATTCCAATGACCCCTGAAGAGACGAAGTAATCTCGTACCAAAGACATCCATTCAACACCTTGGGTCATAGGTTAACAGCCAAGTCCATCAGCCATACAGTGATACAGGAAACACCAGGAACCTTCCAAATTGGACTGTCATTTCCTGAAAGGATATCAGTATCGCCATAGACCTCTGTCCAGCTGCTACGTGAATACACAAGCTCATCCCAGGCATCTTTCAATATCAAAAGTAGAAAGGCCCAGAGACATGTGATCAGACTTTCTTTTCCAGAGTGGGTACTGTTTTTGTATGCACAAACACAGTATGTGTTTGTAAAGCATTGACTGTACTGCAAGTCACACTGTATAAGTGACAACCGAAAACCTCAAATTTTTATTTTAACACAGAAAAACCTTCAAATTACCTGAGGCTGTGGAGATGTCACAGAATTAATCACCCCAAGGAGCTCTTCAAATGTCACTTACTAAAAAGGAATTAAAACTTTCAGAAAGTAATATTCTGAAGTGGTCCTTGAAATGCTTCATAAACTTAAAGAACTATCAATTCAAAGAAAGGTGGAAAGGTGTGTCAAGAAAGATGACTTTAAGCTTGCTTTCAGCTTGTTTTCATCTTGGAATATAATACGTGCCATTGGATTAATACACATGTTGTTGGATTAAACTGAACAGTGGTCGGTACTTTCCTGGAGTAAGTGAGGTCATACCGGACTTTTCCATTACAGATGGGGAGGCCCATGGAATGAACTCAGTGGTGAAGACAATGGAATATGTCTAAGATGATTCTAAAATGACAAAGTATGATCAAATGAAGTATTAATGTGTTAAAAGTAATATCTAAGAATGATTCCAACATAAGTATGATTAAATGAACTATTAATGTAATAAAAGTAAGCGTTGATTAGAAAAAGTATGTTACAAATAAGTAAAATGAATGATTATATGAGTTGTTTTTCATAAAGGGTGCAGTTACAGAGAAAGAGGAACTGAAGAAGTTCTTTTTAGTGCAAAGTCAGAGAAAGAGGAAGTTGGTGATGTCGCAAGCGAGGCCAGAAGAGCTGATGATAAAAACAACTGAAAATGATTAAGATGTGATAAGATATGAAATGAATAATAAGGAATGAAAATGTTGTATATGATCATATGAATTGTTTTTATGTGAAAGAGAGTTGTAATGAAATGATTGAATATGATTGATGTGATTCTAAAGACATGATTTAAAAAGAATGAATTCTCAGAAAAGCTGACGTGTTAACAGAAAAGAGGAACTGGAGCAAGTTACTGGCAGCCGAGACATAAGTTACGAGAAATAAGTTCCGCAGATGGCTTCCAGTAAGGGAAGGAGTAGGGAGGAGGTTTTGAGTCACCATCATCCCCATGGTAACCAAGATCAACTGAACAACAAGAGTTTTCATATAAAAACTACACAACAACAGGAAACGGGGTTATTCTTCCAGGGAGAGGTGCTGTTGTCACTTCTCCCCTGCTACGAGGAGATCACAAGACTTGACCATCTTGTGAGCAGCAATTGGAATCGTGGAGTGAGAGGATTGGAGACATAAGAGATTATTTGAGAGAGTTTTCAACTCCCACTCAGGAAGTCCAGTCACGGAGTAGCAGAGCATTGGAGAATAATCACTGGCCTTAAGTCTGAGTGGGGAAGTTTCAACGTTTTCTCTCTCAAGGAACATCACATCATACCAGAATGGATTAGATCAACTTTTGGTTGATTGAAGAAGGAATAAACTCTTATGTGGATTTATTTCCTGAAGGATTACAACATCACACAAGGATCGTGGTCAGCTAACAACTAATAGCTGATGAAGAGGAAATCAAGTTCATCGAACTGGGGATTTTAACATCAAAAACCTCCTTCCCTCACTCCTAGAAAAATTGTTAAGAAGTTAATCCAGTCCAGTCAAAGTAAGATCAGACAGCATTATTGAATCAAAAACAAAAAATCTCTGCCAATTATTATTCTGATTATATTTGAATTACTGTTGTGAAATTATCATCATATAACCGATTTTGATTATGTTGTCAGCACTTGCAAAACCTGCAATAAATTCCCAAGCATGCAGTTAAAGTGTTAAGGCTCGGACATTGGATTTATTGATTCTTCTTAAGGTGTAAAGGTTAAAGTTTGTTGGGCGTATAACATCAAAAAGTGCTCTAAAAGGTTAGTCTGGTTTTTAATGAAATTAACGCATCCTGGGGACTCGCTGTACGAGTCACTAAATTTAAAATCTAGCAACATTCCAAGAGCCCTGATCCATAAGAGGAGAGCTGCCGTTAACGGGCGTGGCCGGCTCGTATCCTGGTTCCAGAGGAGGCTATTCGACCGGGGTGCGAGATCAGCGTCAGCGGGGTGGACGTCCGGATGGAGGCAGTGAGCGGCTAGACGAATCTCCTCGCCACCAGCTTGAACAGCCTTTGTGCAGCCCTGCCGGGTAATACCCGTGGAGACACGAAGGTCGGACCCCAGAGACGGAGAGCTGGTTTTTAGTACACAAACACATTCATCGGAGGGGAAGCGTGTGCAGCGTGTATCTAAAAGAATAAATAACGGGATCTGACACGTGGCGCCCGAACAGGGACCTGACGAAGTGTAGTCGGGTCCGAGGAAGAATCCTGGCCAAAGGAGAGTCTTTTGCCATAGGATAGGTGGAAAGCCCCTGAGTAGATTACCAAGGGAGACAGTGTTGTGGAGAGTGTCGGCTGATGGCCTGTATAGGTCCAGTAACGGCTTGAAACACGTCTGTTTTCCAGAGGTGTGAAAGTCTGGAGGCGACCACCAGAAGGACAAAGTAAAGACGACAGGAGTAAGTATCCCAGGGAGCTGGGATCGTCTGAACTGGGACGAGAAGCAGACATGTCACTGCTGGATCGTCTGAACTGGGACGAGAAGCAGACGTGTCACGGCTGGATCGTCTGAACTGGGATGAGAAGCAGACGTGTCACTGCTGGATCGTCTGAACTGGGACGAGAAGCAGACGGAGATAGCCTGCTGGATCGTCACAAAACGACGAGAAAGGGAAGCAGACGAGGGAGCCTGCTGGATCGGATCGTCAAAGAGAGCAGGTATGAGAGTATACCGTGCAAAATGGTGATCTACAAGACAGAATAGGATCATCAACCCGTGAGGTTCCTGAGGGGAGAAGCGGGAAAAGGAGCAGCTGATTTGGAGTTAACCTCTGGAATTAGCGCTGAATAGCCAAGTAGTCTGTCACTCATCCCTGACTCAAGGCGCCAAGAGAGGCTTTGAGAGGCAGGCGACTCGAGACGACAAGGACCATAGCTGAAGTCAAGGAGACGACAGTGGTGGAATCGACAATCTCAGCAACCGAGAGAATAAAAAGAGGATAATCATTACGAAACAGTAAGGTTAGTGTTAAAAACAAGCAGTAAAAATATGGCTGAAGAAGCGTCAGGACCCATAGCAACCCCTGAATCCGAACAGGACGAGGAAAAAGAAGTGAATATTCGGCCACACAGAGTGGTATTGTATGGACGAGGATATGACTCTTGGGCAGAAACAGTTCAAAAATATGTCAGAGATCAAAGTGTAGAAACTGATGAAGAAAGTTTCAAAGGAGCTATGGTAGAAACAATACGCACATTAGGGATATATTATCCAGGTCAGCATAAAGAGGGGCAGATCTTGGCCATTTTGGAGAGCCCACCAGTCCCAAAGGACAAGACGGGGACCAGAGAGTGGCTTGAGTGGTGGTGCAAACTTCTCGAAGAAGGGTGGAAAAGAGGACAAATCACCACCTTAATAAGTCCTGAGAAAAGTTATGACTCCGTAGTAAAAATGACAGCTGGGTTGTTGGGAGTAGAGACGGTCCTAGTTGATGTTAAAGCAAAATCAGCGTCCGTGTATGCTGAGTTTAAGTCCATGGCAGAACGGCTAAAAGGGGTAGGAAGAATGCTTAAGGAACAATATCCTATAATGGAAGATAGGAATGGAAGTCAGATCCTCGACACTGGAGACGAGAGCAAGATAAATTTCCAGACCGAACCCGGACAAAGTGATGAGGAAAATAAGCCAGAGGAAAGTGAAGATGAATTAACATCCCAGGGAGGTCCTAATTCTGGAGTAAATGGTCAAGAATACAAAAGCCCGGACCAGCTCCACACAAGCTTTGACCCAGTGTGGCAAAAATTGCCCTTAGGAAGTGTGAGAGGAACAACCTCAACAGTTAAAAAACAGACAGAACGCCTGATTGAACTGGATAAAAGACGAAGAAGCCTTCAGGGAGTATCTGGACAGATATTCCATGTGGGCCCAGAAGCTTGGGACCGCTTAAATCTGAAGAATGTGCTCCCGGACCGAGTTACCATATTAAAGAGGAAGGCCGTTCTCAGGAGATCTTTAGAAAATCTAAAGCAAAAACCCACCATGTATACATTGAATCTGACTACATGGAGGACCTGAACCCTATGCCCGAAGGAACCAAAAAAATGGTGACCCAAGATGGAAGACGGGCGTATCATTATTTTGGCAGTCCTTGGGATATAGATGGAGATAGTCTCATTGTCTTCACAAATCACAGACTGAAAATTGCCAACCGAAAATTCCGAGCAAAGCTCAAGGAGCGGGCAGGCAAAGAATATCAAGAGGAGCTTAAGAACATAAAGGGGAGAAGTCTGGACGGAAAATCGATGGTGATAACAAGCGCACCACGAATGGATTATCATGCACTCATACATGTGCCCTTTGAAAGCTACCCAGGGAGAGAAAATTCAATCGAATACATGGAGAAAATGTTGAAAACTCTGGGAATAGCTATTGATTTGGCCAAAGAACGCCAGCATCGGCGAGTGGTGATATGTGTGGACGGATTACGATCTGGACATATGACATGGGAAGAGGCAGAAAAGGTTGCCATGGCAGCCGTGAACCTACACATGCGTACCCCAGGAGTATGGGGATCAATGAGAGAGATTGTGGTGGTCACTAGCAATGAGCAGGAGCAAGATCAAGTGAGAAGGGCACTTGAAGCGGTGAATTTAGGACCAAATAGAGCAGGTCCAAAGAAGGGTGCAGTTGGAGCAAGTGGAGTGGCAACTAGTCCCCCGTTAGTGATGCAGCCCATTCCCATGGCGACAAGTGAGAAAAGATCAGCACATGCTGTGGGAGTGCAGCAATTAAGGATTAAAACCCCACGACCAACATTTAAACAAGTTGCAAGTGGGCTCCAGACTATCATACACCCGACAGGCTCCCAATCACGGATGAAAGAGCCTTTCCAGGCTCCTCCACTGGATAATGGAGAAGAGGATCCTATATTCATTCCTCTACCTGTCGGAAATGCCGAAGCAACCGGGTCACCCCGAAGGTCAGAACAAAACAGGGACCCACAACCACAAGACCCATGTCCTCCCCATGAATCTGATATGGATGAGGACCAGGAAAGAGAGTCTGAAGAGGAGATCAATCCACAAGACTCAGAAGAGGATGAACCACTATCTGTGGTAGGGGAAAGAGAAGTCTCACGCCCAGAACTACGAACTGGACGCTACAGAGGACGAAAGAAAGAAGTTGGGGTGTATAATGTGCGTGTAGCCTCAGAGAGAATTGCAAGAGATGTCAGAGTCAACCCAGTGGAGACCCGAGATAAGCGACAAACCTATGCTCCAGAAGTTGGACAAACTGGGTATGACATCCCAGAAGAGTGGATAGAGCGACAAGATGAAAAGAAAACTCTCGAGGTAACAGCTACTGTTGGAGAGTGGGCTAATATACTAATGTGGCCTTTCTATCCTACATTAACTGCCTGTAAAGAGTTAACAAATAACTTCAGAGTCGCCTATTTAGGCGTTGCCCATGATGTGATGTTGAGAAAACTAAAAACAGCCGCTTTACGCTGGTCACGGCAAATGTTGAGAGAAACCCATGAAGAAAATCTGGATGATGAGGGAGAAACAATTCTACCATCGTCAGGATTGCAAGCGAGCCTACCAAATCAGAACTTTCCTGCTGGATTTAGAGAGCAAAGTCTGCCAGCAATTCAAGCTGAAATTCAAGCAGACGGCAGGGAATTCCGTGAATTCAAGAAATTAAAGATGCTGGTGAGAGAGAAAGAACCAAATGAAGACCTAAAGGACTATTTGAAAGAAGTGTGGCCACTTATTGACAGAGCTTCGAACAGTGAAGAGGGTAAATCTATGTGGCTAGCCCAAGTTACCAGTCAACCCATCAGTCGGGGTGAACCAGCACGAAGCCATTATGCCAGGTTAGTGTTGGAAGATCCCAACGATGAAGATTCCCATATTGCTCGAGCTAAAGCTGGAATAGACGAAGGTCAAACATTGGTTCAAGTTTGGCATGGGCTGAAACAGACGATTTTGCCACAACGCTATGTTAGGGCACTGAGAGAGGTCACTAAAGGAAGAAGAGGGGAGATAACCTTTGTGAAAATGCCCATAGACGGCACTACGGTCCCACAAATGGATGCGGTGGTAAAGAGCTGGGATCTGGAGCAGCAGTTCTATGAAGAAAAAAGGAAGAAGGAGAGCACACCGAGATCAGGACAAAAACAGGTGGGAGTAGAGAAAAGAAATTCAGTGCCTAAACCACCACCTCCTCAGTCACATCAAACACCACAGAGGAATAATCAAAGGCCTCCAGCTGGACAATGGAGCTCTCGCCCGAGAGGTCCACCACCTCCACCACCACAATCGCGACCTACACCTACACCTCGTAGTGGTGGCTATCTCCCTAAAGAAGAGTATGACAAATTAACTCCAGAACAAAGAAAAACCCTCCAGGAAGTCCGCCAAGCTACAGCGGCGGCTGGAGGGCAGAAGAAGTAATGGCTTCGGAGGCGTGGGTCACGCTAGACCATGCCTACTGGGAAGGGGACGATATCTACACTGATGTGGATGGAGAACCGTACCTAGTGGACACGGGAGCAGAGGTGTACATGACCCGCAGAAACCTTGTCACCATAGGATACCTATTGATCCAGTATGCAAATGGGGCAACGGAGAGAACACCATTTGGAATATGGAAAGGGATAGTTTGGTTAAAAGGCCCCTTTAATTTGATATCAGTCAAGGATTTGAAAGAATTGCATCGGCCCAAAAGACTTCGAACTCTAATAAGACGACGAGTGAAAAAATTACAAGCAAGAATTGTACGAATGGGTATATCTCCAATTGGAAAGAGTCCGGTAAGCTGGTACAAAGAAGTGGATGTACCAGCCGTCACAGAAGAAAAAATTGAAGAAAGTGATTTCTCTGAAGCAGGGAAAGAAAAATTGAGGGAAATTATCTCCGAAGCTGAAGTAGCACAATTAAAAAATGATTGTGGAGATTTGGGGACTAAACACATTCATGTCATCGAAGGAGGAGTACATCCGCCGGTGCGACAATATCCCTTGAACCCTGGAGCGGTTGAGGAAATGGATAAAACAGTAAAAGAATTGGAAGCTTTGGGGATCATTCGAGTGGAATTAAATCCGATCACTAACAGCCCCATCCAAGCAGTTAAGAAGCCAGAGTCGGCAGGAGGAGGCTGGAGACCCGTAATCAACTTCAAGGCTCTCAATCGACGAACAATAGCCAATAGAGCGAGTTTGATAAATCCCCAAGGAGCACTGAAAACGCTCCAAATTAAGAAATACAAATCATGCATTGATCTGGCAAATGGATTCTTTTCCCTGCGATTAGCAAAACAGTCACAAGGGAAAACAGCATTCACACATAAGGGGAAAAGTTATGTGTGGCAACGACTCCCGCAGGGATACAGAAATTCACCAAATGTGTTCCAAGCAGCAGTAATGGAAATATTGAAAGATCTGGGAGTAACAGTCTACATCGATGATGTGTTTATCGCAGATGATGATGAAAATGAACACCTAATGCGGCTGCAAAAGGTGATACAGAAGCTCACAGAAGCTGGATTAAAACTCAACCTGAAGAAATGTCAGTTTGGACAATTCAAGGTTAATTATTTGGGATTCCAGGTATCATCAGACTTGAGACTCTCAGAAGGATACCGAGAAAAATTGAGTCAGATTAAACCACCTCAATCTGAGAATGACCTACAGAAAATATTGGGACTGTGTAACTATGTGAGAGATCACGTTCCACACTATCAGAAATACGCAAAGCCCCTTTATGCTCGTCTCAAGAAGAAACCTAATGGACAAGAGCAAAAGCAATGGATTTGGACAGCCACAGATCAGGATTGCTTGGAAAAGCTAAAGAAAGCCATTCAAGACGCAGTTAGGCTGGAGCCGCGTAGTCTGACTACTCGTCTGCTAGCCGAAATAAGCTGTGAAGAAGAGGATTCGGTGGTAAAAGTGAGCAATGGAGGAGGGGGTATGGTAACATTGTGGAGCTATACTCTGTCTTCGATTGAGAGAAAATATCCACCGGAAGAAAAAGAACTGGCAGTCCTGGCTAGATATTGGAGTGCGTTAAAAGAACTTGCACAAGGACAAGGAATAAAAGTTATCACTCAAAGCCAAGTCCACCGGATCCTAAGAAAAGGAACAATTGAGAGTACTAAAGCCACAAATGCCAGATGGGGAAGGTGGGAGGACATCCTGCTAGACCCTGAGCTGGAAATTGGGCCAAACCAGTCGGCGACAAAAAAGTTACCGAAGGAGAGGCAACTCCCTATGGAGCCATATGACTGGACTATGTACACTGATGGATCAAAGAAGGGTACAGACAATATAGCTTATTGGGGCTATATTCTGAAGTATCAAGATAAGGAGAAATATCGTTGAAAAGGTCAAATGCCAGGGAGTGCCCAAGCTGGAGAAGTTACAGCAATACTGGAAGGACTCTTGGAGTTAAACAAGAGGAAAGTAAAAAAGGCTAAAGTGGTTACAGACAGTCATTACTGCGCACAAGCCCTGAAAGAGGACTTACCCATTTGGGAAGAAAATGGATTCGAGGGAGCTAAGGGGAAGCCTGTAGCTCATATGGATTTGTGGAGGAAAATAGCCGAGTTGAGGCTAACAATGGACCTAGATGTGGTACATCAGAAGGCCCATGTAAAAGAAGGAGCACATTGGAGCGGGAACGAAGAAGTGGACCGCTATGTGCAGCTGAGAAAAGTCGTCGTTGTCGGGATCGAGAAGTGGGAACAGACACCCAAGGGAAGGGTAGTTCCAAAAGAGTCCGTGAAAGAAGTGGTGCTGGCCGTACATGAAGCACTTGGCCATGCAGCATGCACTTGTATGTGGGTTATGCCGACTAACCCACTTGCCAAGAATGGTCTTTTACACCCAGTGGGACTTGCGTGGAGACAATGTGGATATGCAGGTGTGTTCATGCTATTGGAATGGACGTTACATTGAGTATTGCCTGGTGTGTAAAGCAAGAACTCATATGGGAAGACTACTACATGTGGCAAAAGCAGATGGATGGCAAGTGAGAAGGTTTTTAGACCCTCTGAGGACCTTTCACACCGATGAAGCCTGCTGGGCTAATCCTGCAACAACAACTGCGCTTGATCAAGCTGAGGGGAATCAAGGCGGCGGTGATGTGAGTCCAACGGCCCCAAGTGTCTATTTGATGTTGGACACAACTAGAGCAGGAGAAAGTGACCAAGCTGCAGGAGGTAGTGAACGAAAGCCGTCTTTGTTGCATGAAGCTATACATCAAAGTTGGTCCCAGGGTCCAGGGTATGGGCAAACTTATGACCCTCCAATAGATGCAATGCAAATTCCACTGGTGTTCAGAGTGTATAGAGATCCGGAGCGACCCGGATATACAGACATGATGGAAGGACTGACAGATGATCAACAGCAAAAAGCCCAAGAAGAAGGATGGATTGGCCCTTGGGAATTGACAACTTGGGCAAAATTGATAGAGGAAGTTCTAAAAAACCCAGAAATTCTACTGGAAGATGCAGAAGAGGTGCCACAAGAAAAAGGGGGCAGAGAAACCCTTATGTATTATTTTACCACTGGATTAGACGCCTGGGGAAATAAAGCAGCAAAACCAAAGAAGAAGTCAGCCGAGTACCACGTGACACCCGAAGAATGGGTGAGGAAGAGGAGGATACAATCTAGAGGGGGAGTGGCTAGCAGAGTGGACACTCCTAGTAGGCCGGACCAAACAATTAGGGTGCGGCTCACAATGCTGATGGTGTTGGTTCCCTATGTGGGGGTTTATTCTGTCGGAGCACACGTTGAACTCCTGGAGGAACAGCAGCAGTCGTTAGACCAACCGACTCAAGGTGAGGAAAAATCAAGAAAGTCTCGGAGTCGTTGGATATTTCCATCCATTTTCCGCGGGACAAGGAAGAAGTAAGAAGAAGCGGCTGTTTGCAAGATGTCGCAAGGACCAAGTGTAAATAGAATACCCATTATTAATAATCGAGGAAGATTTGGACCCTACATACAAAGTGTCCTTGGTGCTGAGAAACTATACTTAAATTGGCCAGAAAAAGATTTTGAAGAAGAAAACTGGGAACAAGCATCTAAAGGATATTTTGTCTCAAATTATGAATATAAAAGAGATGCCGAATTAACAGAGACAACAGGACAAAAGTTACTCTATGACCGAGTGCTGAGCGATGCAAGTCTGCAGTATTGGTACATGAACGGACGCCGAAAAATGTCCCAATCGATTCCAAGATGTCCAGATACCTACCTATGGATATTAAATGTGGTTTACCTACAACTCAAAGACCTAAGATTCACATTGAGATGGGGTATTAATTACGTTGAGCCACTCCAAGGAATCTACGTTAAAATATACCTTAATCAGTGCTTGATCTGGATGACAAGCCCCAACATGAAACGGCAATTGAACAAACGACTGCAAGACCCAAGATATCCCGTATTAGATAACCAGACATTAAATTTGAGAATTATTGAACAACCTCTGGACTGTATGACCTGCCTACCCCCAACCATACCACCAATTTGTGAAAATCAAAACTTCTGCTACCTGTACAAAAGAGGGGTCTGGAACTGTAGTCAGGCAGGGAAGATTCAGCTTCAAATTGAGCCTAAGGATCAAGAAAACAAGCCTATAGTTCCCCTTTATCTAGCCCTATCACAATCCAGGTATTCTGGATACCAGTTTTGGCAGCATTGGCAAGATCTATGGGACTATGTACCCCCACATCAAGTACAGAGGATCCCTGAGGGACCCCTCCCTAAACCTGATAGAGTGATTGTTACGATGTGGAAATGGGCGTGGAAAGGAATGGATTCAGAACTTAAGCACCCATCTCCCATCTACACTCATCTCTCTAAGAGACAACAACTATACCCTATGGTAGTGTATCTTGGCAGAAAGAGAAGGAGACCGATGGCGGAGTAACAACTCACTCTGAATCATGCTGCGGACCTTCAAATTGGATGAAAATAATGTAAATAGTCTACACTCCGGGCCGAGAGGACTTACACCATATTTGGAATTACCCTACAAGAAAATATGTTTAACCTGGCCACAAAAGGATTACAAAGAAAAAGGATGGTTGCTGGGAACAGGAGGATACTTTGTAGATAATGATTCATATAAAAGAACTGCTGACCTTGCAGCACCTGGAATATACACTCCTCTAGAAACTATTGTGGACAAAGTTGGACAACACTAGAATTGCCCCGGGGTCGGATGGAAGTTTTACCCAATACCCCGGTGTCCAGACTTATACCCCTGCATCTTAAACGTGGTGTATATACAGAAAAGGGGCTACAGATTTAAAATAAGATGGGGACCTAATTATGTTGATCCATTACAAGGAATGTATGTGGATATTTGGCTTGGATCTTTCCAGATCTGGACCAGTAGTCCCTATATGTTTAAAAGACTTCAACAAAAAGAGGCACGTTCAACTTTTTATTTGATTGAGAACCAAACTTTGCCAATATGTACGACAGTACAGTACCTTGACATCGAAAAAGGTGGAAGTGTTCCGCCTATTAGAAGTGGATGGCGAACCAGAGTACTAGTGGGGCTTTGGCAACCCCCAAAGGCTATACTGATACGACTTGGTATAAAGTCGGGAAGAGGATTATTTCGGAGATCGACTCCTCTGTACTCTGTGATGACACAGTATGTCTACAATGGAGCGGCATATTAGAACGCCTATGAGGATATCTTGCACCTACGTAGAGAATTGAATCCTGTATCTTCACAGTGTTTCTTCACACCCCAGGGACCACCGCCTGAAATGAAGGAGGTGACAGTTGTCACTTGGCAATGGGCGTGGCGAGGACTGGATATTAGACTCCCGTGGCCATCTCCCTTGTTAAACATTCTTCTTCAGCAACGAGCATCAACTGTCCCTGGTGGGGGCGCGAGACAAACAACAGCACCTAAGATCATCTATCTCCGAGATGGGAGAACCACAGGAAGACAACGTGATCACCACGCAACCTCGAAGGATCAACGACAGACCAAGAGAAAGAGAATCTGGCATAGAAATGCCACTACTGCAACAACCTCGAGGGCAGGAGCCGCTGCCACCAGTACCAAGTGAATTCTACTACGAAAATGTTGGAATAAGGCAGCAGCAACAAAGCCGGCCTTGGAAGAAAAAGTGCCTCCAATGTTGGAGTTGGATGGCCAGACTTACAGCATTATTAGTCGGCATTGCTGTACTTCTAGCTATCCTGTACCATTATGGTAGTACGCCCTGGACCTTAACCCATATCAGGGTCCAGTACGCAACAACTAAAACTTTTCAACAGACATGTTGGGGAGTTGAATCAAGAAACACCTACATGATATGGGATCAGAATTCTACAGAGACATGGGCAAAGATGAAGAACCTAACTCAGCAGATGCAAAAGAAAAGGTGGCTGCAATACTTGAACGACAGTGGGGAATTTCTAACCGTCACTACCAATTACAACCTGACCACCGGAGCAGAAATCCTTCAAAACCTACAAGTGAGGGAGAAAGAGATCATCGTGGCGACCATCTTACGGTTAAAACAAAAAAAGCGAAGAGAAGTAGGCTGCACTTGGATAAGACCTGAACCTGGCGAGCCAGCCTGGTATTGCTCATGGGGATGCAGAATACTACTGGGCTATCGAGCAGGATATTGGGAAAAAGAAGCTGTTTTTCCAGCATTACCAAGACATGATGTTTGCAGAATGATAATGCCTACCTGGAAACATTGGGGAAATCATAACCTCACCTGTGACAACACCCGCAGCAGAGTGCCGAAAGTGGATACTACATCTACAATAATCCCTCCGTTGAACAACTCTACCGACATGGGAACAGGAATATCATATTCCAAACCAACCGTCATCTCACCAGTAGGATTGGTGGGATCCACAAAGATATCACCAACACAGAGAGGAACTAAATTACTCCCCGCATCGCCAACACAAGATACCCAGCGAGTATTAGAACCAAAAGTTAAAAGTATCGATAACGTGATTAAAAAGAGATGGAAGGAGATTAATGATTATTGTGTAAAAGAGAAAGTAGCAAAATTAGATAGATGTTATTGGAATCGACCTATTGGATGTAAATCTCAAAATTACATGGTGCTTGCACCAGTCATCGATTTGATAGATAGGATTACTTGGAAACAAATACAAGAGGCAAAATATGATGAATGGCTTAACGACACCTTTCCGTGGGTCTGGAGCATTCCACTAATACATTTTGAGGGGAATTTTCCAAACGGAAACGCGTGGACTGGGCATAGTTTGCGAGGTCCACATAAAGCAAAATTCTATGTGCAGAAACTACCAAAACCTGATGAGCTAAGGTCAGTACCTCGGGATGATTTTAGCAAAATTGATCAATGCGTGGCAAATAGAATCTATGGAAGCTTACATGAGACAGAATACCATAGTAGTTTGGCTGAAGGTTCTGGTAAATCCCCCGATGTCCCATAGACCAAATTAAGACAGGGAATTGGCTAAGATGGTTATATAACTGTACAAAGTTGTTACAGATTCCAACCATTAAGGGGACCCTTCAAGCATGGCAGGAAGGAGTTAAGCGTAGTAAGGATGTTACCTGGTGGGGAATGGAGAAATCTGAAATTGAAGATTGGGTATTCCCCTGTTTAGATCAAAGTAATAATTATTGGGTTAAATATCAATACATCGCCACAGTCTACTCCAGAGATAGAGCTACTTGGTCTAGTCTACTCTGGAGACCAAATCCTTATGTTACGCCACGGCCATGGAAAATGATTTGTAATAAGCTTAATACTACATGCACAATAAGCCTTGCCCGCCAAAATTGTAGAAATGTTCCTGGCTGGGAGGAATATTGTGATGCTTACTATGACGGCGAGTACGACACTTATGGCCATCAAACAGTTTGGGAGAAGAACGGTGCTGGCGAATGGATAAGAGCTTTTCCACCTAACGTTGGATGTGCCAAGGCTGTCCTGGGACATGGAATGTCGAAAAGGAGGCAGATCCTAGGCCACATAGTGCCATTTGTTGGAGATGCTGTGATAATGCTTGAAGAAGGATACGCCTTCAAGAAAAGTCTGTGTAAAGGACAAGAAATTGTCGGTTACAAATGGTTGGGACCCAATCGGATTTACAATAATGGTACATGTGAATCGCCTGCAGAACATTGGTTAAGCTGTGGAAAAGGAAGAAGTCGGCATGAATGTTCTTGGTGGGAAAGACCGCAAATAATCGCTGGAGGAATCATCACCACTTTTGCTGCAGAGACCGGAGAAGTCATTAAAGAAGGTCTCGAAGTAGTGACTGGTTGGATTGGACATTTCTTTGGATATCTTTGGCCCTATCAGTTAATCATAATAGGACTTATTATTGCTGCAGTAATTGGATATGTTTTGATAAAAGGAAGTTTCGCAGCCGCCCTGCGCTTGTGTGGGAGAAGCACACAACGCAGTGAAATGGAGCCCCTCCTCCATTAGGGGAGGAGCTATGGAGCCTACAAAGCTCGACGCCGAGACACGCCCTGTTCATTCTGCCTTGGGGGAGTAAAGGAAGAAGAAGCATCTACATAACAGCACACCAACTTAAGGAGATAAGTAAAAAGAATAAGAGAGCACAATGTCCAACAATACTGGCGGCATAAATGACACCATCTTCAAAGTGAGTAGAGTGGAGTTTATTGCACTACTGTTAATATGGCTGCTATACTGCTGTGTCGGCCGTTGGGACTTACGACAACCACTGCGAATAGTAACGCTACTACAAGGATGTGTCAGATTGGCGATCATCAATCTGCACTACGGTCAGAGTGACTTAGGGTTGTCTT
The DNA here is from genome assembly GCF_902500255.1 of Thalassophryne amazonica. NCBI lineage: Eukaryota > Metazoa > Chordata > Actinopteri > Batrachoidiformes > Batrachoididae > Thalassophryne > Thalassophryne amazonica. The sequence goes on from NC_047113.1 coordinate 58,025,987, forward strand.
TATTCATCATTCACGACCTCGGTCGCTTTAATCTCCAGTTTGACTGTTGAGGAATATGGCAGTACACATCGATTACGATTTGGATGGTGATAGATATGACAGCAATCTTTTACGCCCCGGCAGTGATAGCTGACATTGTGTGCGAAGCTGTGATGGCCCTGACCCTATTGACGTACATAGTTACGTTAACTGGAGCCGCACAACGCAAGAAACCCTGGCTCTACAAACTTGGACTTATCATAATTTGGGCCTTAGGATGGGGAATATTATCATCCTTATACTGGCTGTCCATGGTTAGTCAACTACTCCTGCTGTTATGGTTTACGACCTATGATGTTTGCTTCCCGCGTACAGCTCCTTCAGCTACAGCGGGAATGGTAACGTCATCACCGTCCCACTCTCCTACGGTGATCATGAGGCAGCTCTGGCGTGCATCTGAATAATCCCGACGAACTCTTTTGCTTGCTTGCAATATAATAGTTAAAAGACTAATGTTTCCTCTTACACTATAGGGGGATATAAGATGTATTCATTGTCAAGCCACCCTGGAACAAGCGATCTACTTCTGGGAGGTAACACCGACTCTGTGGTGCCCGACGTGTTATAGCAACAACTTCGCTGTTCAAGTGGCACGTGGAATAATGGGACGGAAGGATACATCTTTTGTGCCCCAGGTACCAACAGCAACATACCTGAAAATTGAGGCTGAGGCAACCGTGATTTGGCATTCTCTTCTGGTTGATCAAATACGAGCTGACACTATAGTGTCTTCAGAAGGATATACGTATTGCCCCGTGTTTTCCAAAATGTGGATGTACCCTACGGGAATAAGATTCTCCACAGCTCATCTTGCCGATGGCCGGATCGTGGCCATTGGTCCTTCATTACCACCAGCTCCACGTTCATCTCCACAGCACACTGTGGAGGTTGGAGTGCAGACCGAGGATATGAACTGGTGTTTGGAGGCCCTCACGCAGGTGTTCCTGGACGAACACCTTCAACAGCCCGAGCCTGAGGATATTCATGCTGAAGCTTCACCTCAACCGAAGGATACATCACCACGACCATCTACACCAGTTACACCGTGTTATACACCTGTCACCCCCACTTCACCCTGCGCACCATCGTTCCCTGACGGATTATCATCTCAGGAATATGAAGGGACTCCATCTCCATCGGAATTACCATCACAAGCATCGCTAGTGGAGGAGCAGCCTTCTGAAGGTGACAGTAATCTACAGATGGGCGGAGAGGAGTACGTGGTGCTGGATGAGTGTCGTTCAACTCCAGCTCCTCCTGTTCTGTCACCGATGGTGGATGAGAAAGAAGTGCTCACCCTTCACCCTGTCGACAACGATGGGGATGTTTTTATGGAAGTATAAAGAGATCGGCAGAGCTTCAAGTCATGGAGCGGGTGTCAAGAAAGATGACTTTAAGCTTGCTTTCAGCTTGTTTTCATCTTGGAATATAATACGTGCCATTGGATTAATACACATGTTGTTGGATTAAACTGAACAGTGGTTGGTACTTTCCTGGAGTAAGTGAGGTCATAACGGACTTTTCCATTACAGATGGGGAGGCCCATGGAATGAACTCAGTGGTGAAGACGATGGAATATGTCTAAGATGATTCTAAAATGACAAAGTATGATCAAATGAAGTATTAATGTGTTAAAAGTAATATCTAAGAATGATTCCAACATAACAAGTATGATTAAATGAACTATTAATGTAATAAAAGTAAGAGTTGATTAGAAAAAGTATGTTACAAATAAGTAAAATGAATGATTATATGAGTTGTTTTTCATAAAGGGTGCAGTTACAGAGAAAGAGGAACTGAAGAAGTTGTTTTTCATTGCAGTCAGGAGAAAGAGGAACTGAAGAAGTTGTTTTTAGTGCAGAGTCAGAGAAAGAGGAAGTTGGTGATGTCGCAAGCGAGGCCAGAAGAGCTGATGATAAAAACAACTGAAAATGATTAAGATGTGATAAGATATGAAATGAATAATAAGGAATGAAAATGTTGTATATGATCATATGAATTGTTTTTATGTGAAAGAGAGTTGTAATGAAATGATTGAATATGATTGATGTGATTCTAAAGACATGATTTAAAAAGAATGAATTCTCAGAAAAGCTGACGTGTTAACAGAAAAGAGGAACTGGAGCAAGTTACTGGCAGCCGAGACATAAGTTACGAGAAATAAGTTCTGCAGATGGCTTCCAGTAAGGGAAGGAGTAGGGAGGAGGTTTTGAGTCACCATCATCCCCATGGTAACCAAGATCAACTGAACAACAACAAGAGTTTTCATATAAAAACTACACAACAACAGGAAACGGGGTTATTCTTCCAGGGAGAGGTGCTGTTGTCACTTCTCCCCTGCTACGAGGAGATCACAAGACTTGACCATCTTGTGAGCAGCAATTGGAATCCTGGAGTGAGAGGATTGGAGACATAAGAGATTATTTGAGAGAGTTTTCAACTCCCACTCAGGCCGTCCAGTCACGGAGTAGCAGAGCATTGGAGAATAATCACTGGTCTTAAGTCTGAGTGGGGAAGTTTCAACGTTTTCTCTCTCAAGGAACATCACATCATACCAGAATGGATTAGATCAACTTTTGGTTGATTGAAGAAGGAATAAACTCTTATGTGGATTTATTTCCTGAAGGATTACAACATCACACAAGGATCGTGGTCAGCTAACAACTAATAGCCGATGAAGAGGAAATCAAGTTCATCGAACTGGGGATTTTAACATCAAAAAACCTCCTTCCCTCACTCCTAGAAAAATTGTTAAGAAGTTAATCCAGTCCAGTCAAAGTAAGATCAGACAGCATTATTGAATCAAAAACAAAAAATCTCTGCCAATTATTATTCTGATTATATCTGAATTACTGTTGTGAAATTATCATCATATAACCGATTTTGATTATGTTGTCAGCACTTGCAAAACCTGCAATAAATTCCCAAGCATGCAGTTAAAGTGTTAAGGCTCAGACATTGGATTTATTGATTCTTCTTAAGGTTAGTCTGGTTTTTAATGAAATTAACGCATCCTGGGGACTCGCTGTACGAGTCACTAAATTTAAAATCTAGCAACATTCCAAGAGCCCTGATCCATAAGAGGAGAGCTGCCGTTAACGGGCGTGGCCGGCTCGTATCCTGGTTCCAGAGGAGGCTATTCGACCGGGGTGCGAGATCAGCGTCAGCGGGGTGGACGTCCGGATGGAGGCAGTGAGCGGCTAGACGAATCTCCTCGCCACCAGCTTGAACAGCCTTTGTGCAGCCCTGCCGGGTAATACCCATGGAGACACGAAGGTCGGACCCCAGAGACGGAGAGCTGGTTTTTAGTACACAAACACATTCATCGGAGGGTGAGCGTGTGCAGCGTGTATCTAAAAGAATAAATAACGGGATCTGACAGGTGTCTTTGCTTTTTTGTGGTCTTTGTATTAAAGGTCAAAGAAATGGTGCTCACCATTTTAAACACATCTGCACAATACTGTACATATATATATATATATATATATATATATATATATATATATATATATATATATATATATATATATATATACACACACACACACACTCAAAGTGGACATGAATATTATTGCAATACTGGCTTGTTGATTACTTTGATTTCTTTTTCTGGAACACTAAGTTTGTAAAACGCATAACTTTAATGGTAAAAAGAATCGAGTGAACATATTTTATTTTGGCTCGTCAGAAATTAATAGTGGGTCAAAATTAGACACGCAGGGCAAAAATATACATACAGTACATCTAATATATGGCTGAATTTCCCAAAAAACTGGTTTGATAATTATCTCGAGCCACCTCTGCACATGTTTATCTCATGGTTGAGACAAGCATGTGTGAGATAGTAGCACACACTGCAATATGTTTACACAGTGGTATGTAACATCTCTCCAGGGTAACACATTATGTTTAAAGTTTAGAAATATGCATTGAAAAAGAAAAAAGTAAATTACAGCTAATGCAACATGTTTTGCTCTTTTTTTCTTATCTTTTCTATCTTGCATGTTAAGTTGACTGTTTGCAGGATTACACAAAAACTGAACCTATTTTCTTGAAACTTGGTCAAATTTTGGAGAGGACCGGATTGAGGGGGTGGATCCAAGATTGTTTTTCTTTTTGGTTGTTTTAAATGTCATCTCACAATGTTAAAGAATGACAAAAAATCTGGGATATTAGTCATGCTTTTTTTTTTTACTTGTTTGACTGGATTTGCAACTTACATTCCAAAGTTATGTGTATGTCAAAAAATACTGCATGAGCATCTATGGCAACAAGATGGCTGTAGATGATCATGCATGACAAGCTGCTCCTGTATCCTGATCTGAATAACATAGTGTGTGGTCCACACTATAAAGCAGAAGGGGGGAAATGCCGTAAAATAAAAATAAGACAATCTGCTGACCTTAAAAAAATGAGTGGAATTAATAAATCCTGCTTTCAAATTTCAAAAAAGAAGGAAATAATCTTCATATACTTTTGAAGGCTAATCCCGTGTTTGCATGGATTTCCTCTGGGTGCTCTGGATTCCTCCCACATTTAAGGACATGCAGGTTATGTGAATTGGAAACTTAATAATTGTCCAGGTCTCTCTTGCAAAAGAGGTCTAGGTCTCAATGGGATTAACCTGGTTAAATAAAGGTTAAATAAATAAAAATAAAACTTGTCTGCACTTTGTGGGACAGCCACAAGACAACAAAGAAAACAGCTAGGCTAAGGTAAGCTTAAATATAATTTTTAAATATGCTTAATTAATTAAACATTGAAATGAGTGAGGTAAGCACGAAAAATAATTAACTTGATGTTGTTGTGTATTTAGTGGCAACAAAAACCCATTTACTCTGTACTTCTTTGTGCCTCATACAATAACAACAATTATTCTGTTAGCTGGCAACTTGCTTCTGACGGATTGTTTGATGCTGTGACGCCACTCTGAACTTCAAAAGGTTGTATATGCTTATTTTATTTCTGTTTAGCACTCTTCTGGTTATTAATTGTATCTACTCTGAACATTATTTAACAACAGTCCAGTTGTGAATCGCTAGCAGTTAGCATTTGCTAGCGGTTAGCTTTTGCTAGCTAGGTCGACTCCTCCCCTCCCCCTGTCGTTACTTTTTATAGCTGGTTCTTTTTTTCCCCGTTTAATACTTCTGTTCGTTTTTCAGTCGAACTGCTGTGAATTTTATTTAATTATTTTACTCCTGTGTAAAATCTTAGGAGTGGCTAGCATTTTCGCTAGCAGTTAGCGTGTGTTAGCTATTTCGGACCCTAGTCATCATTTTTTTTTTTTCATTTAATTTTTTTATACTTCTTTTAGTTAATTAACTGTTTAGTGTATTTTACAGCTGCTGCTTTTTTACCTGTTTAATACTTCTGTCAGTTTTTCAGGGTAACTGAAATGAATCTTAATTCACTTATTTGCGTCTGTGTGAGCCTTAGGAGTGGTTAGCTTATCCATTATTGGTTAGCTCGTGTTTGCTTGGCTACATTCTTGAATTTCTTCGTGCACAAAGGACACTACAAATCGTACTTTACACGCTCCGTAAATCCTGCGTGATGTTGGAAGATAGGGTGGCTCTCGTAGAGAGCCGAGTCCGTAAGTTAGAGCAGCTTCTTAGCTCAGTGGAGTTAGATGTTATGGGCACTCCAGATGAGGTTAGTGTTGGGCCGGCTAGCAAGCCCATTAACATCAGCTTAGAAACGTTGGCTGTGGAGGATGGCGTTCGGACTGTGGCTAGGCGGAGGAAGCCCCATAGGGCTTGGTGCCCCGTTGCGGCACCCCGATCACACTCGCCAATACGAACTGTGAATCGGTTCTCCCCCTTGGATTTGCCTGATGTGAATTCTCTGAGCCCACAAGTGACCTACACTCCTGTCTCCAGGCCAAAACACCAGACTTTAGTGATAGGGGATTCTATCACCCACAAAGTCAGGTTACAGACGCTGGCTGACGTTAAATGGATTCCTGGGGCCACAGCTCCCGACACTGCATCTCATCTTAGGGTGTTGACGCTGCAGAAGGGAAGACAGACGAAGGAACATGACATGAGATATAGTCACATAGTTATTCACGTTGGCACAAATGATATCAGGATGAAACACTCAGAGGTCACAAAAGTGGACATAGAGAGGACTTGTGACATTACCAGAAAGATGTGTCACCATCGAGTAATAGTCTCTGGTCCCCTCCCCTCCCAGGGTACTGATGAGGTGTATAGCAGGTTGACATCGTTAAATTTGTTGGCTGGTGCAGTTTTGTAGACAGCAAGGCTTTAGCTTTATTGATTACTGGCCTTTGTTCTAGGGCCGCCGTGGCTTGCTGATGCCGGACGGCCTCCACCCTACTGGGGAAGGTGCCGCCATCTTGTCTGCGAACATAGATAGAGCTCTACAGGGAGGGTAACATTAGGAATCTACAGCAGGCCACGGAGCAGGTGATTAAAGACCCTGCAAGGCTTATGACAAATGTGGGTATGAAATCCATTAGCTTAGCGGGGAATTTAGTGCAGAATATCCACTATGGTGATAGTGCAGTTTATTTGCCAGAGAGGGAATTTCACCAAGTTGAGACTGTGGCCTGCTTCCATAGTCGTGTCCATAAAAATCATAGAGGGATATACTTTCCAAACTTAATACCCATTACTATATTGGATGATGTTGAAACTGAGGATGGCCCAGTGGTTGTTCCAGCAATAGCAAAGATTTTGTGTCTGCTACCTACAACGCGCATGGAATGTCTCAAACCTAAATCTACTTCTCGGCATCTTATATATGCTACTCTGGAATCACCCCTAAACCCAAACAGTTCAACTGTCAACCCCACTGAGGTCCTTAGACTGTGTCTCATTAACATAAGATCACTGTCCTCAAAATCATTGCTGATCAATGATCTAATTATTTATCATCACTTAGATATGATTGGGCTATGTGAAACCTGGCTTAAACCTACAGCTGTCCTCCCCTTAAATGCGGCCTGCCCACCAGCATACACATTTAGTCACGTCCCTCATCTAGGTTTAGCTTATTAGCTCTTGGGGGTCACAAATATAACCCGTTTGAGCATCTGATTCTCCGCTCTGCTCAGGATATTACACATTGCCAAGGTCAGAAGAATAAAAATCAGTCCTATTACTTTGTCACTGTATATAGGCCTCCTGGCCCATATTCTGAATTCTTAGATGAATTTGGTGCATTCATCTCTAACTTGTCAACTAGTGTAGATAATATTCTGATCACTGGTGACTTTAACATTCATAAAAATAAGCCTTCTAATCCCCTCTGCAAATCATTTATGGAAATTGTGGATGCATTAGGATTTCGGCAATGCATTCGGGATTAGACGCACATTAGTGGAAATACCCTGGATCTGGTTCTGCACGTGGTATTGCTGTCACGAATACTGACATCATGCCTCTTACATCAGTGGTGTCTGATCACTCACTTATTAAAATTACAGTTTCGCTGCCGTGTTTAGTGGAACAACCTTATTTATCACCACGTCGATGCATCAACTCCTCAACTAAGACTGAACTCGAAGCTAGACTGCCTGATTTCTTAGTTTCACATTTAACAAATACCTAGTCAGTAGACAGACTTGTGGATAGTTTAAACTCAGTGCTCAAAACGACACTCGACATGATTGCACCACCTGTGTTAAAACCGCGCTCCCCCAAATCACAGCCACCTTGGTTGAATGATTATCTGCATGACGTCAAGCATAAAGCAAGAGGTCTAGAACGGAAATGGCGCCATTCAAAATTAGAAGTATTTCACCTTGCGTGGCGTGATGCTATCTTAGACTATAAGCATCCATTATTGGCTACAAAGCGGACCTACTACTCTGATTTGATCAACAAAAACAAGCATAACTCAAAGTTCTTGTTTGACATGGTGGCAACACTTATGTATGGACAACCACCTGTAGTTAGCTCTCCTTCTACAGCACAAGATTTCCTGGATTACTTTGGGAAGAAAATAGAAGACATCAGGTTAAACATATCCCGGCATGCCTTAACCCAGCCACTACACCCTGCTATTGAGGTGGGGGCCACTACTGAGGTATTACCTTGATTTAAAGAATTTGATAGTATCTCACTAGGCATGCTGACAAAACTCGTAATGTCAACAAAAAGCACAACCTTTTTATTTGATCCTATAACAACAAAACTGTTTAAGGACCTGTGGCCCACTCTTGGGCCGACTGTGCTGGAAATTATTAATCTTTCTTTAACTTCTGGATCTGTTCCTAAATGTTTCAAATCTGCAGTGATTAAACCATTACTTAAGAAACCTAATCTTGACCCTAGTGTATTGAAAAACTATTGGCCAATATCAAATCTATCATTTTTCTCTAAAATTCTGGAAAAAGTGGTGTCACGGCAGCTTGTAGACTATTTTACTGAGAATAATCTCTTTGAGCCACTGCAGTCTGCTTTTAGAAAATATCGTTCCACAGAGACTGCTCTCACTAAAGTGGTAAATGATCTTCTGCTTACAATGATTAGGACACCACTACGGTTCTGTTGCTGTTAGATCTCAGTGCTGCATTTGATACAGTGGATTATCATATTCTACTTGATAGGCTGGAAAATCATTTTGGGATTACTGGGAGTGCCCTTGCATGGCTGACGCCATACTTGACCAGTCGTTCTCACTGTGTTTTGTACAGTAACACTACCTCTAACCTTAGTGACATGAAATTTGGGGTTCCACAGGGGTCTGTCTTAGGCCCCCTGCTTTTCTCCCTTTATATAGCACCCCTTGGGCACATATTGCAGCATTTTGGGATTACCTTTCACTGCTATGCAGATGATACTCAGTTATACATGCCGATAACTGCTGGTAATCTCGTTCACATAAAATCCTTAGAAGATTGCCTTGCAGCAGTGAGAAGTTGGATGTCTAGAAACTTCCTACTTTTAAACACTGATAAGACTGAAATGATGGTTCTTGGTCCAGTGAGACATCGGCATCAATTTGACCAGTTAACGCTCAGCTTCAGCTCCTGTGTCATACATCACACTGACAAAGTGAGGAACCTTGGGGTAATTTTTGATCCTTCGTTGTCCTTTGGCCTCCACATTAGAAATATTACTAGGACTGCTTTCTTCCACCTGCGAAATATAGCGAAGATTCATCCCATCCTGTCTATGGCCGATGCTGAGACCCTGATCCATGCATTTATCTCTTCTAGCTTGGACTACTGCAATGTTCTATTTTCTGGTTTACCGCAGTCTAGCATTAGGGGTCTGCAATTGGTTAAAAATGCTGCAGCCAGACTTTTGACACAAAGCAGAAAGTACAACCACATTACACCCATTTTGGCCGTCACTGGCTTCCTGTCCCAGTGAGATCAGATTTTAAGGTTCTGCTACTAACCTATAAAATTATTCATGGACTGGCACCCTCCTACCTAGCTGACTTAATTAAACCTTACATACCGGCCCGGGCTTTACGTTCTCAGGGTGCAGGACTACTTTGTGTCCCTAAGGTGAATAAGAAGTCTGCGGGTCACAGAGCTTTCTCTTATCATGCCTCTGTTCTGTGGAATGATCTCCCTGTGTCAATAAAACAGCCAGATTCTGTGGAGATTTTCAAGTCCAGACTTAAGACGCACTTTGCGCCTTTCGTATGGCTAGCATACTGGTACAGTTTTGTTTTATGCTTTTTACTCTTTTAATTCATTTATTAGTAATTGGAGTGGGCTGCGGCCTCAACTTTACCTAAATTCTGGGTCTTTTAGTGAAGTTTAGGGCTAGTAGCCGGCGATCACCTTAGTATTTCTCTGTTTTTCTTGTTGTTTAATGCTGGCAAATTATACAGTATTTTTGTCTTTCTGATGCCTGATTCTGTTTTTTCTCTCTGTTTAAGGTGCAGCTCCATCCAGAGATGAGAGTTCTATTCATGTTGGTGATTCTCCTGTCCTGTGCGCCAATAGCATTTCTTGTATATTCGTCCGTGAATTGTTCTGTGAATTCTTCTGTCATTTATGTTTGTAGCATGGCCCAAGCAGAGGGTCACCCCTTTGAGTCTGGTCTGCTTGAGGTTTCTTCCTCAGAGGGAGTTTTTCCTTACCACTGTTGCTCTGGGGGTTGGTAAGGTTAGACCTTACCTGTGTGAAGCGCTTTGAGCAACTCTGTTGTGATTTGGCGCTATATAAATGAAAATAAAAAATAAAAAAATGAATTGAAATAGCTTCGGTGCCTAACGTGGTGTTTGTGTTATAAATAAATAATGCACTGATTAAATCAATTTTTGCTTCTTGTTGCAATAGGACTAGATTTAAAAAAAATAAATGTGACTTACAGACCAAGGTGACATATAGGTTTTTATCCTCTTCATGATGTATTTTTGGACATGTGCAACTTATACTCCGGTGCAACATATAGTCCAGAAAATATGGTAATGGCTTTCTCCTTGGTAAAGACACCATGCTTCCACCAAATGAAAAAAAATGATTCAGTAGTTTGTGTGTATTCCTGCTAACAGCCTAATAAACAGGGAAACAATACTGTAAATAAAATATAGCTAAGACAGGTATGACTTGGTTTACTGATGGAGATATGTGCTCCCCCAGTGCAGTGCTAGGTGTTATTATGATCATACACCCAAAAAATATATATTTTTATTGAAGCTTCATGTATAAATCAATAAAAGTGATTGTAAAGGGAGTACACACAGGCAGACTGAGTTGCATAGACAGTAAAAGAGTCTTTTGTTCAAAGCTGTACAGAGGTGGCGGTACAAAGGTCAAACAATTCTTTCCCTCCCTTTGTGTGATGTAGGCCCGATACCACACCATCACCAAAAGTGTCAGCTCAGCCCTCCCGTTAAACATTAAAGACATGGTCTCTCCACTCAGTACCACTTACCAACTTCAAGGCAATGCAAACACCAGAACATTAACTCTTCAAAGTACACAAGTTTCATACAGAGACATATGCTCTCGATCGAGAAATGGGAAAAAAGCATAGTGGAGGGGAAAGGTGACAGGAATGTAAAAAAACACTTTCTGAAGTGTCAAAAGATGGGCTCAGCTGATAAAAGAGGACAGGAAAGAGGAAGGGGTAGGGGTAGGAGAGGGAGAGCAACAGACAGAACGAGCTGATGTCACATCTGAGGCATTGGAGAGGCTTTTATGTCAGGGGTTTTGGCTCACAGGAGCCTCTCTGGGAGAATTTTAAGGTGTGCACATCCATTTGTCTTTCTGTTTGATAAAGTACATGATATGTATATGCATGCATGTGTAAAACGTGTGCTTATGCATGCTAAAAAGATGAAAAAGGTTATGCATTTTAGCATATGTGATTCTAAATATATGGAGCAATAGAAAATAACATATATGAACCATTTAGTTTTTGCCCGCTGTGCTAATGGTACAGCATAGACATACTTATTATTTTAAATCAAATGGCAAGAGATTAATGACAAATCATAATATATAATCATACGATCCCTCCCTGAAATCTGGAAATCGACCTGCTGGGCATGTGTTGGAAATGACTGCACAACAATCAATCCTTAAGTTTTATGAATCCAGTCGGGTAGCTTATCCTGAAGGAGACAAGACGGGGGCATCAATGTGAGCACAAGGGAGAGCAGAGGAAGACAAAGCCTTGTCAATAGTACTTCCTTTTCCATCAACTCTGTTCCTTAATCACCTGGTCTTAATGTGCCTTTCTATCCTACGGGCTCACTCCCATTCCAATATATCCCCCATGAGCTAGCCCTAAACAAACATCTACCTGCCACTTGGTGAACTGCTCTCACTAAGCTGCCCTCATCCATCTAACCCAATAGCAAAGGTCTTCATTACAGGGTATGTGGGGAAAAGGGCTGAGAAAAGTTTGTCCTTATTGACGGTGTCTCCATTGTCTTTTCCTCATTGAAAAAGTACCACTCACGGTAATTACCTTCCTTCACCTCCTTCATGGTCAAGTCATTGCTACTTTAAGTCCTTGCAAGAAAATTACCTCACCCAAAAAGTTACTCTCCTTGAAAAACAGACAACAATAAAAAGACAGCAATACATCATCACAGCATCACATCACAACACAATGTCATGAGTGGCTTAAAGGCAGCAGTAGGAAAGCTTTTCACAAACTCCTGGGTATCTTTTTTTTTTTCTTTTTTCATTTTGTTTTATCTAGTGGCACATACTTGTCTTTTCTGAATAGCTAATGGCATTATACTGGGGGAAAATGCAGCAAACCAGGAAAGCATTTAATCCAGTAAATAGCATCCCATAGCACAAGACACCAGTAAGTCGTCGAAGTCAAAACAAAGGGAGAGGAAAAAACCCAAAGTGGCATTCAGCCAGATAACAGTGTATGCACACCTGAGCACTGTTTAACACAACTGTGGCAGAAACCTCATCTTCATTGAGTTAATTAGCAGTACCCCACAGTCAGCATCTCAGGGTGTGGGTGGGAGGACTTGAGGGAGAGCAAGCTGTTGTGTTGTATGCAGTAAATGGTTGGCCTCCCTGATGGGCTCCCATCATCCCTTGGAGCCTCCTGCCGTCACATCACACTTGACGGTAATTATTTGGATGGCAAGTACTTGGCAAATGTCATTATTTAGATTTGAGGTTGAATTACTCAGCTCAAGGCAAATTACCATGGTAGATGCAAAATCTTGCACCACTGCATAATTTCAATTGCATATTTCATAACACTAATGTAAAAAAATAAGCACAACTCAAGTTAAATAACTAAATGTACTAAAATTAAGATTTAACGCTGTTCTATTAAAGACTTCTCATGACCGGCCTGATTATACATTGAGATGAGTGCATCTCAACTGGCAATGGGAAATGTTGTTTTCTAGCATGTAGCACAGTCCAGAACAATGTTTATTTGTGACTTATATGGGAAGGAAAAAAACAACAGAAGATTTAGGATTGTTCCAGGCTGTGCTCATACTGTGCCAGCTACATTTCGGTGTTTCAGCAAATAATTCCATTTTCAATAGTTAGCAGTGGGAACACCAACACGGCTAAATTCATATTGTGTTACTGTTGTTCAACCCCAATTCCACTGAAGTTGGGATGTTGTGTGAAATGTAAATAAAAACAGAATACAATGATGTGCAAATTCTCTTCAACCTATATTCAACTGAATACACCACAAAGACAAGATATTTAATGTTCAAACTGATACTTTTTTTTTGTTTTTGTGCAAATATTTGCTCATTTTGAAATGGATGCCTGCAACACATTTGAAAAAAGCTGGGACAGTGGCAACAAAATACTGGGAAAGTTGATGAATGCTCAACGAACACCTGTTTGGAACATTCCACAGGTGAAAAGGTTAATTGGAAACGTGTTGCAGGCATCCATTTCAAAATGAGCAAAGATTTGCACAAAAGCAATAAAGTTTGAACATTAAATATCTTGTCTTTGTGGTGTATTCAATTGAATATAGCAGGGGTGGGCAATCATGTGCCATGAAGGGCCGAAGCACTGCAGGTTTTCCTTGCTACCAATCACCTCCGCAGGTGATTTCATTAATGTTCAGGTGTTTCAGCAGGTGATTTCATTGACAACCAGGTGGTTATGTTCAAGGGAGAAGCTCATCAGCAACCCACCTGCTGAGGTGACTGGTTGCAAGGAAAACCTGCAGTGTCTCGGCACACGTTGCCCACCCTGAAATATAGGTTGAATAGGATTTGCAAATCATTGTATTTTGTTTTTATTTACATTTTACACAATGTCCCAACTTCACTGGAATTGTGGTTGTAAGAAAAGGACCACACCAAAGACAAGAAGACCTGTAAAACATGAAGCTTTGAGGAAGCTGCAAGATTTCTATGGAGTCATGGAAGGTTCTGGAATATGCTACGACAGATGTTTTCTGTTATATGGTTCAAATCCCAGCCTGACTGGAAAATCAGTAAGGGTCCTTAATCCCCTAGCTGCTCCCGGTGTGAGTGCCTTGCATGGCAGCTCCCGGACACTGGAGTGAATGTGAGGCATTATTGTAAAGTGCTTTGAGCATCTGATGCAGAAGAAAAAGCGCTACATAAATGCAGTCCATTTACCATTTATCATTTATTGTACCTCTGATTTGATCCAGGATTAGCAAGCCTTGAGTAACTGATATTCACTAACATGTATGCCAATTATCAATGGTCAATTGTTTATTATGTTTCAAATTGTATTAAGTAAGGTATGAATGTTGCTGTCTGTATACCATATATGTCTGTTGTTATGGTGTAGTTCAGCTCAATTTCATTATTGTTGAACATTTGTTATTTGTCTACATGCCAGTCATATTTTATTGTTATAAGTTAATTAAAGTGCACATACGCCTTCAATGTAAGAGCCCAAGTGACCTCCCCCTTGGTGCCCCCAGTCATTATACCAAGTTTAGTGTTGATTGCTTAATTACTTGTGAACAAGACCCCGAGGTACTTGAACTCCTTCACTTGGGGCAAGGCCGTACAAAAAAGAGAGCTGACCCAAAAGGCGAAGCTCTCATCTACTGATCAATCTTTGTTCCTACTCTCACCTATGGTCATGATGGTTGGGTCATGACCGAAATAACTAGATCGCAGGTACAAGCGGCCGAAATGGGCTTCCTCAGGAGGGTGACTGGTGTCTCCCTTAGAGATAGGGTGAGAAGTTCGGTCTTCCGTGTGGAGCTTGGAGTAGAGTCGCTGCTCCTTCACGTTGAAAGGAGCCAGCTGAGGTGGTTCGGGCATCTGGTAAGGATGCCTCCTGGGCACCTCCCTAGGGAGGTGTTCAAGGCATGTCCATCTGGGAAGAGACCCCAGGGAAGACCCAGGACTAGGTGGAGAGATTATATCTCCACAATGACCTGGGAATGCCTCGGGATCCACCAGTTAGAGGTGGTCAATGTGGCACAGCAAAGATAAGTCTGGGGTCTCCTGTTGAAGCTGTTGCCCCCACGGCCCGAACCCGGAAAAGCGGTTAAAGATTGAGTGTGTGCTTAATTATTGTGGCTGTGCATAGTGAACACACACATGCACACCACATGCTCAGCTTAATATGTTATACTAGCTGAGTTAACTATTCTACACACAGGTAACAGAGAAGAATTTTAGCCATGTCACTGTACAAGGTGAACACATAAACACCCCTTGGTTTCAAATATGTTTAATATAAAAAGTCACATAAATGATTTTACAATTTTGGTATCAACAGTTGCAGAAAATTGTAAAATTATTCATGTGACTTTGATATTATAAATATTTGAAACAAAGGAGTGTTTTTGTGTTCACCCTGTATATTTCATGTCACTAGTTAAGGTGTAGTGCAACTAAATTGCACTGCATTGTGTGTATGTTGTCATCATTAATTTTCATACAGCAATTTGTGATATTCATGAGACTCAAGTGAATGATGATTAAAAGGTGTTAGCATGTTATATCACTGCAATACTGTGGGATATATAATGTTCTTAGTGTCTCTGAAGATGTTTCCCCAACTACATTTCATCTATTTAGCACTTGTGGTTTTACGACCTAACGCCCCTTGCTTCTTGGGAGGCATATCGACAGTCTACCAGTCTGCATGCTGCACACAAGAGGTACATTTTAAGTACCAGTGTGCAGTGCGCTACATGTGCTGTAACTCACATGTAGCGCATGCTGGCCCGTTAAGATTGTAATTAAAGTGCACCCTAGCCAGTCGCTACTACATAAAGTGTGACGCATGCTACCTGACTTGAATACCACGTGAAATGAAAAAATAAGGGCTCCAGTGACCGGGTTGTGATTGTAATATATAAGGCTGACCATGTGTGTGTGTGTGTGTGTGTGTGTGTGTGTGTTCATGCACATACACTTTCAACGTAAGGGCCCCAGTGACCTCTCCCTTGGTGCCCCCATTCACCATAGCAAGTTTGGTGTTGATTGTTTAATTACTGTGGCTGTGCATAGCGAACACACACGCACACACACAGTCAGCCTTACATATTAGATCAGGATAAAATCTTCAAAATAGATAAAACGGTCACCTGGAGACTGGTTTTCAATATGTGTGACTTACCATGAATTTGGACATTATTGCATTGTGTGATTCCACTGATCTTTCATATAACATTAAAGATCTGTAGGAAAACTTTAAGAAATTTTGAGGATAGGCTGACCCCCCCCAATAGCAAGGCATCGTCTCAAAGTAAATACGGTTAACATCTTAGTTTATTGCAATACGAGGGCTGTCCGTAAATTATAGGTCCTTTTTATTTTTTTCAAAAACTATATGGTTTTCATTCATATGTTTTTACGTCAGACATGCTTGAACCCTCGTGCGCATGCGTGAGTTTTTCCATGCCTGTCGGTGACGTCATTCACCTGTGAGCACTCCTTGTGGGAGGAGTCGTCCAGCCCCTCGTCGGAATTCCTTTGTCTGAGAAGTTGCTGAGAGACTGGCGCTAAGTTTGATCAAAATTTTTTCTAAACCTGTGAGACACATCGAAGTGGACATGGTTCGAAAAATTAAGCTGGTTTTCAGTGAAAATTTTAACGGCTGATGAGAGATTTTGAGGTGATTCTGTCGCTTTAAGGACTTTTCACGGTGCGAGACGTCGTGCAGCGCTCTCAGGCAGCGTCATCAGCCTGTTTCAAGCTTAAAACCTCCACATTTCAGGCTCTATTGATCCAGGACGTCGTGAGAGAACAGAGACGTTTCAGAAGAAGTCGGTTTCAGCATTTTATCCGGATATTCCACTGTTAAAGGAGATTTTTTTAATGAAAGACGTGCGGACGGGTCCACGCGTCGGGACGCAGCCGACGCGGCGCGGCGGCACAGGAAAAACACCTCTGTGTTGATAACCATTTGTTAAAATCCAGTTGGCTTTTGATGGCTTTCAGTGGAGTGAGTATATGAGAAATTGTTTATCAGCTGGAGATGTTCCAACTTGTCCTCAAGGCTTCCAACAGAGGTGTTTTTCCTGTGACGGAGTGTCGCGGCGGCTGCGAGCCGACGCTACAATCCGCCCACACGTCTTTCATTAAAAAAAATCTCCTTTAACAGTGGAATATCCGGATAAAATACTGAAACCGACTTCTTCTGAAACTTTTCTGTTCTCTCACGACGTCCGGGATCAACAGAGCCTGAAATGTGGAGGTTTTAAGCTTGAAACAGGCTGATGACGCTGCCTGAGAGTGCTGCGCGACGTCTCGCACTGTGAAAAGTCCTTAAAGGGACAGAATCACCTCAAAATCTCTCATAAGCTGTTAAAATTTTCACTGAAGACCAGCTTAATTTTTCGAACCATGTCCACTTCGATGTGTCTCACAGGTTTAGAAAAAATTTTGATCAAACAAAGCGCCAGTCTCTCAGCAACTTCTCAGACAAAGGAATTCCGACGAGGGGCTGGACGACTCCTCCCACAAGGAGTGCTCACAGGCGAATGACGTCACCGACAGGCGTGGAAAAACGCATGCGCACGAGGGTTCAAGCATGTCTGACGTAAAAACATATGAATGAAATCCATATAGTTTTTGAAAAAAATAAAAAGGACCTATACTTTACGGACAGACCTCGTATTCTTTGGTTCAGTTCATTTGGTTAACTGTAATAAATCAAAATCATTATCACGAAGTGAAATATCAAACTCACTTTTGTTATTGCTTGTCAAGAAGCCACACAATTTCAAATGTTGTATGAAGATTTTGTAAGAGTGTCGAGCACTTCATGGGGCGCTCACAACCAAGGTCTTGGTTCTTTATCTGATTCCGTTAGTTTCTATTCCTTTCAAAGTGTCAAAACCATCACAGGAGCTTCACACTATCACATTCTATCACACCTGATGCTGCCTGGCTGTGAATGACACTTAACAAGTAAAACTGTCATTCTCTACAGCAGCCTTATGCCTATAAAATCTATAAACAAGAATGGAAATTTACCTCAAAAGAGTGGAACCAACAATTTCCCAACTTGTGAAAATACAACTGGTTTGTTGTTAAACTAATGTGCATCTCGGCTCATATTTGTGCCATTATTAGCTCAAAAATCAATTATTTATTCAAGAAAAAAAATTTATGACAACTGCAATAAAAGGGTATAGACATTATTTTACATATCAACAGAAAATTGTTAGTTAAAAGTTGAATCTGTGTTTAATAATTAGATTTTTTAAACTGTGTAATATACAGTACTGTTCAGAATAATAGTAGTGCTATGTGACTAAAAAGATTAATCCAGGTTTTGAGTATATTTCTTATTGTTACATGGGACTCAAGGTACCAGTAGATTCAGTAGATTCTCACAAATCCAGCAAGACCAAGCATTCATGATATGCACACTCTTAAGGCTATGAAATTGGGCTATTAGTAAAAAAAAGTAGAAAAGGGGGTGTTCACAATAATAGCAGCATCTGCTGTTGATGCTACAAACTCAAAACTATTATGTTCAAACTGCTTTTTTAGCAATCCTGTGAATCACTAAACTAGTATTTAGTTGTATAACCACAGTTTTTCATGATTTCTTCACATCTGCGAGGCATTAATTTTGTTGGTTTGGAACCAAGATTTTGCTCATTTACTGGTACAAAATATGCGTTTGAGCCAAATATCTTATGTGACTCCACTGAATGAACGTACTGAAAAATTAGGGTTAGGAGAAATCGATTCTCAGTTTTCATTTCAGTGCAAAAAGATGGTGAAAGACCATTTTTTCCAGCAATTCATATTGGACACCAGTAGTTGCACTGCTACCCTCTTGTCAATAGAATAGAATAGATAATAAATGAATAGATAAATAATGTTCAACAATGGTGGGAAGATACCAAAAATAAAATTAAAGCTATTGTGGGCTTCATTTTACAAGATGTTTCCCTGCAATGCCCAGGAAACACACTTTTTGGCCATACGTGCAAAAGGGTATAGGGGTTAGTGTTGTGTGGGCCGCCAGAAGAGGAGGTACTGCTGGCCCACCACCAGAGGGCGCCCTGCCTGAAGTGCGGGCTTCAGGCACGAGAGGGTGCTGCCGCCACGGACACAACCGGGGGTGACAGCTGTCACACATCAACTCATGACAGCTGTCACCCATCTTCATTTCATCACTCCATAAAAGCCGGATGTCATCTCCACCTCGCTGCCGAGATATCATCTACCTGTGAAGGTACTTTTCTCTGCTGACCTAAATCATTGAATAATAACCTGAACTTCTTTGCAGCCGTATTCCTGTGGCGTTTCATTATCTGTGGATTGGCGTTTGGTGTGAACAGCGACGGCTTCGCTTCACACCCAAACCAGATAAGTGGTTAGACAGGAGCTGCACGAGTGTGTGATTAGAGGTGGAGGTGACTTTCCACCTTCTGACTGTTTTTGTTACTGGGTGTGCACATCTTACTGTTTGTGCTCCTCGCCAGCAGTACCAGATCCGACCACCGGGAGGAGATTGAGTTTTTTGTAACTCGTTCTACCTCCAGCGTGATTTTGGGCTTCCCATGGATGATTAAACACAATCCCGGAATAATTGGCCGTCTGGGGTTGTGGCTCAGTGGGGCGAAACCTGCCACCGGAATTGTTTAGGATCCTCGGTTCCTCCCGGTGTAAATGCTATTGAGGAGGTTAAAGTCCCTCCCAATCTGACAGCGGTGCCAGTTGAGTACCACGATCTTTCTGACGTCTTCAGCAAGGATCTGGCGCTCACCCTTCCCCCGCACCGTCCGTACGATTGTGCCATTGATTTGGTCCCGGGCGTTGAGTTCCCGTCCAGCAGGCTGTACAATCTCTCACGTACCGAGCGCGAATCAATGGAGACCTACATCCGGGACTCATTACCTGCCGGGTTGATCCGGAATTCCACCTCCCCGATGGGTGCAGGTTTCTTTTTTGTGGGTAAGAAGGACGGCGGACTCCGTCCATGCATTGATTACAGAGGGCTGAACGACATAACGGTTCGTAATCGATACCTTTTACCCCTGTTGGATTCAGTGTTCACGCCCCTGCATGGAGCCCAAATTTTCACCAAACTGGACCTTAGGAATGCGTACCACCTGGTTTGGATCCGGAAGGGAGACGAATGGAAGACGGCATTCAACACCCCATTAGGTCATTTTGAGTACCTGGTCATGCCGTTCGGCCTCACTAACGCCCCCGCGACGTTCCAAGCATTGGTAAACGACGTCTTGCGGGACTTCCTGCACCGATTCGTCTTCGTATATCTGGATGACATACTCATCTTTTCCCCGGACCCTGAGACTCATGTCCAGCATGTACGTCAGGTCCTGCAGCGGTTGTTGGAGAACCGGCTTTTGTGAAGGGTGAGAAGTGTGAGTTTCACCGCACCTCTTTGTCCTTCCTGGGGTTCATCATCTCCTCCAACTCCGTCGCCCCTGATCCGGCCAAGGTTGCGGCGATGAGAGATTGGCCCCAACCAACAAGCCGTAGGAAGCTGCAACAGTTCCTCGGCTTTGCAAATTTCTACAGGAGGTTCATTAAGGGCTACAGTCAGGTAGTTAGCCCCCTGACAGCCCTGACCTCTCCAAAAGTCCCCTTCACCTGGTCGGATCGGTGCGAAGCCGCGTTCAAGGAGTTGAAACGCCGGTTCTTGTCTGCACCAGTTCTGGTGCAGCCCGACCCTAGCCGCCAGTTCGTGGTTGAAGTGGACGCCTCTGACTCAGGGATAGGAGCCGTGCTATCCCAGAGCGGAGAGACCGATAAGGTTCTTCACCCGTGTGCCTACTTTTCTCGCAGGTTGACCCCAGCTGAACGGAACTATGACGTTGGCAATCAAGAACTCCTTGCGGTGAAAGAGGCTCTTGAGGAGTGGAGACACCTGTTGGAGGGAGCGTCTGTGCCGTTCACGGTTTTCACTGACCATCGGAACCTGGAGTATATCAGGACCGCCAAGCAGCTGAACCCCAGGCAAGCCCACTGGTCACTGTTCTTCGGGTGTTTTGACTTCCGAATCACCTACCGCCCCGGGACCAAGAACCAGAGATCGGATGCCTTGTCCCGGGTGCATGAAGATGAGGTCAAGACTGAGCTGTCGGGTCCACCGGAGCCCATCATTCCAGAGTCCACTATCGTGGCCACCCTCACCTGGGACGTGGAGAAGACCATCCGGGAGGCCCTGGCACAGAGCCCGGACCCCGGAACTGGACCAAAGAACCGTTTATACGTCCCACCAGAGGCCAGAGCTGCAGTCTTGGACTTCTGTCACGGGTCCAAGCTCTCCTGTCATCCAGGGGTGCGTAGGACCGTGGCAGTTGTCCGGCAGCGCTTCTGGTGGGCGTCTATGGAGGCCGACGTCCGGGAGTATGTCCAGGTCTGCACCACCTGTGCCAGGGGCAAGGCAGACCACTCCAAGACACAAGGACTTCTGCAACCTCTTCCGGTGCCTCGTCGCCCCTGGTCTCACATTGGCCTGGACTTTGTCACGGGCCTCCCGCCGTCCCAGGGCATGATGACCATCTTCACGATAGTGGACCGTTTCTCCAAGGCGGCCCACTTCGTGGCCCTCCCGAAGCTCCCTACAGCCCAGGAGACCGCAGACCTCCTGGTCCACCACGTCGTACGTCTGCATGGGATACCAACTGACACTGTCTCGGACCGTGGTCCTCAGTTCTCCTCACAGGTTTGGAGGAGTTTCTGCAGAGAACTGGGGGCCAACGTGAGCCTCTCGTCCGGGTATCACCCTCAGACGAATGGACAGGCAGAGCGGGCCAACCAAGAACTTGAACAGGCCCTCCGCTGTGTTACATTCGCACACCCGTTGGCCTGCAGTCACCATCTGGCCTGGATCGAGTACGCCCATAACAGCCAGGTGTCGTCTGCCACCGGCCTCTCCCCGTTTGAGGTGTGTCTGGGGTACCAGCCCCCATTGTTCCCCGTGGTGGAGGGAGAGGTCGGTGTGCCCTCGGTCCAGGCCCACCTGCAAAGATGCCGTCGGGTGTGGCGCACCGCCCGTTCTGCCATGTTGAAGGCCCTGATGAGGGCTAAGGCCCATGCAGACCGCCGGCGTTCCCTGGCCCCTGCTTACCAGCCCGGGCAGGAGGTATGGCTTTCAACGAAGGACATCCCCTTACAAGTGGACTCCCCAAAGTTGAAGGAACGATACATCGGGCCATTTAGGATCCTTAAAGTGCTCAGCCCGGCCGCAGTGAAGCTACAGCTGCCGGCTTCACTGCGGATCCACCCGGTCTTTCATGTCTCCCGCATCAAGCCATACCACACCTCAACCCTCTGCACTCCTGGACCGGCGCCGCCTCCTGCCCAGATCATCGATGGGGAGCCTGCATGGACGGTTCGCAGGCTCCTGGACGTCCGTCGGAAGGGCCGGGGGTTTCAGTATTTGGTGGACTGGGAGGGGTATGGACCTGAAGAACGCTCCTGGGTGAAGAGGAGCTTCATCCTGGACCCGGACCTCCTGGCCGACTTCTACCGATGTCACCCGGACAAGCCTGGTCGGGCGCCAGGAGGCGCCCGTTGAGGGGGGGGGTCCTGTTGTGTGGGCCGCCAGAAGAGGAGGTACTGCTGGCCCACCACCAGAGGGCGCCCTGCCTGAAGTGCGGGCTTCAGGCACGAGAGGGCGTTGCCGCCACGGACACAACCGGGGGTGACAGCTGTCACACATCAACTCATGACAGCTGTCACCCATCTTCATTTCATCACTCCATAAAAGCCGGATGTCATCTCCACCTCGCTGCCGAGATATCATCTACCTGTGAAGGTACTTTTCTCTGCTGACCTAAATCATTTAATAATAACCTGAACTTCTTTGCAGCCGTATTCCTGTGGCGTTTCATTATCTGTGGATTGGCGTTTGGTGTGAACAGCGACGGCTTCGCTTCACACCCAAACCAGATAAGTGGTTAGACAGGAGCTGCACGAGTGTGTGATTAGAGGTGGAGGTGACTTTCCACCTTCTGACTGTTTTTGTTACTGGGTGTGCACACACCCACATCTTACTGTTTGTGCTCCTCGCCAGCAGTACCAGATCCGACAGTCGGGGACGGTGATCACCTGGGAATTTGGGACTTGGCGGCTCCAGTATTCTCCGGGTTCTGTGGCGGTGGAAATCGTGTGGTTCCGGCTCTTCTCAGGACAGACGTCTTCTATCCTCGAGCCTGCCCACACGTCACCTTGGTGTATTGACTGCTATCAGATTCTGTGATTGTCTGTATAATTATTGTGCACATTCACAACATTAAATTGTTACCTTTTGGCTCATCTATTGACCGTTCATTTGCTCCCCCTGTTGTGGGTCTGTGTCACTACACTTTCCCCAACAGTTAGTCTCCAAAAGTGTGACACACCTCTTAAATTCCTCACAGCCAAGAACATTATTGGTGCCTGGTCTAAAACATCTGAAAGTTTGGTTGCAAATCTCCAACCGGTTTGGCCACAACACCATTTTAAGTCAGAAAGGTGGTGAATTCTGACTTCCTTCGAGCCCACATGAGCCTTTTGGGCTATATTTGCATTTATGCAAATTGATTATAACCAATCACACAGCCAACATTTATTCAATACCAAAAGTTGGGGGACATCAAGACCTTTCAAATGACACCTTATTTGTCCAGATATTAAAATAACGGTGGATTGGTGGTTAACACTGTTGCCTGCTGCCTTTCTGTGTGGAGTTTGCATGTTCTCCCCATGATTGCATGAGTTCCCTCCAGGTGCTCCTCCCACATTTAAAGACATGCAAGTTA
Organism: Thalassophryne amazonica; assembly: GCF_902500255.1. Classification (NCBI taxonomy): domain Eukaryota; kingdom Metazoa; phylum Chordata; class Actinopteri; order Batrachoidiformes; family Batrachoididae; genus Thalassophryne; species Thalassophryne amazonica. The sequence continues at coordinate 58,049,656 of NC_047113.1, forward strand.
GATGAATTGGAAATTTTGTAATTGTCCAGCTCTCACTTGTAAGAGATCACGATCTCAATGGGACTAACCTGGTTAAATTAAAAAAAAAAAGTGTGGTCTGATCAATTTCATTTCTCCTAACCCTAATTTTTCAGAATGTTCCTTCAGTGGGATCACACAAGATATTCAGCTCAAACACATATTTTGTACCACTTTATTTGATGTTAACATCATTTTTCTGATGCAGTAGGCCTATATACATAACAACATACCAAAGTCAGGCTGTGGGGATGGAGCGGGGCGGGGTCCATGGGGATCCATAATAGCCCATGAACTATTTACTTCAGAGTAAAGAGGACCAAAAAGGAGTCCCAAGTTTCAAATGGCTGCAGTACATAGATGGTTATTTATTTGAGGTGAGGATGGACCAAATTTTCCCCACTGTGGTTGCAAATGATACTAATCCAGAGCATGTTCAATTTAACATTGACAGTTGCCAATATATTGTTATTCCTGTCTGGAAAGAATAACAGAACTGACTCATTTAAAATCCCACAAATCTGGATATACCAGTTGTATAATACAGTTGTATGCAACAGTTTGGGCACCCCTGATAATTTTCATGATTGTCCTTTATAAATCATTGGTTGTCTGGATCAGAAATTTCAGTTAAATATATCATATAGCAGAAGAACGCACTGATATCTGAAAAGTGAAATGAAGTTTATAGTATTTACAGGAAGTGTGCAATAGTTATTTAAACAAAATTGGGCAGGTGCATAACTTTGGGCACCCTTGTCATTTTATTGATTTGAATACATGTAGCACTAATTATTGGAACACAAAATTGGTTTGGTAAGCTCACTGACCCTTGACCTCCTTACACAGGTGAATCCAATCATGAGAAAGGGTATTTAAGGTGGCCATTTGCAAATATTTCCCCTCTTTGCATCTCTTCTAATGAGTGGCAACATGGGAGTCTCTAAACAACTCTCAAATAACCTGAAACAAAGATTATTCAACATCATGGTTTAGGGGAAGGATACAAAAAGCTATCTCAGAGATTTCAGCTGTCAGTTTCCACTGTGAGGAACATAGTGAGGAAATGGAAGACCGCAGGCACAGTACTAGTTAAGGCCCAAAGTGGCAGGCCAAGAAATATCTCAGATAAACTGAAGTGAAGGATGGTGAGAACAGTCATAGTCAACCCACAGACCTGCTCCAAAGACCTACAACATGATCTTGCTGCAAATAGTGTCTCTGTGCAATGTTCAACTATACAGCGCACTTTGCACAAAGAGATGCTGTAATGCAGAGGCAGCCTTTTCTGCGTTCATGCCAAAAACAGAGTTGCTTCAGGTATGCTAAAGTACATTCGGACAAGCCAGCTTCATTTTGGAATAAGGTGCTGTGGAATGATGAAACTAAAATGGAGTTATTTGGACGTAACAAGGGGCAGTATGCATGGCTGAAAAAGAACACAGCATTCCAAGAAAAACACTTGCTACCTACAGTAAAATTTGGAAGTGGTTCCATCATGCTGTGGGGCTGTGTGGCCAGTGCAGGTACTGGGAATCTTGTTAAAGTTGAGGGTCACATGGATTCCAGTCAATATCAGCAGATTCTTGAGAACAATGTACACTTTCTGTAAATCCTATGAACTTCATTTCACTTCTCAAATATCACTGTGTTTGTCTGATATATGATATATTTAACTGAAATTTCTGATCCAGACAACCAATGATTTATAAAGGAAAATCATGAAAATCTTTAGGGGTGCCAAAACTTTTGCTTACAACTGTATGTGGAGTTTTTCCTTGTTTGATTACTAAACATTGTTCACTGAAGACTGAAAATGTTTCAGATGTACCTCTCAAGCCTGGATAATTGTGAGATATAGACAGGATACAGATGAAGGGGAACAAAAACTATAAAATACGTGTTGGGCCACCACTTGCCAGAAGAATAGCTTCAGGGGAGCTTGCCATTGATTCATCAAGTGTCGGGAACTCTACTGGAGGGATGAAGACTGTTCTTAAAGCCCCAGTCACACCATGACTGATAAGGGAAACATATGAGAAGCTGATACTATCAGTTTGTGATAGTTTTGTTTGACAAATGTCCTTTTCCCATCCACAAAATGAGTTCCTTGCCAGCTGATGTCCGCCGAGTTCATCAAAAAGTCTTGTGCACATTTAAAATTTTGAGTAGCGATCAGGCAAAGAGCTTTCCTGGCTGCCTGCACTTTAGTTTAGCATTTTGTCCTCCATTTGTCATTTAATTTTACAATACTCATGAGTTTATCCTGAGGCTGTTCAATGGTGCATTCTGGGCTTCTGACTGGACAAAGCTCCGGGCAGCTGTCTGTTCTGTATGAGCGGAGAGCACCCGATGCAGCTGTTACAGGTCAGACACCAATATGTGGTTTTTAATATTTTTAACTCTCTCGCTCTCTTTCTCTCAGCGAGGATGTGTGGCGGAATTGTCTGATGTCCCCGCTGTGAGGACAGCATACAAACAAGGAGGAAATATGACGTCATGCTTGCAGACCACGGCAAACAAGGCTCAAATCCACATTCTCCCAGCACATATGTGTCTTTAAAGCAGGAAAGCCCTTCTGCTAAATGAAGCTCCCTATGTTGACATGGAAATGTGACGTCATCTGTCCATCACATCCCCAAATCCATGGGAGACAGACAAATTTGCCAGTGGAGAAAATAATATAAAATACGTAACTAATCCTTTTGCTCTATCAATCATGGTGTGACACAGCCTTAAAGAAAGATATCCCTCATTTGGTGTCTTAATGATGACGGTGGACAACGCTGTCTAACATGGTGATCTAAAATTAGCCACAGTGTACAAATGAGTTGTGATCTATTGATTGTGATGACCATAACATTGAGATCCTCTTCATACTCATCAAACCATCCAGTGATGTTCCCCACAGATGAGCACAATGAAATGGAGTGGAGCGTTATATAAAATAATATGTAGAATAGAAGCTTCTGAGAAAAGCACTCCTTTGAAGACGTGATCCTCTAAAGCAATCACTATTTGCATGTACTGTTGCACATGTGATAATTTGTGTCAGAGTGAATTATTCTGAAGTCATGATTCGACTTCGTAATGTGGCTGTATGACAGAGGGGAAGACAGTAATAGGAGTCACAGTATGGGGTAGAGGAGAAAAGCAGAAGAAAAGAATGAATCTGAAAAAGGAAAGAAGTGTAAAATCTCAGAGGAATTGCACTGTGTGAAGATTACTATTTATAGAGGCGGGACTAGAACAGAAAAATGACAGACATCGACTCTGTACCTGGAGCACAGGAACATAAACAAGCATACACAAACATTTGCATGTTGATACTGTGTTGAATTGATTTTCTATTTTCCCTTACTTATGATCTTTTTTGCCTCCTTTGCAATCTTTTCTCTTTCTCTCCCGCATGCACAGTGAAAAACGTACATGGTCCAAATTCATTTCCAGCCAAGCAATATTGGCTTCATCAGAAGGAGAGCTACAAAATGAGATAGGGTATGCCGAAGGAGGGCAAGGAGGTGTGGGCGTCTGTACGAAGAAGTGGAGTCTGGCATATCATTTGACGAGCAAGAGTCAGTCTATATCTGTTAACAAAATTGTAGTGCTGGCTGGAAGCGTTTGACAGCAAATAAACAACACTGGGTGCTGTTCCTGAGGCTCAGAGTGGAAGCACAGCAATGGCTGACAACAAACACATTTGTGCCTGTGTGGTAACTTATGAAAGCATTTTATAAGGTGTCAGTCTGTCCTGTGACATCTGTCACAACAACAGCACCAACAAGCTGGTGCAGTGCAATGAGCAGACAACCTACAGTATGTTTGCTACTTAATGATTCTCCCGGCGCTCCATGAACTTGAAAGTTAAAGAATGCCACTTGCTCAACTTATTAAGCGGATGCATGAGACTGCACACTCAGCCTTCTGAGGTATTAATAATACAAGTTCCCCAGTTGATATGAATGAGAGGCACTGTTTACTGTTTAGTAAAAATATATATAAATATAGATATAATTAACAATAATTTAGCATGAGTACACTTTGCTACGTTTGTTTCTGTATCCACCAAGGAACTTTTCATTACTGGTTACTGATTTGTCTGTTTGGCTGCCTGAGCAACATTACATACCTATCACTTCATTTTCTTGAAACATGATAGAGGGATGGACCAATGGGCGAATCTAGGCTTTTTTGTTGTGTGTGTGTGTGGGGAGGTGCTTGCACATTCTGCAACATTGCTATTTTAACATTATAGAGCTTTTCCCATTCCTCTCTTTTACATTTTCATGAATTTCTCAAAAAAATTATGAGGATCTTGGTGGGGGGGGGGTCACGCATATTTATAATGATAATATCAAATGTCAGATTTATTAATGAATAGGATGTAACATAGCTTTAAATTAATGTTCCGATTCAGTACAACAAAACATTTTTTGTAGGGATGTTGACCTAAATTCATTCAAAAATAGAGCTCAAAATGCATATTACAGGAAAGAGGATTATTAGCCTCGGTGGCTGTATTAGCCAAAAGTATCATCTTGTGTAGTTGTGTTTCCATTAAATATCCATTTGTTTACATGTCTGTGTGTATTTGAGCAGCATCATTCAAGAGCATCAGCCGCGACAGAATGATCCACCTTATTAAGAAGACAAATCCATCAAATTTCTCTGTTGATCAGGATCTCAAAGTGAATTCTGAGTTGCAGTTCTTTGAAAAAGATGTTTGTTTTTTAGTTTGTTTCAATCAATTTCTCAGAAAGTAATAAATCAAAGATTGCCGCTGTATAGTCACTAAGGAGTGTCTCGGGGAAGCTGGATTTATGGACAGGTTCTATTGGCCAATAACAATAACAACAGCCATAACACAAAGCAAACATTCTCCTGCCACACATATGATTTGTGTTCTGAACAACAACACTATGTTTAGACATTAAGCCAAAAACCACCACCAGTGCACATCACGACCCACACAGAACTCATCCATACCTATCTGACAAAAGTATGACAGATTTGGCGAGGCAGAGGCAGAGTGCAGCAGTCTGGGTTATCACTACTCTCTATGCTTGTGATATGCTTTTTTTTTAAAGTATCTTCAGCTTATATGAAATTCAGATGAGCTCATTTCTGTGGAGTGAGACTACCAAGTGTTTTGGACAACATGCAAATGCACCTTTACTGAAAATTAAAATACGAGTATGCACACAACTTCCTGAAGCTTTAATCCACTCAGACTCTGATGTTGATCATCACGTGGCAACTGGAATCACAGGTACGTATGTCTCTGGGCCTGTGTTTACATATACTGCCGCAGTGTGTGGTGTTGCAGCAGTTAGGGGATGTCAGTGAGGATGGAGTGATTTAAGAGGCTTAGCACCACAAGAGCATCCACCTTTGTTGGGCTTCACTGGTTGCCTCTGGACCCACCATGTGCCCTCATTATTCTCCCGACTCTCTCCAATCATCCTCCTCCAGCAGTCCGAGTAATCCACACTGAGGTGAGTCTCTACTACGAACACATGTACAGCACAGCAACATCTCATGTAGTTGCAGTCAATAGAATATAAATTTATCTTTAGCAATTAAAGTTACAGTGTAAATATTTTTATTTTCGCATGCGGTCTCATGTGCAGGGTATGTATTTAGTGGCATTCCTATGTACTTTAAGAAAGGGCAGCACACTGCTTCCATTTCTCAATTATAACCACATTTCCCAAAATAAACCATGATATGATATTTATTTTTCTTTTGATGTTTTAGTTTTTCATTCATTAAAGGATCACAGCAAATTAGGAAAGAGATTATTATGTTGTGCAGTATGTCCTCCTTCGGTCCCATAATGGCCTCCAAGCCTTCTGAGCTTTAGGGAACTTGTTTTCCATGTGAAAACAAAACTTGAGGCTATTCCGCAGTGTATCAATCAGTGCAAGTGAAACTTGAAGATGCATGAAACAAACCAGGAGATTGGACAGATGTGTGTGTGTGTGTGTGTGTGTGTGTGTGTGTGTGTGTGTGTGTGTGTGTGTGTGTGTGTGTGTGTGTGTGTGTGTGTGTGTGTGTGTGTGTGTGTGTGTGTGTGTGTGTGTGTGTGTGTGTGTGTGTGTGTGTGTGTGTGTGTGTGGCCATCAGCAATCTTTCTCAAAGCAAAGAGGTCAGCAGTACAATTCACTTCACATGCTGCCATGCATAAAGCCTCTGTCAAAAGACTCAGGCCATCTGTCTTGTTGTTTACCACAGTTTTCCTTCTCCATAACTCCACTTTATGGCATTCATGAGTAAGATAAAGTGGCAACTAGTAATTAACCGCCAGAGTATGAAAAAATCTTTCTGAAGCTTTTATAGCTTTTGAGCTTTAAGACAATTATAGTTGAGCAAATACAATATTTACATTGTCTGAGTCAACAAATTCAGAAAAAGTGCAAGGGCTCCAGAATGCAATTATCAACATCCATTGTTCACTGTTGTTAGCTAATATCCCCCATTTCTCCAAAAATATTAGTCCTATCAACTTTCGGTTTTTGCGGCATTCATCCTTGACCCAAAATACATAAGCATAACAAATGGCAAATGTCAGCTCTCCCCAGTTTCTCAGTGATCAAAGCCATACACAGGTACACATGTACACAGAGGCCACTTAACTTTTAATATATAGATGCCATATCATAATCTCACAGACCACAAGATAATGTATTCAGATTTTTGGTCTACCCAGTCAAACCCAGAGGCTTTTCAAATTAAAACTGTATAAAGCTAGAACTCTGTGTGCAAGTTTACAAACTGATACCCCTTGTTACGCCACACTACCTGCTTGCAAGTATTATATACTGTATATATTGTAGGTGTATCCTTTTGTGATTAAATAACTGAATTAACAAACTGATCAACCCTAATCAACTGTAGAGAAAGAAGGTAAGTCCATGGCATAAGGAGTTGAGCTACCAACATGTATGAGTTTGAGTCCCGGTCAAGCTACTTGTCTGTGTCCTTGAACAAGACACACCATCTACATTGTCCCACTCCACCCACCTGTAAATGGGTACAGCCTCAGCTGGGGCGGTAACCTGCTATGGACTGGCACCCCATCTAAGGAGTTGTAAACTCTCGCCCATGTCACACTACACAATACAGGGATAAATACCAACCCCAATAGGCCTCAGGGCCTACTTAGGACTTACTTGTACTTCAATTAATCAACTGGCAAAACTCCATATGCTTAAATCAAGTCATT